>NW_006159782.1:3270249-3282744 GCF_000334495.1 Tupaia belangeri chinensis | reverse complement strand
GCCCCCCCCCCGTCCCCCCCCTGCCAGCACGAGGCGGACCGGCGGCCCTCGGGCCTGGGCAGCACCGACTCCGGCCAGGAGGGCTCGGGTTCCGGCGGCTTGGGTGCCTGTGAGGACGAGGCCGATGGGGACCGGGCCCAGAGCAGTGAGGACGGGGCCTCCTCAGGCCTGGGGAAGGAGGACGCGGAGGAGCGGGCTGATGGAGCATCCTGGCTGTGCGGGGACCTGTGGCGAGAGGCCCGAGCCAAGCTGCGGGGCATCGTGGACAGCAAGTACTTCAACCGCGGCATCATGATGGCCATCCTGGTCAACACCGTCAGCATGGGCATCGAGCACCACGAGCAGGCCAGTGTGGCGGCAGGCGGGGGCGCGTGGGTGTGTCCGGCCCGACTGGGCAGTCCGCCTGTGTGGCCCAGTGCCCAGCCCTGCCCGGGGTTGGAGGGACTCCGCAGGGAGTCTGCTGCACCAACGAATGGCAGGGGGGGGGGGGGGCGGGACCCGGCAGGGTGGGGATGAAGGAAGGCAGCCTTTTCCTCCTAAGCCACTCAGCCTGGACCCCGAGGTACCCACAACCCATCCCCTGCCAGTCTCTGCCAAATCTAACTCCCATTCGTCACCTCACCATGTGAGTCCTTCCCCCCAAATCCAGGCCTCTCAGGGACATTCAAGGCCCCTGTGCTCGGCCCACAGCTGCCTTCACCAGGTGGGGGCGTCTTCTGTCTCTGATGTTTACCCCCGTACACTCCGATCTCACCAGCCATGGCCCTGAGGGTGCCCGTGCAGGCTCTCCCCCTCCTCCTCGGCCAACCCTGTGGTCTGGGCACCTGGGGCTTAGGGGAGGACTGGCCATCAATGGTATTAATGGGGTTCAGGGGGAGGACTGGCCGTCAGTGTTACTGCTGGGCTCAGGGGAGGACTGGCCGTCAGTGGTACTGCTGGGGACACAGCACTGAGAGGAGTTTCAATATGAGGTGTCTGAGAAGGGACAGTACAAAAGGGAGGGGACAGCTTCTGGGAGATGGCAGGAGCAGGGAGAATGTGGACAGGAGAGGAGGGTATCGTGGGCCCGCAGGACGTGCCCAGGGTGACAGCTGGATGGCCCGTCCAGCCCTGGCTCCATCGGGAACAACGCCATGTCCTGGCTTCTGCTGTCCACCTCGCACAGTCCTGTGAGCACAGCACCCCTGTCTGGAGTTGGGTACCCTGGGATCCGCTGGGAGAAGTCCCTGGCGGCTGGGCCAGGTTTTACCCACCTCTCTCTGGGTCTGGCGCCAGGTGGTGTGACGCCTGCTCCCTGCTCCCTGCTGCCCTCTGCCCTCTGCCCTCTGCCCTCTGCCCTCTGCCCTCTGCCCGCCAAGGCCCCAGCCCGGGCCGCACTCATTTCCCTCTTCATTAGCTCGCCAAGCACAGGCTTCATTCAATTTGCTTAAACAGGGCCCCTGGGGCTGCCGTGACACACTGCTCAGAGCTGCTGGTTTGCCAGCCATTGGCTTAATTAAAGAGGCCTCTGGGGAGGGCGGGTAGGGGGGCTCTCTGCAGGGGAAAGCTGGCGAGACAGGTGGCCTAGGCCCCTCTGGCCCGGAGCCAGCCTCTGGCTTTTGCCTGGCCTAGGCCTCAGGGAGCCAGTATTCCTAGGGAAGGCCCCACAGGGGGCAGCTACAATTGGGGCACTGATAACCTCAAGGGGGCCTGACTCGGTCTTGCTGCTGCCCAGCCTGGGCTGTGCCCTGACACTCAGGACTTTTGGAAGCTAGTTATTAAACGGTTGGTAGGTTGAGATCAGCCACGGTGGGAGTATTTACACCATGGAAATTGGCATATGCTGCAAATCAGGGCTGCTGTTCCGGGCCCATTTGCCAGTCTGCTACCGACCGGGCCATCGTACCCACCCTGCCCCTTGGATCCAGCCTCCCCCTCTGTCCTCCAGCACTAGCCTCAGGCCAGGCCGTGGTCCCTTCCTGGGTCTCCTCAGGGTCTCTCTGTCCCTGCTCACTGCTTTCACCACATCCTGCTAGCTCACCTCGATTCTGGTCGGAAGTCTTTTCTGCGGCTCTGCAGGCCTCGCTGCGTCCCACCAGGCTGGGAGAGGCCGAGATCTTCACTGCAGGCTCCTGCCCAGGTAGAGGGCCAACCTCAGTCTCCTTATCTAGGAAGTGGGTGCCCTCACTGTGTCCCTCACAGCCATGGGCGGCCGTTCACTGAGCACCTACAGCCCCAGTCGGCTCCAGGCCTGGAGCTAGCGTGGTGTCACTGAGTCCTCACAGCCCCCCTCAAAGCCGGTGTGACCTCTCCCCTCTGCTCAGAGAGGCAAAATGGACCACTCAGGGTTTGGGCTTCAACCTCGTTCGGCTGTTGACTCCAGGTGGGTCGCTTGGCCTCCCTCAGCTGGCGTCCCCCATACGTGGGCACATGGATTCCTCGCAGGGTGGCCAGGAGGGCTGGATGCATGGGGGAGCCTGGAGCACAGGACGTGCTCATCACTCATTCCAGAGTCTTCTATGCAGCCTCAGCCATGGCCCTGAGTCTGCCCTCTGGAGCCTGGGAGTTCATTAGCTGAGGGCTTGTGAGGGGAGGAGGGGTCTAGAGCGTCCATTGCAGCAGCTCCGCCTGGCCACCCCTGCTGGGCCAGCTCTGTGCAGGGGCCTGCTGGCATTTTCGCCTCCTCCCTCGGGCGGCTCTGAGACAGGCGGGTGGGAACTGATCCGCCCCCATGTTTATTTTGAGCAACCCTGTCTGAGATGGCGTCACAAAGGGAAGTGGCTCAGGGCCGTGGTGTGTGTGTGTGTGTGTGTGTGTGTGGCAGGGAGGGCGGGCAGAGGGAACAGAAAGGAGGAGATGGTGGGTGTACGCGTGCAGGCCCTCCTGCGGGGTGTGACGGCAGTGGGGGTGGCGCAGGAGATGGCATGGGAGCCCACTATGCCCTGTACCCCACCTGGCCACCACACAGCTCTGTGTGCCACTGATAGTAACGAGGGGGTGTGTGGCATTTGTAAAGTGGGCTGTCGCCTTGCCTCCCTGGTCCCAGGGCTCCCAAATCAGAGGTACCTTGCAGGTGGCTCCCAAATGAGAGGTACCATGAGGGTGGTCACCCCTGCCAAGGTCATGCCTGAGCGTGTCACTGGAGCACAGCCGGCTCACCCGGGTCCCTTGGGGCAGTAGAGATTGGCCTGCAAGGGGTGACAGGTGAAGGCAGGGTCGCTCAGCCAGGGACCTGTGTGTGACTCACGAAGCACGAGGCAGTGTGGTCTGCACCCCCTGGTAGCCCAGGGAGGAGGGCCCAGAACAAGTCGCCCAGCCAGGGACCTGTGTGTGACTCATGAAGCACGAGGCAGTGTGGTCTGCACCCTGGTAGCCCAGGGAGGAGGGCCCAGAACAGGTCGCTCAGCCAGGGACCTGTGTGTGACTCACGAAGCACGAGGCAGTGTGGTCTGCACCCCCTGGTAGCCCAGGGAGGAGGGCCCAGAACAACCACGACTGTAGCTCGTCACAAGCGGGAGGTCAGGTCCCTTCACGTCTGCCTGCTGTCACACTGCCCTGGTGGCCAGGTGGGCGAGCATCTCATCCCCCGGGCACATGGGGAGACTGAGGCTCAGCCGGTGAGCTGGCTTGCCCGAGGTGACCGGGCGAGCGGGCAGGGCTGAGGACCGCTGTGGATGGTGGAGTTGGAGTGGGCGGGGGCCCGGGCTGGGACATGGCTTCTAGGAGAGTCTGTCTTGCCTTCCGCTCCCCCGGCACGCTCACCTGGCCCTGCAGCCTCCTCTTACTCTGACTTGAAGACGCTCCCAAATAGGAGAACAAAAATCAGAGGGTCAGGCTGAATGGGCGGCAGGGCAGGGTGCAGGGAGCTTCCCGGAATCGGGCGACCTCAGCCCCCTGGGAACTGCATTCAAGGCACTGGATCAGAGGGCAGTTTAAAGTGGGCAGCCTTTATTCTTCTTTCAGAAGTCCCCATTGACCCGCTGCCCACCCAGGTCTGGGTGACTGAGGAGTGGAGGAGGGGATGGCTTCATGGCTGGCATTCCAACCCTGGGAATTTGGGAGAGAGAGGACCAACATGGGTTGCAGTCAGGGGAGGCTTCCTGGAAGTGGTGGCACTAGAGATGGATCCTGAAGGATGAGTAGAGTCATCAGTGGTGGAGGTAAAGTTACAGAGATCAGGAGCACGGGCATCTCCCCAAAGGACCCTGTGCCCTCGAGAAGGACATGCATGGGGGCTCACAGCCCAGGAGGCCAGGACAGCTGTTCTTCCACAGGGCCTTGGTGCCAGCTTTATCCTTAGGGCTCTGGGGAGCCACGGAAGGCCTGGGAGCAAGGAGAGTGACATGTCTGCACTGGCTCAAGTCAGTAAAGGGAGGCAGGCGAAGGCACCTGGGCCAGAGGGAGGAGACCCGGGTTCGAGGTCACCGCCTAGCCATGTCCCGGGGCAGTCAGTCCTTCTGAGCCCCAGGTTCCCCATCTGTGTGGTGGGGCTAGTGTAGGGCTGTCGTGGCGGGCGAAGGTGAGAGAGCAGTGAGCCGCCCGGCCTGTGGGGAGAGCTCAGCGGACACCAGCTGCCATTAGGATCCTGAGGATGGCGCTGGGCCCCAGGGGCTCCCGGGGGGCCACCATCACGTGCCCCTGCAGAGGTGGCTGAGCCGGGCACCACCCAGGCCTGACGTCAGCCCCTGCCATGGCTCCCCGGCATCCGCTTTGCCATCTTGCGGCCCCTCTGCTGTCTGTCGGGTTTTTTGCGTCTCTCACTTTGTGGCTGCACCTCTGACTCCCACAGTGTCACTGTGTCATCGTCTCAGCCCTTCCTGTGTCTGTTGCCGCGTTCTTCCCTCTGTGTGTCTGTCTCTCCACGCCCCCTGCCATTGCCCTGTGTCTGCCTGTCTGCTTCTCTCCCGGGTCTCTGGCTTCTCCCTGTCCACGCACCCCCACCTGTCGCCCCCCCCACTGCTGAGTCTGTGTTCATCTGTCTCTCTCCACCCATCTCTCTCCCAGAGAAATGCTCACAGGAGTGATGGATGGTGCATTAGAAGAAGATTAACAGGTGTACGCCGACTGGGAAACAGCTGTGGCGAGGGCGGAGGGAAGCGCGGTGACCTTTCGGGAGGATGGCGTGTGTGCAGGCGCGTGTGCGACGTGCGCAGCCGCGAGCCAGCTGATGGTCATTATGGGCTGTCAGCGTCCACATTTTTCATCTCCACGGACATTGCTGTGGTGGGCTGGGAAATTGGTGACTCTGAGCAACATCTGGGCCCTGGCTCAGCCGGGGACGCCGGCCCCGGCTCTTCCCCACTGAGGGGCTCCCGCTCTCCTTGGGGGACCATTTTGTGAGTCAAATGTAATTACAGATGGAAATGGAGCCTTCTCCTTTTATCCGGGCTCGCGAGGAGCTGGCAGTTTTATTAGATTTCCCAGGCACTAGGCGGAAAGCGGGTGGTTGGGTGGCGATTCTTTTCTTCCTCTGCTCCTTTTAGCCCTCATGGGATCAAAGCCAGGCCCCAAGGCTCTGTCGCTCAGTCGAGGTGCTGGACTGGGGTGGACAGTGCTAGTTGACGGAGGTGGCCCCCCTTGGCCCTCATTCTGCCCCTCCAGTCCTGCTCTGGCCGGGCCTCTGCGTGGACACCCCTCTCTCCGGCTGTCCCCACACTTTCTCGGCCTTTAGGTCTCTGCTGAGCTGTCACTTCGGGGAGTGCCCCGAGTCCACTAACACGTCCCCCCAAACTGCCTTCTGCTTTCCTTAGCATGTAACACTTAGGTTTGTTAACCAGCACTGCTAACCAACTTTGCTATCCAGGTGTGTTAACCAGGTTTGTCGAACTTTGCCAGCTCGGTGTGAGCTGACACCCTCCTGCTGCCCGTCCTGGGGTGCACAGCCTGTGCAGCCGACCTGGAGTAGGGCAGGTGGGGGCTGCAGCGGGGCGTAACAGGGGAGTGGCTGGGGGCCGCCGGGGCACCGCCATATCCGCGTTGGGTGGCTCCAGTGGCCTTGCTTCTCTGAGGAGCCAGCACCTGGGTGTCGAGCTGAGCAAGGGCACATGGTCAGGGCTGAAGAGATGACCGATAGGGAGGCTGGCACAGGAAAGAGGTGAGAGCTTTGGAGCGAAGCTGCCGGTTTGAGTCCCGGCTCCACCACTTACTAGCTCTACAGTCTTGGGCCAGGGACTGGCCTTGTCTGAACCTGCTCCCTCACCTGCGGCCTGGGCTGCGATGCCGTAAAGGGCACAGAACAGTCCCTGGCACACAGCTGGTGCTCAGGGAGCAGGGCAGGGTCGTGGGTGACCTCTGACCTGCCTTCCTGAGTTGTTTGCATCTAGCTGTGTGGCCTCAGGCTAGGAAACGGAGCTTCTGAGCCTCGGTCTCGTCTACAAAGTGGGTTTTACAACACCTGTCTCAGTGGGCAGTACAGTGTCATTCCCACATTTGTGGACGGTCAGCACTGCCCCTGCCCCTGAGTCCCACCACCTCAGGCCTCTCAGGGCCCTGGGTGGCAGAGGTGAGAGGCCTTCAAGACCAAGCTCCAGCCAGGACACTTCCTTGCCAGGATTACGCAGCCAGGGCGGGTGTCCAGAGGCCTGACCGGGTCCCCCTCCGCTGATGCCCTGCAGCCCGAGGAGCTGACAAACATCCTGGAGATCTGCAACGTGGTCTTCACCAGCATGTTCGCCCTGGAGATGATCCTGAAGCTGGCCGCCTTCGGGCTCTTCGACTACCTGCGCAACCCCTACAACATCTTCGACAGCATCATCGTCATCATCAGGTAGCTCCCTCCACCTGCTGGCAGTGCCTCGCGGACAGTAGGTGACAAAGGAGGCCAGCCACACTCAAACACAGCGTCCAGCTATCTGGAAGCTCGCGCAAAGTCGCGTACAAACTCGTGTTCTGCCATGTCAGGCAGCGAGATCTAGCGGCAGGCCCTGACTGCCATCCGGGACGGGTGAGCGTGGGTGACAGTCCGGTCCTGGGGCACCCGGAGTCACAGGACTGCTCCCTGTGGCTTGGTGTTTATGTTCAGAACCAACAACAGAAATGGGAAATCTCAGAAAGAGGGTGCTTTCGTGGCCTCCCTGGGTTCTAGCCAGACCCCTGGGGGCATCTGTGGGCCGGTTCAGTGGGTGCCGTGGGGCAGTGTCCAGCGTATTTGTTGGCTGGCTGGATGAATGAACAGAAGCGCTCTGTCTCTCTGTCCTCCCGGCCCCTCCTCTCCTCCGGCCTCCCTGCCGACCTTGCCGTGCCCCCTGCGACCCTAGCATCTGGGAGATCGTGGGGCAGGCGGACGGCGGCCTGTCGGTGCTGCGCACCTTCCGGCTGCTGCGGGTGCTGAAGCTGGTGCGCTTCCTGCCCGGGCTGCGCCGCCAGCTCGTGGTGCTCATGAAGACCATGGACAACGTGGCCACCTTCTGCATGCTGCTCATGCTCTTCATCTTCATCTTCAGGTGAGCCCTGACCCGGGCCGGCCCGCGGGGCCGTGGGCAAAGCCTGGGGCGGGGGTGCATTGGCTGAGCTCTAGACACCCCTGGACCCAGGTGCGACTCCTGGTCCCGGCCCTCCAGCCCCTGTGGCTCTGGGCAAGTCCTTCAGCCCAGGTCTCCGTAATCACCTCTGTAAAATGGGGCCGACGCTGCCCGCGTGCCGCCGGCCCTCTTACCGGGTTTTCCCAGAGAAGGAAAGGTGGTGGGTGGGCCGAGCGCGTGTGCGTGAGTCCCTTGAGCGGCCTCCGTCCTGCCCCCAGCATCCTCGGGATGCACATCTTTGGCTGCAAATTCAGCCTCCGCACGGACACAGGAGACACGGTCCCCGACAGGAAGAACTTCGACTCCCTGCTGTGGGCCATCGTCACAGTGTTTCAAGTGAGTGGCCGCCAAGTACCCACATGTGCCGGGGAAAGGCACCGAGCCTGTAGATGGGGGCTGCCCAGAAGCTGGGCCTCGGCCAGGGGTACCCCAGGTCTGACCTGTGCCCCCCAACAGATCCTCACCCAGGAGGATTGGAACGTCGTCCTCTACAATGGCATGGCCTCTACCTCCCCGTGGGCCTCCCTCTACTTTGTTGCTCTCATGACCTTCGGCAACTATGTGCTCTTCAACCTGCTGGTGGCCATTCTGGTGGAGGGCTTCCAGGCGGAGGTGACTGTGTTCCTGGCGGTAGAAACAACCTCCATAGGGCCTGCAAGAGACTAGTGGGGGTGGGGAACTGGATGAGTGGATGCGCTGGAGGAGGGAGGGCTACAGTTCAAATTTCAAACAGGCAACGTGTTCTCAAAGAGGGTTGCCCATGCGGTGGTGAGCCTCCCATCATGGGAAGCATGCAAACAGAGGCTGTGTCTGGGATCCCTGCCTCTTCCCCATGGGTGTAGGAGTAGGCTTCTCTAAGGGCCCCAGGATCTGGGTTCTGGATCCTGCGTCCTGCATTCTCTGCAGCTCTGGGGACGCTGGCAGCCAGGCAGACGTAGCCTAGGTTGCGGCCTCGGTTCTCATTGGTATCCCACTTCCCTTTTCTGACCTCAGTCTCCCCTCTGTACAACAGCAGCGGAAGCATTCGGGAGGGAGGTGGGAGGGAGGAGGGATTAAGCCGTCCCCCCCCCAAACACCCCCATTTCTGTATTCCAACGCGAGGACTGTTCAACAGGGTGACGCCAACCGCTCCTACTCGGATGAGGACCAGAGTTCATCCAACATGGAGGAGTTCGACAAGCTCCCCGAGGGCCTGGACAGTGGCGCAGGTAAACAGGCTTTTCTTGTCACCGAGGGGCTGGGAGCCTTCCCCAGAGACCCAGGTGGGCCAAGGGCCCAGCACCTGGCTTCCCCAGCCCAGGCTCAGGTGCTGATTCCATTCACGATGGAGAGAAATGCGAAATCTCAGGACCGTGGTATCCCTGCCCCGGTAGTGGCTGCAGCCCCCTGCTCCCCTCCACCCTCCACACAGCGAGGCCTCTGATTAGAGATTTGGGGCCTTATGGCCCAGCTGGGGTCCCGGTCCTGCCTCGCACCACTGGGCAGCTTGGAAAAGCCTCCTGCAGCCCAAGGCCTGGTCCGCTCAGCAGCCTGGGCAGACAGTCGGCCTTGCTTCCCGCAGGGGACACAGGAGTGAGGTGCCCATGCCGGGGGGCGCTGTGCGCTGACCCTCAACACCGGGCAAGGCTTCCACGTGTACGGAGATAAGGCTGGGAGCCTGCAGGCCTGCTGATAGGGTGCAGCGGGGGACTTCCTGGTGGAGGACGTCCCCCCAAACGCCCCCTTCTCTGTTACACACGTGTTGGTTTCTCTGACTCACACTTCTCTCTTATTTTGTCTGTCTTCTGTCTCTCCCGGTCTCCGTCTCACTCCTCAGATCCCAAGCTCTGCCCCATCCCGCTGACCCCCAATGGGCACCTGGACCCCAGCTTCCCGCTGGGTGGGCATCTGGGTCCCACGGGGCCTGCGGCCCCCACACCCCGCCTCTCGCTGCAGCCGGACCCCTTGCTGATGGCCCTGAGCTCTCGGAAAAGCAGTGTCATGTCACTGGGGAGGCTGAGCTACGACCAACGCTCCCTGGTGAGTCTTCGTGGGGTTCCCTGCATGGGTGCTCCCTGCTGGGGTGTGTGGAGGGAACCTCAGGAGAGGCGCCTACCGGCCCCGCCTCCGACTGGGTGCCGGACCGGGGCAGCAGACCGTCCAGCCGAGGACCATGTCCGCTACACTCCTGAGTGCCCGCGCCGGAGCAGGACCAGGCAGTGAGGGACGGACGGATGAATGGTGGCCGTGGGGTCCGGGCGGAGAACTGGGTCTTCCCCTTGGCAGCAGCACGCAGGGAAAAGAACTGGGCTTTGAATCTGCCTCTGCCACCTCTGAGCTGTGTGGCTGTGAGCAAATGCCTGTCCTTCGCGAGCCTGCTTCTTCGTGAAGTGGGAAGATGGCACTAGTGGCCTCATCTTCCTCGCGTGAAGGGAGGTGGCAGGAGGGAATGTGACAGGGGCGGACGTGCCACACTGCTCTGCGGAGGGAGTGAGAGGCAGGGTAGGGAGAGGACCTCTAGGGTCCTGCCCACTCGTCACCCACTGGAGGGGGGTGCTGTCAGGACCACACTGGGGCATGCCGCTGCCTTCAGGGACCCTCCCCCTGACCCGAGCTGCTGGCCTCCTCCCAGTCCAGCTCCCGGAGCTCCTACTACGGGCCGTGGGGCCGCAGCGGGGCCTGGGCCAGCCGCCGCTCCAGCTGCTACAGCCTCAAGCACAAGCTGCCATGACCAGCCTCAAGCACAAGCTGCCATCGGCTGAGCATGAGTCCCTGCTCTCGGCGGAGCGAGGCGGTGGCTGTGGCGCCCGGGCCGGCGAAGGCGTCCGGGACGAAGGGCCGCTGCGCACTGCGCCCCTGCACGCGTCCCACGCCCACCACTCGCATCATGGTTCCCACCTGTCACACCGTCACCGCCACCACCGCCGGACACTGTCCCTCGATACCAGGGACTCGGTGGACCTGGTGGAGCTGGTGCCCACCGTGGGCCCCCACCCCCGGGCGGCCTGGAGGGCTGCGGGCCTGGTCCCCGGGCATGAAGACTGCAATGGCAGGATGCCCAGCATCGCCAAGGATGTCTTCACCAAGATGGACGACCGCCGGGATCGCGGGGAGGACGACGAGGAGATCGACTATGTGAGCCCACGGGGAGGACGGAGACGAGGAGGAGGGCGGGGCCTGGGGCGGGAATAGAGAGGGCGGGCCCTGATGGGCGTGGCCCTGGTGGGCGTGGCCCGTGGGGAAGAGCCGCATGTGGCAGGAGGGGTGAGGCCAGAACGGCCCATCCCTGGGCCCGGCCACCCCTGGGAAAGACCCTGGGAGAGGTGAGGGCTCGGAGGCCCCCCAGGGTCCCCAGGTTGCTGGAGGGCCGGGGCAGGGGAGGCGGGTAGCTCTTGCGGAGCTGACCCTCCGGCGCTGCGTCCTCTGCCCTGCAGACTTTGTGCTTCCGAGTCCGCAAGATGATCGATGTCTACAAGCCGGACTGGTGCGAGATCCGTGAGGACTGGTCTGTCTACCTCTTCTCTCCGGAGAACAGGTGCGCAGGGCCAGGCTTGGGCGCAGTCAGAAGAAGGGCTGGAGTGTGGGGTGAGAGATCTCTGCCAAGTCAGGCGAGGCCGCTGGTGGTGCTCGTCATACCCCAGAGGACATTCCTAGCCTAGGGTGGGGGGTCTACAGAGAAAGGGCAAGGCCCAGACAGCCGAGCTTGGGCTGTGCTGGGCATGTCCTCCCTTCTAGGCCGCCCTGTGCGCGACATCCTCAGATGGTGGTTAAATGCGCCTTCGCTGGAGGGAACTGAGGTGGCAGGAGATGTGGCCTTTCTGTGGACGTGCCACATGTTCTCATGAGTGGAATGAGAGGCAGGGCAGGGGGAGGGCAGGGCGTCTAGCCCATTCCATTACCTACTGGCCAGATGGGTGGCCCTCTCAGAGCCGCAGGGAGGCTCACAGCTGGAGCTGGGGCATCAGAAGGCTTCCTGGAGGAGGGGGCTTTGGAGGCAGAGAGCATCCCAGGAGGTGTGGCGTGTGAGGAGGAGTATGACTCGGAGGACTCCTGGTGGGAAGACGTGGCTGGTCCAGGGTGGGGAGTGCCTGAGGGCCAAGGCAGAGGGTTTCAGGCAGTGCAGGGGCTCGTGGTGGGAAGATAGAGGTCAGCGGCTGCGGCCAGTGCCTGGAAGGCCTTGATGTGCGGTCAGCGGAGGGGGTTCCAGGAGGGCACCCTGAGCAGATGCAAAGCTGACACCTATGTGGCAAGAGCAGAAAGGAGGAGTCACTTCCTAGAGGCCACTTTCATTTCCACTTGTGCCGGGCCCTCTGCCATCCTCCTGCTCGGGTGGGCAGCACACTGACACTCAGGTGGCCCTGCCCACCCTCTGCAGGTTCCGCGTCCTGTGTCAGACTGTCATCGCCCACAAGCTCTTTGACTACGTCGTCCTGGCCTTCATCTTCCTCAACTGCATCACCATCGCCCTGGAACGGCCCCAGATCGAGGCGGGCAGCACTGTGAGTGACTGCAGCTGCTGGGCAGGGCAAGGGGCGAGGCAGAGGGGCAGAGCAGCTCCGGCCAGTACCTGTAGGCGGAGGGCGCTGGTAGGGGGCTTGCCTCTGGAGAGGGAGGGTGCCCCGAATGGACACGCTGCCTCTCCTGGTGTCCTTTGGTCCAAGCAGAGGCTGACAGGCGGCGAGCAGTGCTGGGCGCCCCTGGGCCCACGTTATCTCCCTGCCGTTTCAGGAACGCATCTTCCTCACCGTGTCCAATTACATCTCCTGGCCCCCGCCCAGCCCCTCGCCCCACTTGTCACTAGCCTGCCCTCAGCAGCCTGCCAGCCACAGGGTTGGGCTCCTAGACCTAGAGGGGTCGTCTGCGTCCCACTCGCCGGGAGACCCCTCCCCACCCCACCAAAAAGGTCGATGCAGGCGGCGTTGCCAGGGCAATGGTGGGGCGTGCTGAGGTGTGGAGAGCAGGTGAAGATTCTGTCTGGGATGCTTCCCAGAGCGGCGGCCTCACACTGGGCTTGCCA
>NW_006159782.1:3250097-3270147 GCF_000334495.1 Tupaia belangeri chinensis | reverse complement strand
CCCACTGCCCCCTCCCCTCCCCCCAGGTGGTCTCGCTGGGCCTATACTTCGGTGAGCAGGCGTATTTGCGCAGCAGCTGGAACGTGCTGGACGGCTTCCTCGTTTTCGTGTCCATCATCGACATCGTGGTGTCGGTGGCCTCTGCTGGGGGAGCCAAGATCCTGGGGGTCCTCCGGGTCCTACGGCTCCTGCGCACCCTCCGCCCCCTGCGGTGAGGACCCCTTTTTAGTGGATGAGAGTATCGCTGCGCTGTCCAGGGAAGCCACTGGGGTCTGCCGGTTCAGTCCTCCCTAACAACTGCCTGGCTCGGTGGCCCTGCTCTGGGGGATGCAGAAAGACAGTGCTAAAGGGGCATCATCCGTGATGCGGGCCATTCCCTGGTGTCCCCGGGTGGTTCTGTGCCCTCTCTGAGTATTGGTCGCTAGGCCACTGCATGGCAGGGACCTCAAGGGGACTGGAAGTGGTGAGTCCTGGCTGAAGCCCGAGGTGCCTGGCCTCTGTCTCTAATCCCCCGAGGCTGTCCTATGTCCCAGAGGGCTGGGCCCTGGTGACTCTGGGCTGAGCCTGGGCCATCTCCAGGCCTGGCCGCTGGCTCATGCTATCCTGGTCCTTGCCTGCAGCGTCATCAGCCGGGCGCCTGGCCTGAAGCTGGTGGTGGAGACCCTCATCTCCTCTCTCAAGCCCATTGGCAACATTGTCCTCATCTGCTGTGCCTTCTTCATCATCTTTGGCATCCTGGGGGTGCAGGTGAGGGCGCCCAGGCTGGGCAGGGGAGAGACTCACACTCCTGCTCACCCCTGCCCTGGAGCGAGCTGACCTGAGCGGTCCTGGGAGCAGCATGGCTGGGCTCCCTGCCTGAGCCCAAGTGGCTGAGCACCCGGCAGATGGGTATGTGTAATCTGAGGGGCAGGACTTCGTCCCCCACCCTGGGAGCACTGACCTCACCCCCTTCCTGTAGCTCTTCAAGGGCAAGTTCTACCACTGCCTGGGCGTGGACACCCGCAACATCACCAACCGCTCCGACTGCGTGGCTGCCAACTATCGCTGGGTCCACCACAAGTACAACTTCGACAACCTGGGCCAGGTGGGTGCTGCCTGCCTGCCCGCCTGCCCCGCCCTGCAGGAGGGGCAGCAGCTCTTCATGCCATGGCCCTGGCATCGCTGCACTGCCAGACTGACCCGTGACTTCTCCTCAAGCCTTGCTCGCTTGTATGCAGGAGGGGGTGGGGGCCCGCATGCATCTCGCAGGTGGTCAGAGGCCAAGTGGTCCCATGTGCCGTGCCCCACAAATGCCTGGTGCTTAGTGGGTGCTTCAGGAAACAAGGCCCCGCTCTCACCCAGCGGACACTGGCAGGAGTTCAGAGTCAACTGCACCCGGGCATGAATCCCAGCACTGCCCTCACTGGACGTGGGGCTCTCTGCACCTCAGTTTCCTCATCCTCAGCTCGGGGCCGGCTTTCTCTGCTGTCGCCCTCCTCTCTGCCATCACCCCACCTCTCCACCATCACCCCTCCTCTTCGTCATCACTTCGCCTCTCCGCTGTCCACTCTGGCCAGCAAGCAGGCCCCTGCCTGGTTCCACTTTGCCCTTGGCCAGGCTTGCTTCATCCGGCAGTGTCCGGTGAGAGCCCTCGGTCAGCTGCCTCCAAAGAGCCTTCCTGCAGAGCTGCCCCTGCTCCCCAAGGGCCCTCTCAAGTGACCACACAGGTCCAGAGAGGGGTGCCTTGTCCCAGGGCCACATAGAGAGGGAGCAGGAGCCAGGTCCCCCAACTGTGTAGCTTCCAGCAGATCCCAGTGAAGCTGTCACCCCACCTGACCAGGGACATCCCCTACATACCACCTGGCAGGGGAACCTTGGAGAAGCAGTGAGTGTCCAGGGCTGGCAGTCAGGAACCAAGACAGTGGGCCCCAGCCCCCACATTCTTCAGTGTGTTGTCGTTTTTGTCAGCTCTGTGGTGGGTAAATCAGTGGGGATGAAAGGGCACAGGAAGCCAGGGGAAGCAGGGGGCTTTTGTGAGCGGTCTCCTGGGCAGTTCACCATCTCTGCCCCGCTGGAGCATCCAGCCCTTTTCCCTCCACATAGACTTGAGGCCAGGCTGGCTCCCCTGGGGTCCCAAGGGGTATTCCCAGCATGCAGGGCCATGTGGAAGTCACAGCATGGCCCATGCCTTCGACCCCTGGGATGGGAAGCACTTGTCAGCTGTAACCTCAGGGAAGTGGAAGTTCCAGACGCTGTGCTGCAGTGTCCTCATCCATCATCGGGGTGGTGATGGCAGGCCCTCGGGTGTAGGGGCTCCATGTACCTCCCTGGCCGGGGAAGCCCTCTCTGAACATGAGAGAGGGAGGGGCCAGTGCATAGTAGGTCCTCAGACAGGCTTATCGGTGGAGGCACAGGTCTGCCTCGCAGGGAAGGCCTCTGCTCCTCTGGCTCCCCAAGGTGGAAGAATGTAGACTGAGGAGGGAGCAGAGGCTGCCAGAGCTGCCTGCACCTCTCACCTCTGCACTGTCCCCTCCCTGTGTCTCCCAGGCCCTGATGTCCCTCTTTGTCCTGGCCTCCAAGGACGGCTGGGTGAACATCATGTACAACGGGCTGGATGCCGTCGCTGTGGACCAGCAGGTGGGCATATCTGGGCCCAGGCCAGGCCTGACTCGGGGAGGGACATGATGTCTTTGGGACCCAGTGGTCTGAAACTGGTGCCAGAGAGACCCGCGGCCCCAGTGTCTTCCTGCTGTCAGCCACAGCCGGCACCTCACACCCTGGCCTTGGGATTCACCTCAAGGCCTCCTTGGGTAGTTTGATCACTGTTCCATTTGCTTCTGCAAACCCCTGCTGTACAGGAGAAGGATTCCTGCTCGCTCCTGCCTGGATGGAGCTCAATGGGTGGAGAACCAAGTGCAGGGGAGGGCCGAGCCAGCTAGCAGGGGGACGTGAGTGCAGGCCTGCAGTGAGAGAGCGATATGTCCAAGGAGTCATGAGTGGGGCCAGGAGCAGAAAGTGAGGAGAGTGGCCGGAGGTTGGCGGGGGAGGCAGGACTGCACAGTCAGTGAGGCCATGGCTGGGGGCAGGATTTATTCTGGGGCACAGGGAGCCAGCGAAGGGGTTAGAACAAGAGCAGCATCTCCTGCTGTCAGGTTTGTGGGCCCCTCCTGTGGGCTGCCACATAAGGACAGATGGGAGGGTCAGGAGGGAGACCGAGCCTGAGAGGAGGCCTGAACTTGGGCTCTAAGACTCTTCCAGGGCCAGGTAGGGACTTTGGGCAAGACAGGCTGGCCAGGGCTGATTGGGTCCAGACTGAGGGGGTTGTTAGGAGGGGGAGCGGGGAGATTCTCTAGGTCAGGTAAGGGCCCATTCAGCAGAGAAGTTGGGGCTGTGGTAACCCCCAGGCCTGTAAGTGATCTCTAGATCTTGGTTTCAAGGGACTCCCCTGATAAGTCTTAAAGTAGAGGTGCAGGATAGAGGCATGAGAGTGAGGACACTTCGAGGCTTGTCTGTTCTTTCCACATGGCCCATGAGTGCTTGCATGGATGGGTAAGTGGGGTTGGGTGGATGGATGGACAGATGAATGGGCAGATGAATGATGGATGGATAAGGGGATGAATGAGTGGAAGGATGGATGAATGACTAGATGGATGGGTGGCTAGGATGGATGGGTGGGTAGATGGATGGATGGATGGATGGATGGATGGATGGATGGATGGATGGATAAGTGCATGAGTAGGTGGTGGATAGCTAAGTAGATGGGTGGAAAAGTGGGTGGATGGATGGATGGTCAGGTGAATGGATGGATGGATTAATGGGTGATGGCTGGTCAGTGGGTGTGGATGGGTGGATAAGTGGATGAGTAGGTGATGGGTAGCTAAGTAGATGGATGGAAAAGTGGATGGATGGATGGATGGGCAGGTGGGTGGATGATGGATGGATGGGTTGATGGACGGGTAAGGGGGTGAACTGGTGAATGGATGAATTAATGGATGATTGGTTGGTGGGTACATGAATAGGCAGATGAGTAGGTGGTGGATGTTTGGATAAGAAAGTGGGTGGTTGGACGGATGGATGACTGGACAGATGGACAGGTGGATAGGTGAACTGATGGACAGGTAGGTGGATGAATGGATGGATCAATGGATGATGATTGGGCAGTGGGTGGTGGATGGATGGATGAGTGGGTGGGTGGATGAATAAATACATGGGTGGGATGGGAGGTGGATGGGTGCTTAAGTAGGTGGATGGGTGAGTCATGGCTAGGTGAATGAGAAGCAGCAGCCAGATAGGTGTCCAGGAGACACAGCTGGGCCAGGGAAGGAAAGAGGGCTCCCTTTGTGCCAGGCCCAGGGAGGGCACTGCCTGCCTGCACCTCGTTCAGCCCTCACAGCACCTTGGCAGCAGGCTCTGTGAGTGCTCTCACGCTGCTGAGGCTCAGCACGGTCAAGTGCCTGCCCGCGGCCCCACAGTGCCCCACCAGCCTCCTCAGCACCGTCTGGCTCCCCTGCAGCCCGTGACCAACCACAACCCCTGGATGCTGCTGTACTTCATCTCCTTCCTGCTCATCGTCAGCTTCTTCGTCCTCAACATGTTTGTGGGCGTCGTGGTGGAGAACTTCCACAAGTGCCGGCAGCACCAGGAGGCCGAGGAGGCGCGGCGGCGTGAGGAGAAGCGTCTGCGGCGCCTGGAGAAGAAGCGCCGGAGTGAGTGGGTGACGGCAGAGGGCATGGGGGTGCCCCACCTTAGTGAGTGGGTGACGGCAGAGGGCATGGGGGCGCCCCATCCTAGTGAGTGGGTGATGGCGGAGGGCATGGGGGCACCCCATTCTAGTGAGTGAGTGATGTTGGAGGGCATGGGGGCGCCCCATCCTAGTGAGTGGGTGACGGCGGAGGGCATGGGGGCACCGCACCCTAGTGAGTGAGTGATGGTGGAGGGCATGGGGGCACCTGACCCTAAGCCCCCTCTGCACACTGTTGCTGACCCAGTGCCGGGACCCAAGTCTGGCACAATCCTAGACTCCTGGGCCTTTGGAGCCGACAGGGAATGGAGGATTCAGCCCCTGTGCCCAGCCCAGTCTCTCCTCCCAGCGTCTGCCTGTCCAGATGACTGGGACCTCGTCAGTGTCTGCCCGCCTGAGGGAGGTTCCAGGTGGTTCAGTCCAGGCATCGGGCAAAGGCAGAGCCTGGCCACCTGGCCCTGGGCCATGATTCCCTTGCTGTATCCTCAGCAGAACTGAAGCCCTGCTATGGGCACATTTAGGGTAGATGGGGTGCACCAGTGTTCTGCCCTCTCCACCAACCTCCCCCACATATTACCATTCCCTCTTGGTGCCCTGGCAAGATGGAACAGACCTAACTCTGATTCCAGGGCCTGGGGTGGACCCGCATTCCCCGGCTTCCTCCCTCCACTCCCTCCTCTCTCCCTTGTGTTCAGTTCCTTTTCCCTGGGCCCCGACCCTCTGTGATCTGTGCCACCCCCACACTCCTCTGCAGAGGCCCAGCGGCTGCCCTACTATGCTACCTACTGTCCCACCCGGCTGCTCATCCACTCCATGTGCACCAGCCACTACCTGGACATCTTCATCACCTTTATCATCTGCCTCAACGTGGTCACCATGTCCCTGGAGCACTACAATCAGCCCACGGTGAGCCCTGGCCTGCCTCCCAGGCCGGTCACATGGTGAGAATGGGGTCTTAGCAGGACCCCACTTCAGGGACAGGGTGAGGCAGAGGGCTAGCAGTTTGTAGGATCTGAGCAACCCCTCTGTGCTGAGCCCTGTGCTGGGGCAGCCCTGCCCTCAGGAAGCTCACAGCCTGGTAGAGTAGGTATGGGAAAGGGAAAGGTCAGAGGGGAAGAGTACTTGTTCCTGGTGGGTGGAGGAGGCAGTGTCTGGGCCGAGCCTTGAATCTGAGTAACAATGGTTGTGATGTGTTGAATATGGACTCCTTGGAAGGCACACTCACATGTAAACTCTTTAGTCCTCACAGCAACTCTAAGGTGGGGAGGAGCTTTGTCCAATTTTATAGATGAAGAAACTGAGACTCAGATACCCTCCCAATTACTTAGCCATAGATACGAAAGCCAGGACTGGAAGTTATTCAAAGCCTACCATGTAGTCTCTGCTACTAGCCGAGCATATGGAGACTCAGGGGAGGGCATTCCAAGTAGCAGGAATTGTGGTCAGATTGGAGGTGGGAGAGGGCAACCAGTTCCCATCTTATTGCAGATAAAGTATGTGAGGAGAGGTGTGTGTGAGGGGCTAGGGCATTCTCAGAATCTTAACCTCATGGAATTGAAAGGAAGGATGAGGGAAGCAGAGCTTCCAGGTGTAGAATTAATAGCTTATTTCAAATGATAGAAGAGGAATATTATGAATGAAAGAAAAAGACAGGCAACCATTGACTGAATGAAACAATAATTCTACTTCTAAATTAGTGAAAAGATATAGAATAGTAATAGCTCACATTTGCCCAAGTATTTATTCTGGGCTCAGCAATGAACTATAAGTTCATTTAATTTCCACAACAACTTTTTGAAGTAGGTACCATTACTTTTCCCAATATATAGACTGAAAAATAAAATCAAAGAGAGGTGAAATATTTGCCCAAGGTCACACAGTGAATAGGGAATAAATTATAAGCCAGGATTCAATTCTAAGTAGTCTGGTTTAGGAGTCCTTAACCACTACCTCATACTGCCTCCAAAAAGGAGCCATTGGACCAAACCAGAAGAAATAAGGAAGATAAGGAAAAGAAAAAAAAAAGTACAAATGAGTATTACATGCAGAATAAAGTAAATACATACATCATTTCACTAAATATGAATGGGTTAAATTAGCCACCTAAAAGACAGATTTTTGGGCCAGGCAGGTGACATGGAGGTTAAGGCAGCTGGATCTCACATGGCCAACTATGCAATTGGAGTCCCAGACCCAGCAGTTTGATAAACACACCAGGCGTTTGTGTACATACACCCAAAATCTTGAGAGGAGAATGGAAAAAGGATTGCAGTTTGGCCATCCCCCCAGGATAGGGTGATTTCTCACTTTTTTTCTCTCTCTCTAGCAAGCATATGTACCCTACAGCAAAACTAAAAAAAAAAAAAAAAGAGAGAGAGAGAGAGAGACTTTCTGACTTTTCTGACTTGAGGGTGGTTGGGTAGGCAGGTCACAAGGCCTGAATCACACTTTCTTTGCTCCCTGTAGTCCCTAGAGACAGCTCTTAAGTACTGCAACTACTTGTTCACCACTGTCTTTGTGCTGGAGGCTGTGCTGAAACTGGTGGCATTTGGCCTGAGGCGCTTCTTCAAGGATCGGTGAGTGGCTGGGCTATGGTAGCATAGGGTGGTCATCAGGATGGGGAAGTGGTCTTGACCGCTGGAGAAGCCTGAATATCCATAAAAGCAGAATAAGTAAGCATCTGGGAAGTGATAGCAAGGGACCTTGGGTGCTGCCTATAGCTCTGTAACAAGTGATGAGGTCTCATTCAGTGGGTACAGGGCATTTTACCAGGTACTCCATACCCATAATCAAAGCAGGTCTGTCTTATGTTAATCTTCCTTTTCAGAAGGAACAGGAGAAGCTCAGAGAGGTTGATTAATCAGCCCAAAGGAGCAGGCGGTCAAGATTTAGATCTAGAAGCCATAGTCCAGGCCTCCTCTCCTGCAGCAGGACATGGACACTTATTTAGCCAGTCAAGCCTTACCTGGAGAGCAGAGGCTACTGGAGGCAGACCCAGTGGTATTTGGAGGGGGTGGTAGGGAGGGTGGCCATATAGCCCAGTGGGCCACAACAGGAGGATGAAGACCTGGGAGCCTCCCTCAGCTAAGGTGTGCCTAAGCCAGAGGGCTCCTTCTGACCGGCTGCTGCCCTCCCGCTGCTGAGCAGGTGGAACCAGTTGGACCTGGCCATTGTGCTGCTGTCAGTCATGGGCATCACGTTGGAGGAGATCGAGATCAATGCGGCGCTGCCCATCAACCCCACCATCATCCGCATCATGCGGGTCCTGCGCATCGCCCGGGGTGAGGGCAGGGTGGGGATGGCACTCCCCATTGCCCCAGAAAAGACAGGAGTGGAGTGGGGGGGGTGCATGGTATGATGGGCTCCCTGCTGAGCAGAGACCAGGAGCCCAGAGGAGCCACACAGCTGACACACAGTCGCCTGACTCCCACACCCACCTGCCTTCGTCCCGAGACAACTTCGCACAGCACACATGTGTGCACACCCTGTGGTCTCAGGTCGCGATGGCAGGAACCCAGTGCACTGGGGAGCTACAGAATAACCCCAGTGGCTGTGGCACTCCCCAAACACTGTGACTGAGACCCGCAGCCCTCAGTGCTTCTTAAACTCCCCCTTCTTCTCCCAGAAGCCCCTTCTCACCGCAAGGTTGTTCCTACACTTCTTTCACAAACCTCGGCACAGTGGCGTGTGCCCATAATCCACTACTCCGGAGGCTGAGGAAGGAGAATTGTGAGTTCAGGGCTAGTCTGGGCAACAGCAAGACTGTGTCTCCAAAACAAAAGCAAAAAGAAACAAATGCTCCTGGCTCATTGCTAGCCCCGGGGCCTCTTGCTCTCATCCCTGTCTCCCACCCATTGTCACCAGATTCTGAAATGGGGAAGGGTGTGCAGAAACAGCCTGGGACGCCAGTGTCCTCTTCAGTGCCAGGGGAAGGAGATGTGGACGGCACTGGCCACATTTGCGTTGTTACAGTGAACCACGTGCTCATTCACATACTTTATGTCCCTCGCATCCCGCACACGCCCCCTGGTCCTCTTGGACTGTTGTACACCGACATGCACACCTCGTGTTCACCTGCCTTTGTGCACACTCGTCTCCTGCAGCTGCACCACTTCTTGTGTGGCATCTGAGAGCTGGACTCTTGCTTCCTCCACCTCTGTCCTCTGAGTTGACACATCTGGGCACACATGCACAAATAGACATGCACACCCATATGCACACACTCACCCCATGGCCTGGCTGAGTGGGCGGGGCTGGGTCTCGCCCGCAGTGCTGAAGCTGTTGAAGATGGCCACGGGGATGCGGGCCCTGCTGGACACGGTGGTGCAGGCTTTGCCCCAGGTAAGAACTGCTCCTTTGGGAGCCCTGCCTGGTGTCATTGGCATCAAGCTGGGCTTGGGGGACACAGCCCCCACTTCCCTTCTCCCCAGACCTGCTCAGAGCCAGGGCAGAATCCCATCTCTGGAGAAGCAGTTGGAGCCAGGGGCTGTGAGAGATGAGTGAAGCCGCTCGCTGCCTGGCTTGAGGGGTCACGGGTGCCTGCTCCGTATCTGGCCCTGTACAGGCATCAAGGACCCACATAATGGCCTGGGAGCCCCGAGGCTGCTGGGGGCAGACAAATGCTTCAGGGCTATGGAGGCGGGGTCTGCAATGTGATCCATAGAGGAGGAACGTGCAGGCACTCCTGGGGAAATCCAGGAGGGGGTCCCATGAGCTCAGACCTCAAAGGGGGACTTGGCAGAAGGAGGTGGCAGTGCAGGTGCAGCGGTATCCCATGTGGTATCCCAGGAGGGGCAGCATGAGACCTGACCTGGTGGGGAGCCCAGAGAAGTCAGGGGAATCCCTCTAAGGGGAGATATGATCAGGGCCACAGAGCGGATGGTTTTCTCCTCCCAAGAATTCTGTTATCCCCACCCTTCCCTCCTCCATAGTCCTGACTGCTGGAGGCTCCCTTCCTCCGCTTCTGGGGTTTTGAGGTGAGCTTCCATTTATTCACTGTGATTCATTTAGTTTAAGGAACTCTAGGCACAGATGTAGCACACAAAGAATTAGGACCAACAATTAATCGCCCAGGGAAGGTGAAAGCAAAATGGATTCTCTGAGAAACCTGGTTAAGGATGTCAGTGAGTTTCCTAGCAGGCTAGTTACAAAGAGAAAGTAGCATGGCGCTCATCATATCTGGATGGAAAGTCAGGGTGTTCATTCAGCACATGTTCATTGCAGACTGGAAGTGGATGGAGCCTCGACTTGAGGCGTCGCTCTGGTCATGTCACTTAAAATCCCTGTGCCTCCGTCTCCCTGACTGTGAAATGGGTGTGATGACCATGCTTGTTTCCAAGGGCTGCCCTGGGGTGTCGGATAGTTCCGGCTTCCAGAGCACTTGACAGGACCCAGTTCATAGGCAATGCTGTGTAAGAGCTGCTGAGGACCAGGATGGGTGAGACACGGTGTGTGCCAGCCGCCTGGCCTCCTTGCCCCCACCTCTGACCCTGACCTCCTGTGCTGCCTAAGCCAGTGCGGAGCTGGCACAGGGCACACGCGATGCTGAGTCCCGGCCTCAGGTAGAAGGCCAGGGATAGTAATTACAGAGATGGCGGCATTCCAGAGAGGCCTGTGCTAGGACCATGTGGCCGTGAGGGGTGGCCTTACCCCTTCAACTCTAGCTGACACCCACGCTGTCACATGGACATCGGGCCTGTCCTCGGCTCTATGTAAAATGCTATGAAATGAAACTTCGGACCCTTCCCACCAGGCTCTGCCCCACACAGAAGGAGTAGACGGGGCGGGGGGGGGGGGGCTTCTGAGAAGAGGTGGCCCATGCATTCAGCTTTGAGGGAGGGGAACAGAATAGGCGAAGACACTTCCCATGTGGCTGGAACTGAGTTGGAAGACAAGGTTGGGAGAGGTACCAGCAGCCCTCAGTGCCAGGCAGCCAGCTTGGGCTTATCCCCCGGAGGGCTCTGGGCAAGGGAGGTCTGGAGCAGAGCTGCCATTTCGAAGGTCACCCTGACGACCGAGGAGAATGGGTTGGAGGGAGAGGCAGGCAGGGAAGCAGGAGAGGAGGCCGCCGTGGGCTCTGAGGCAGCAGGCGTGGGCTGAGGAGGTAGGGAGGGTGACCCTGGGTGGGGATTGCCGCCAGCTCTGAGCCTGCTTAGGGTTGGGGCTGAGCTCCCCGGGCTTCGTGTTCGTCCCCCTCGCTCTCCGGGCCTCCCTTTGCCTCGTAGGCGCTCGGTAAGGGCTTGCTTCGTGACTGAATGGGACGTGGGTCACTAGCCCACTGCTATCAGTACGGAATGATGGGGAGGAAGCCCCCCGGAGCGGGTGGGCGGGCTTTCTTCCCAGCCACTCACACGAACGTCTGATTCCCTTCGTGCAGGCCCGCAGAGGGTGCTGAGAGGTATTTCATTTCCAGGGCCGGAACGTGCGTGAGCCTCGTCCTGCAGCACGAGTCCGAGGCACCTCTGTAGGCTTGAACTGGGTTTGGAATCTGGGACGTTTTCTCCCGTAGGAGCTGTGGGATGCGGGTGGCTAGGACTGCAGGAGGCCTCTGGGGCCCATAGGCCTGCACGATTCTGGTGTTCGCTCTGTCTGTGACCAGACCCGTGCAGGCCTGTGCAGTCAAATCCAACTTCATCCTGCTGCGTCCTGTTCTTGAGGACCAGAGGGGACAGTGACAGGGACGTACCAGTTATATTTGTTTCATCAGATTCCATTGCAGTCTGCCTGGATGAATCCAGGGGGTTTCATGGAGGAGGTGGCATTAGTGCTGAGCCTTCCTTCCTTCCCTCTCTCATCAATCCACGGGACCTGACTAACCACACAGGCATGTAGGACAGCAATCAGGGCGTAGGCCCTGGGGCACCTGCTAGGATTAGACCCCATCTTTCTGCCTACTGGCTGTGTGACTCTGGGCAGGTGCCTACACCTTCCTGTGTCCCATGTCATCCGAGGGCTGGAGTAGAACCACTGTGGGGAGCGTGACGTGTTTGAGGCAGGGCAACTCATGGTCCAGGCTTCACAGGCCTTTGACGATTCTGTGAGGTGAGCCGGAGCCTCCTGCCCTCCAGGAGGTGCCGGGCCTAGACCCAGCTGCGAACTTGCTACAGCTGCTCTGGCCACCTGGCTGGCCTGTGTGGAGGCTGGGTGCCCCATCTCACCCACTCTCAGGCCTGAGCCCCCTGCCCCTACCCTCCCCGGGCCTGGGCCCTCCACTCCTACCCTCCCCAGGCCTGGGCCCCCTCCCCTATCCTCCCTGGGCTCCCTAGGCCTGGGCCTCCACCCACCCCTACCCTTCCTAGTCCTGGGGGTCCACCTCTACCTTCCCCAGGCTCGGGCTCTTCAACCTTGTGCTCCTTAGGCCTAGACCCCTTCACCTCGCCTTCCCCAGGAATGGGCCCCCCACTTCAGCCCTCTCTAGGCGTGGGGTCCCCACTTCCACTCCCCAGGCCTGTCCCCCACCCTCCCCAGGCATGCCCAGCCCCTGCTCTCCCGCAGGTGGGCAACCTGGGCTTGCTCTTCATGCTGCTCTTCTTCATCTACGCCGCGCTGGGAGTAGAGCTCTTCGGGAAGCTGGGTGAGCACCCGAAGCAGGCTGGGGCGGGACAGGCTTGGTCCTAGGAGGTGCCCAGCAGCAGGGCCCGCGGGAGGCCCTTAGCACACACTTCCTTGGTGTGGGAGAGATGGCGGCCGGGTCCCTTTGCACACACCAGGCCTGTGTGCTGCATCCCAAAGCCCCCCAACCCTTGTGCTCCCAGAGAACCCTACCCTCCACCCTGGTGCCCATCCTGAGCCAAGGCTGCCCAGCAGGGGCAGAGGCCGGGTGGGGGCAGAGGGCAGCCCTCTCCTGGCGTGGGGATTCTGGGAGGAGGCGGGGAGCCATGCAGCCAGGGTGCAGGGCCGTCCTCCCATCCCCCAGTCTGCGATGATGAGAACCCGTGCGAGGGCATGAGCCGGCACGCCACCTTCGAGAACTTCGGCATGGCCTTCCTCACGCTCTTCTTTTTTTTTACTGGAATGGGATCAGAAAGGTAATGTACGGGCGGGAGGGCAGCGGAGGAGGGAGATGCGGTGCCGGTCCTGCCGCTCAGGGCTCCCCGCTCCCGCTGCCACCACAGAGTGCAGGGGGTCCAGAACAGTGGAAGGATCTGCCAGGGACCCCGTGGCACTCCAAGATGACGCAGAGGCCCAGGCAGGATGGTGTCCACAGCTGCTCCAAGCCTCCCCAGGCCTGCCCTGGGAACCAGGGAACAGGACCCTGCCCAGGACTGGCGAGGACAGGCAGGGCCAGCTGCACCAACCAAGTCCCGCAGAGGTGTCCTGGTCCTGGCCCATTGCCCAGCCTGGACTGCCAGGGAGAGGCCTCCCCACTGACAGGCCAGCGTGGTTAAGATGGCCCTGGCAGTGGGGTGGCCAGCTGGGTGGCAGGAGAAGCAACAGGGTGCAGGCTTCCTCAGCTTCCTCGGGTTGGGACTGAGCTGGCCGGGTCAGAGTGGGGGGCTGGTTCCCACAGCCGTGCAGGAGTGAGGGGCCGAGCGAGCCAAGGGCCAGGCCAGCTGGAGTCTTGTCGGAGCCCAGGCAGGAGCCGCCAGGAGCCAGAGGGACCCGGGGCAGTCGGGCCACAGTGGGCTGTGAATCCCAGCTCTGCCACCTCCCGGAGTCTCTCCAGTGCCTCTGCCGTGAGGTGGGGGCGGCCGGGGCAGGCGGGGTGGCGCCGGCCCTCACCCTCCCGCCTGCAGGACACGCTGCGGGACTGCACCCACGACGAGCGCAGCTGTCTGAGCAGCCTGCAGTTCGTGTCGCCGCTGTACTTCGTCAGCTTCGTGCTCACGGCGCAGTTCGTGCTCATCAACGTGGTGGTGGCCGTGCTCATGAAGCACCTGGACGACAGCAACAAGGAGGCGCAGGAGGACGCCGAGATGGACGCCGAGCTGGAGCTGGAGATGGCGCACACGCTGGGCCCCAGCCCTGGCCCGCGCCCGCCCGCCAGCTCTCCCGGGGCCCCAGCCGGCGCTGCTACTCTCCAGCCCAGGTGGGCAGGGCCCAGGGGCGCCAGGGAGGGCCTCACAGGGCTGGAAGGGCCGGGGCAGTGGGGCCTCTGTCCCCCTCGCCCCGTTCAGCGCCATAGCAGGGGTGACCTTGTGACGAGGGGGTTGGTCCCATGCCGTGGGTGCAGAGACAGGATCTAGCCGATAATCCCGCCTGTCGCCACCCCGTCCCCGTCCGCCTAGGAGAACCTGTGGCTGGACAGCGTCTCTTTAATCATCAAGGACTCCTTGGACGGGGAGCTGACCATCATCGACAACCTGTCCGGCTCCATCTTCCACCACTACTCCTCCCCTGCCGGCTGCGACAAGTGTCACCATGACGACAAGCAGGAGGTAAGGGCCGCTGGCCTGGTGCCTTGCTGCTGGCCCTTGGCCACGGCAGGTGGTCTCCGCTGGCCTGGGCTGCTCGTCTGTCTCAGGTGCAGGCCTGTGGTGACTGCGGGAACCATGAGCCCGGGCACTGCCGTGCACAGTGGGTGCTCAGAGAAGGCTGTTGGTGCCAAACAGCAAGCCCTGAGCGGCTTCCGGTGCAGTTTGTCCTTCCTGCGATGGATGGGATCATCCTGGCCTGTTCCTCTGGGGCCATCATCCTAGCATAGGCCCTGAGCCTGGGGCCAGGCCATGGTGTAGCCATTCAGTGCTGCAGATTCCTGGCGCCCATGGGACTGCCCGGGGCATGCGTCCCAGCCCAGAGGCTTGAAACAATGTGCTATGCACACACGTGCCCAGGAGCCTGATGAGATGGAGAGCGGGAGGGAAACACCCTGAGCCTCCTGCAGGCATCCCCGCCCTGACCCCAGCCTCCAGCCGCGGGGAGGTTCCAGGCCGGTCCACCTCTGGCACCGGCTCAGGCTGTCCCTCTCCCCGGTAGTGTGGGCTCCTGAGCTCTCTCCAGGCTGTCGCAGCCCCCAGTGCCAGGTGGCCATCAGATCCTGAGGAGCTGGAGGTCTGGTGACTGCAGATTCCCAGGGTCTCTGACCCTGTGACATGCCATGTTGGGGTTCTGCATGGGCCACAGAGGATCCCTGCCTGGACAGGCACGTGATCTGAGGGCAAGCAGACAGCTTGGCATTCATGGTCATGGTCACATGCCTGCCTCCTGGCCCTAGCAGCAAGGTGGAGCTGGCTTCCATCAGAGGTGGCCACTGTGTCACCATTGTGTCACCCAGGCGGGGCTCTTGCACCTCCCTGTCTTTTCCGAAGATCAGGCCTGGTGCAGAGCACTCGGCCAGGCCTGGCGCCCTCCCGGCCCCAGGGGTGACCCAGGGCCCGCCTTCTCCTGCAGGTGCAGCTGGCTGAGACCGAGGCCTTCTCCCTGAACTCAGACAGGTCCTCGTCCATCTTGCTCGGAGACGACCTGAGCCTCGAGGACCCCACGGCCTGCCCACCTGGCCCCAAAGACAGCAAGGTGAGCAGCCCCAGTGGGTCCCTGGCTCCTGACCTGTCCTCACAGCCTGTCCTCGGCCACACAACCAGGACCCAGTAGCTCCCCGCCCGCTGCTTAACTGGTCCCGTTCTGTGCAGGCCCGCCTTTCCTGCTGGGTAGTGGAGTGCAGGCCAGAGAGGCTGCATTTACCTGAAGTCACTGTGACAAGCCTACTCAGGGTTTCAACCACTGCATCCAGTTCCCTCCAATGCGTCGGGTATTCGCAAGCCATTCTGGGAGGGCTGTCCATGGCTGGCCACCCTCGAGGGGGGCTGTGGGTTGAAGACACAGGGGAGAGGCAGGAGGCCTTTCTCTATGCCAGGTGCTCTACTGCAGTTCAGCCTGTCTGCCCACAGCTCTGGGAACCAGGACAGTGTGGTCACTCTGAGCAGTGAAGTGACACACCCACATCTATGGCTGGCAATGACAGAGCAGGGAAGCCAGCCAGGGCTGGTCCCCACCGTCTGTCTCCCAGGGGGTCAGTGGAGAGGCCTGGAGGGCAGGAAGGACCCCTGGTGGATCCTGCAGGCTCAGGAGAGATCTGACCCAGGCTGATGGCCCTGAGGCCAAGGTGGTCCTGTCTGGCTGGGGTTGGGGGAGGGGGTGGTGGGGGAGCTGTGGGTGGGGAGGAGAGGGAGACCTAACCTGAGGCGGGGACTCAGTGGCCCTGCTCACAGAGAGCCTCTGGGGACCACTCAGTGGCACAGCAGTAACACGACGTTCCACGAGGAAGTCCCCCATCGCAGGTTCCCAGTTCCGGGCCAGCAGGTAGCGTGGAGGTTAAGGCAGCTGGATCCAACACAGCCCACGGTGCGGTTTGAGTCCCGGACCTGGCCCACCAGGTGCTCTGTGTGCCCAAAATCTCGATGGGGGACTGGAGAAGGGATGGCAGTGTGGTCATTCCCCCCAGAGGGTGATTTCTCTCTCTTTCTCTGTGTCGCCAGCGAGTGTATACACCCTGTAGTAAACTTGGGGAGAAAAAAAAGAATGTTCCTGGTTCAAGTCCAGAGACCTCCTTGAGCACAGCAAGCGCGTGCGTGCCCATAAGCCAGGGCTAGCAAGGCTGGAGGTGGACTGTGGCCCCCGCTGGGGATGCTCTCTCTCTTAGAATAAATAAATACACTTAATTTTTTTTTGAGAGCATCTGTCCCCTAGACCCAGGGCAGCCTGTGCTTGGCACCTCTACTCCCCCAGGACTGTCTTCAGCTTGGGGCAGGTTGGGGTGGGGGAGCAGACCTTCCCATCCCCTCTGTGGCTCCTCAGGCCCCTCCCTGACCAGCCCCTTGGATCTCATGTGGCTCTCCTCCTCGGGGGGTGCTTTCTCACTTTCCTTCTCTGTTTCTGTCTGTCTCTCTCCAGCAAGTGCATGTGCCTCATAGCAAAATAAAAAACCTAGAAAACAGAAAAGGAAGGGCCTGCACAAGGGCATGCTTGCGGGAGTCTCCGGGGCCCACTTGGCCTGTCTGCTGAGGTCTTCATTGTCCTGGGCGGGGGCTGCACCAGGCGCTTGGTTACAGAGATAGGGACAGCCCTCCCCAGCTCTCAAGGAAGTCAGAGTCAAGAGGGGAGTGGCCAGGGATACCACTGATGGGACAGTCAAGAAGTCTTCATGGAGGTGGGGCCCTTTCCCCTGGTGCTCGTAGGTGGCAGGAGGAAGGGCATCACAGGCCGTGAGGGCAGCCCGAGCGAGAGGCTGGCAGCAGGGACACAGCAGGATGGAGGCCTCAGCCTCCTGGCTCCCTTTCCCTGCAGGGTGAGCCAGACCCGCCTGAACCCGTGCGAGTCGGGGACCTGGGTGAATGCTTCTTTCCCTTGCCCAACACGGCTGTCCCGTCGGGCCCAGAGAACTTTCTACATGAGATGGAGACGATCCCATTCCACCCCGTCCGGTCCTGGCTGAAGAGTGAGAGCGGCCAAGGTGAGGGGCGGGGCCGCCAGCTGGCGCCTCCTTGGTCTCGGTCAGCGTCAGGATGAGCCGTCCAGCGTTCCCCTTAGCGCTTTTGCCCAGAGTACTGTCTTGCATCCAGAAAGAACCAGGTGGATCTCTGATAAGAGAGAGGCTCTCAGGCCTGACGCAACAACGATAAAAGATCAGGAGTCAGGGCTGGCTCAGTGGCAAGGCAATACGCTGCTTCCATGTGGAAGTCTGTGGGTTCAGTCCCCCAGTTGGTCTGTACATGCTCGGCACATGCTCCATGATCCTGACTGACTGGAAAGGATGGCAGAAGGAAATCATGGTATAAGATCCTTCTAAGACCCTGTTGAGGGTATTATCACCCTCTCTCTCTCTCTAGTTCTCTCTCATGAAATAAAAAGTAAAAAATATTAAAGTTCAGGAGCCAATTAACACAAAGAGATGAGATGGTTTTAATAAAAGCCTGGACTAAGAGAAGCGTTCTGCTGAGTTTCCCAGGAGCTGTGATGAAAAGAGAAAGAGGTTTGACACATAGCTCTCATCAGGCAGAGAGAAAGCTGCTAAAATCCGAGGTGTTTTCTTCGAGCTGAATTTGAGAGGCATTTGTCTCACACACCCTCACACAAGGTGATGTTGATCACCAGGAAGCCTGGCGTCTTTAACATTCCTTCCGTGAAAGGTCTTCACATCTCTCCTTGGTCCCAGCCCCAACATCCTGGGGCAGGGGACTGAACTGTCCTGTCCACTCGGGCTTACCTTTGCCGCATCCTCTCAGACGGTGACAGGAATCTGATTTCCCAGCACTGACGGGGGAGGGGGACAGACAGATGAGCCCAGAAGAAGAGAGCCCACCCCAGCTGCTCCCCGGGGATGTCTATGTCGGGCACCTCCAGGACCTAGGGGTGGGCTACCTTCTCCAAGGCCCCTCCTTAAAGCTGATCACCTCTCAGCTGGACACTGGCTGAGGGGCCAAGACCCCAGACTTCCTGAACAAAATCTGGGGCACAGGGTCTGACCCAGAGCTATTCTGACGGTCTGTACCCGACCCCTGTGAGAGCTGTTTATCTGCACTCTCCTTAAGCAACGATACAGTATATATATAGCACCGGGGTCCCATCGGGTGCTCAGTCGTTGGACACATCCTTTATCCTGTCCTCATCCTGAGGGCCAGGGCGGAGGCTACACCTGGCACCCTGGGACCGGCCACAGCCCCGACTCCTGACCCCCCCTCGCCCCTGCCTCCCCAGCAGAGCCAGCCCGACAGGAGAGCTCTGCCTGCCCTGCCCACCCTGACCCGGCACTGGGAGCCCCTCTGGCTCTGTCCTGGAGTACAGGGGCCGAGTGGCGACTAATCCTAATGGCACTCACTGGGTGCCTGGCCAGGAGCCTGCAGTTGTGGCTCATTCTGTGCACCATGGGGGCGGGCATTTGTCCCTCTACAGAGTGGGAAACTGCAGGGTCTGCACTGCAGCGGGGGTCTGTTGGCTCCAAAGCCAGCACCCACCCTAGAGGGATACGCGTCGGCTCAGTATTTCTGGCTCTCATGATGGGGAAACCGAGGCTCTGAGGGGGACTTGCTCATGGTCTCACAGCTCATGTGTCATGTCACCCCGAGACCCTCCGAGGGCTTGCCCACAGCCCACACCTGCTCGCCAGCTCTGTCTTCTCCCTCCCCGGCAGTGCCCCCGCGCCCCTTCTCCCCGGAAGACTCCAGTCCGCTCCTGCCCATGCCAGCTGAGTTCTTCCACCCTGCGGTGTCTGCCAGCCAGAAAGGGCAGGAGAAGGGCACCATCGCTGGGGCCCTCCCCAAGATTGCCCTGCAGGGCTCCTGGGCGTCCCTGCGGTCGCCAAGTGTCAACTGTACCCTCCTTCGGCAGGTATGGGCACCTCCAGAGCGGTCCTGTTGGGGGGCATCTGAGTCTTAGCAGTCCCTGTCATTCAAGGACTGGGAGGGGGAAGGCCTGACCAGACACTAGGGTGACAGTGCAGGAGCTGGGGGAAGTTGGGGGCAGTGATGCTCAGGAGTGAGGGGGGGCCATGCCACCAGAGACAGGCAGCAGCAGGTCTTGGGCACCTACTGACAGCAGAGGGTGGGGGCCCAGACGTTGGGGAGTCCCTCAAAGAGGGTTTATGGGCTCTAGCTTGAGGGGTTGTGGAGGCTCTGTGGGGTGCAGGGATGCTGGGGCTTAGGAAGGGGAGGGGCTCGCTTAGTAGAAACAGAGGTGGAGGGGCAGGTCTGGGAGGGGGAGGTCTCTTCCTGAGGGTCCCTTGGGTTAGTGGACTGGCTGGGGCCACAGCCCCCAACACCCCCAAACACACAGTGGCCCATTGCAGACCTGGGAACTCTGTCCTGTGGGTGGGGAGAGGAGCCCCTAGCCCCCACAGTGCTGCGGGGTGGGGTGGTGGTGGGCTGGAGGACTCCTGCCGCCATTCATTCATGCAGTGACTGTGACTGTGTGCGGCACACGCCCGGGTAAGGGCTGGGCCAGCAGGTACACTTCCCCACCCTGTGCCCAGGTGCGGCCTCAGGCCAGGGCCTGTCCTCACAGAAGTACCAGCCTATCTCCGGAGGCCACCCCGACAGGGCAGGCAGGGGCTGCAGGCCTTCCTGAGCCTGAGGAAGAGGTGGAGGGCTGGGCGCCAGGTCAACAGGAGGCCAGGGCTTTGCTAGACCGAGCCTCCGGGGCCCAAAGGGTCTGACAAGGGAGACTGGTGTCCCCGGAGGACCTGAGTAGGGGTGGGGCGGCACAGCCGGCTGGCCAGGGCACCGGGTTCGGGCCCCAGAAGCTCCGTGCAGCAGAGGGGCTAGGCAGGGGCGTCCCGGGGGCTTCCCGAGCGGGCGGAGGGGCTGCCCGCACACGTGGGCAAGGCTGGGGGAGGGCGCCCACCTCCCCCTGTCGCCCCGCAGGCCACAGGGAGCGACACGTCGCTGGAGGCCAGCCCCA
>NW_006159782.1:3247330-3249059 GCF_000334495.1 Tupaia belangeri chinensis | reverse complement strand
CGGCGCCCGAGCCGCAGCCGCCCCCCGGGGCGCTGGAGCCCGGAGACCCCGCGAGCAAGAGGAAGAGATGAGGGGTGCGGGGCCGCGGCTGCCCGGCCCGGATCACGTCGTTTACCTCAGGAGCCAGGGAGCAGACAGCAATACTTTGGCCTCACCTGGGCTCGCCAGCCCGGCCCGGGCAGCCGAGGGGGCCCGGCCTCCAGTGATACACTCGCAACACATGCAGATCAGAGAGAGACAGACGCATATAGCTATTTATTTTTTTTACGGAGAGCTTACGATTTCCAGAAAGTGCTAGGTCGGCAGTGCGGGCTGGGGCCTGCACCCGGGTCTTGTCCGAGGCTAGGAGAGGCCAGATCCGCGGGGGCTCGGTCCTGCTCGGGGGCTGCGGCTCCTCGCCTTTTGCTGTGCCCCCCGGATGGAGAGTAGCTTGCAGAGAGGCCTCGGGCCTCGGAGGGCCTGTGGCCCAGGAGACTGGCCCAGAAGAGGTGCAATTCAGGGTGCGTTTTATTTCTCCCCTCCTTTAAAGAAAGGCTGCTAAGATCCTGCATCACCCCCAGTGTTGGGGTGTCTGTCTTGTCATTCCTGACTGTCTAGTTGTTGTGAAGTCTTTTGTAGACACCCTGGACCCACAAGCTCTTAGTCAACCAGTTAGATGTCTTTCTTTAGAAAAATCAGGGTGAGTAGTATTTTCGTAGGGTGGGAGGTGGGGACAGCTGCAAGGCTCAGACCCCAGGCGAGGTTGCACTTCTGGTGGGGCTTGAGTCCCCGCCCCCAGGTAGGCGGAGGGCAGGAGGAGGGAGGAAAGGGCTGAGCAGGCTGTGTGCGTGGGGAGGGCAATGGTACCTGCCTGGCTAGCGTTGGCTCAGGCTGGCCGGCGGGCCGGGCTCAGGCCTGCAGTTGAGTGGTTACTCACTGCCTTTTACCCTGAGCTGTGGCCATTCCTGGAGATGCGCCCTGCCCCCACAGCCTGGAGCAGCCCTGCCCTGCCCAGTGGAGTCCTACAAGATTTTAAGTGGGATCGGGCACCTCCCTGGGCCCTGGGACCGGCTCCAGACCCACATCTTTCAACTCCCTGTCTGCCTGTCCCTTGGGGGTCTCTGTCTCTCATCTCCCCTCACTGTCCCTAAGCTGCAGATCAGGTTTCACTGTAGTAGTGCTTCCCTGAGGGGTTTGCGGCAGGTGTTTTTATTTGAATAGTAATGCATTTATTTAGTACTTATTAGAACAACCCACAATGAACCAGTGGCTTTTTAGTGCTGCGTATGTGGAGGCCAAGTTTTCAGTGAGAGCCGAGTTCAGGTCAGTTTGCGGGAGACGAGGGGGACTGCTGGTAGCGTGGTTTTGGGACACGACGGAGATGCTGCTAGCGTAACACTGCGTGTCAGCAATAACCGGAGTCCCTGCTCCGAGGGCTCCGGCTGGGCCCTGCGAGGGGGGCCTTGTCTCTGTTCTCAAGCCCTGACTTTAAAGAGCTTGGCTTCCAGCTGGGCTGCCTGAACCATCTCTGGCGTCTTCCAGGCTGGCCCAGGGGCCCTGGGACCTGGGGGCTCTGGCCAAGAGCGGAAGTGTGATGTCTGAGCTCCGTGGCACGCAAAGCCCTTGCCCTTGGAGCCCAGGTGGGAGGATCAGGGAAGCGCCGTCAGGTCCCTCGATACATGAGACTGAGGCCCCGAGAGGTGAAGGGATCCCTGGGGGCCCTGGCAGCAGAGAAGCTAGGTGCCGGGGC
>NW_006159782.1:3242273-3246303 GCF_000334495.1 Tupaia belangeri chinensis | reverse complement strand
CGTAGGCACGGGGGGCGGGGTGGGGGGGGGGGTGGACAGCACCTAAATGCCTGGGCTGTGTGACAGCGCCTCGGAGTGCACACCAGGAGGCTGGCGTGGAGTAGGTCAGCTTGGTCGGCAGGCCTGGGTTGGCCCCTGCGCTGCCCTGAGCCTCCTGCCTTCCCTGAGAAACTGCTGCCCCAGCAAACTCAGCTCAGGGCTCACATCTGAAGCCGCCTGTTCCAGAGCACCTCCCTGCCTGAGCTGATTGTTTTCCTGGGGGTGCCTGGACTGGGGATGAGGGCACCCGCGGGTCTGTCTGGCGCCTGGCTGGGCTGAGCACTGGTGGGTGAAGGGGAGGCAGACACGCACGTCCACGCAGCAGGAGGTTCTGGGGAGGAGCGTGGGCTCTGAAGAGGGGCCCTGTGGTCTGCAGATGGTCAGGCTTCAAGGATAGGACTGACACCAGTCGGTGGAGGGGTCTCTGTTTCCTGAGCCCCCCGGTGGCTCTGTGTGTGCCCTGCTGCTGCTCCCAGCAGACTCCTGACCTCTCTGGGTTGTTGCAGGAGACATGCCCAAGTCTGCAAACTATGTGACCCTAAAACAAGGAAACCCAGCTGGAAGGGTGTTCCAGACAGGGATAGGGTGGGGCTGCATAGGGCTCAGACCCAGAAGGTGGAGAGGCTGAGTGTTGGAGGCTGAGTGTTGGGGGCTGAGAAGCTTTGCCTGGTGGGACGTGGGGGGTGGGGATGGGTCCTGGGGGACCCAAATGCTGGTCGCGGGCAGTCGTTCCTGTGGGTAGAGGGGTACCAGGGAAGCTGTGCCTCATTGGTCACAACAAGCTGAAGTGGGTAAGGGCTGGGCAAATGGCCTTTGCTTCCTCCCCACCCTGTGCCCAGGGGCGTGGCCTCAGGCCCGTGCCTGTCCATCACAAAAGCACAAACTTATCCTAACCTACCTGGGCCTGGTCCTGGGGAGAGTGCCCAGACACCCCAAATGATCTGTCCGTGAGCTCTTAGAGGGGTGGCTGGTGGGCTCCTTGCTATCTGCACAGAGGAACCTGCGACCAGACGGGCTATGGCCTACCCTGGAGCCCCTTAAAGGACAGAGGGCACACAGGATCGCCTGTCGGCCTGTTTCCCCCAATCCCCTCCCTGGAGCCTTCCACTTCAGGCCATCCCCAGTCCCCTTTGTGCTGCAAGACTTGGGGTCTTAGAAACTGCTGTTTAGCCCAGATACACATACTCTTTTTGTCTTTGTGCAATAATCAGTGTTCTTGGCAGAGCCTGGGCACAGCTGGGACCTGGGGAGGAGGCAGAGGCCACCTCTTCCAGGAAGCCCTCCGGCTGGCCTTGCTGCTGTGATGATCGCACTCCCAGTCGCTGTACAGTTTCTCTGATGTGAACGAACTTCTCTCTTAGCTGCTGATGGCACTGGTACTTGCTGGCCCAGAAGGCTCAGGCGTAGAGAAACCAGGCGACAGCCACCACCAGTGTTGTTTTGAATAAAACCCCAGAAGCCTATTTAAGAATTTCTCCATGTGTCTCTGCTGTTCTTTCCCCGGCAGGGTGGATGCCAAGCTGGGGGGCTTCCCTGGGCACGGGTGGTCACGTGTGTCTTCCTGGCTCAGGCTGTGGGGCCTTGCTGTCGGGGACCTGGAGAAATGCCACAAGAAGGCGTGGGGGTGGGCACAGGGCCTGCCGTCACGCTCTGTGGCTAGTGACGGTGCTGGATGAGAGCACCCTGTGGCCCTCCCCACTGCCCTGGGGCTCATCCGCCCCTTGTCCTCCGGTCCCCAGGAGGGGCAGTCGTCTCCTCTGTGTTCCCAGTTCATGTTGTGGGTATCACCAGGCCTCTTGGCTGCAAAGGACAAAAACCAGCTCAAGTGCGCTTAGGAACAGAAGAACATGAGCGAGAGCAAAATGCCAAGGAGGGAGGGAGGAACAAGATGAGGAACTCACTAAGTTAGGCCCAGAGGTGGGGCTGGCTTCAGGTACAGCTGGATCAAGGGCTTCACCTGTGTCACTAAGACATGTGTCACCTCTTGGCTCGCCTCCTGCTGCATTTGCCTCCCTTCTCTCCTAGTGGCCACCACCCTGGGCTTGGCCTGTCCTCCCCTCCCCAGAGGAACCAGGGCTGCTCTGGCAGTGTGCCGTGGGGAGGAGCCTCCCTGAGCCTGCCTTGGAGATGCTGTGCTGATTGGCCAGGCATGAGATCCAGGGATGGGGTGTCCCGCCAGCACCTGAGAGCAGGAAAGAGAGAATGCCAGGGGAAGTGCTTGCTGGGAGGAGGGACAGGCGCCAGGCATGCAGCAAACCCTGGGGCTCCCCTCCTCACGCAGAACCCCCCAGGAGGGTATGGCGGTTCTTACTCCGGCCCTTCAGGAGGAGGCGGGCCCAGGGGTGCCGAGACCAGTCTCCTGGACACCGCCTGCTAGAAGGCCAGTAATGGCCGCAGTTGGCGAGAGGTTCTGTCTGGGCTCCACCAGCCCCACTGGGTCCCCTGGTCCCACCATGTATCTCTCCCGTCCTCAGGGGCTGCCTGGGGCTCGGCATTGCAGGGGCGGGGGAGCAGGATGGCAGGTGTGGCCTCAGGGCACCGCCCTCTCTGAGGTCCACTTTGGGGACTGGACGCCAAGGGCTGCCCCTTGCCCCTGGCCCCCTGTGGCCCTCCCCACAGCACCTTAGCTCACCTGTCCCTGCGTTCCCCATTTCTGCGCTGTGACCATCCTTCCAATGGCTGCTCGGCTCTTGGAGATGACAGAGAAATCCGCGCACCCAGCAGGTGTCTCTGCCTGCCCAGAGCAGGCTGTGGGGGAGGCTGGGGCCCAGAGGGCAGCTCTGAGCAGACTGCAGGACGGCCCAGAGCAGCGGGTCCTGCTCAACGCCTTGGGTCTGACGAGCCCTTTCCTTTCCTGCCTCAGCATCTGTCTCACTGTGGGGGCGAGGCAGAGGCCACAGTGTGGGGGTGTGTGGTTGAGGATCTGCACATCTGTGTGCATGCCGCGTGTGTGCATGTCGTGTGTGTGCATGCTGTGTGCGTGTGAATGCTGTGTGTACATGGTGTGTGCATGTGAATTCCGTATGTGCATGCTGTGTGTCAATGCCATGTACATGTGCATGCTGTGTGTGTACGTGCCACACGTGCACGCCATATGCATGTCATGTGCTTGTGCATGTCATGTATGTGTGCATAGTGTGTATGCACACCATGTGTGTGTCCATGTCATTTGTGTGCATTCTGTGCGTGTGTCCATGCCATGTGCATGTGCATGCTGTGTATGTGTGCATGCTGTGTGTGCATGCCATGTGTGTCCATGCCGTGTGTGTGCATGCTATGTGCATGCTGTGTGTGCACGCCATGTGTGTGCATGGCGTGTGTGTGCATGCCGTGTGTGCATACTGTGTATGTGTGCATGCCATGTGCATGTGCACGCCATGTGTGTACAGACACGAACACTGCCACGATGACTCAGGTGTGACAATAGGCCTGGCCCTTGCTCCTGGACTGCTGGCTTCCCATTTCACAGAGGAGGAAGCCGAGGTGGCTTAAGGCCTCTGTAGGCCAGGCTGTCCGGAGGCTGAATGAGGCCTTCGGACATGCAGCTGCGGCTTCCATCTGGAGACCTCACTGACCTGTGAGGTTTGGCCCAGCTGCCCAGGTGGGATGTGGCCGCGAGGTCCCCAGCAAGCCTTTGCCCCATGTCTGCAGCCCCTTTTCCCTCAGCTCTTGTGGACCTGCTGGACTCCTCAGGGGACACTCTGCAGCGACCTCAAGTCCAGTGCCCAACATCTGACTTCCCTGGACACCCATGCCCCTCCCTCGCCTCTGACTTCCGAGCCCTCCCTCGCCCCTCCATCTTGGCCACAGTTTGTGGAAACTGCCTCCTGTGTACCTCTGTGGTTGGAGTGTCCTCCTCCTCTCCTCTCCTCTCCTCCCCTCCCCTCCCCTCCCCTCTCCTCTTCTCTCCTCCCCTCCCCTCTCCTCTTCTCTCCTCCCCTCCCCTCCCCTTCCCTCTCCTCTTCTCTCCTCCCCCCCCCCCCCCCCCTCC
>NW_006159782.1:3240308-3242043 GCF_000334495.1 Tupaia belangeri chinensis | reverse complement strand
TCTTCTCTCCTCCCCTCTCCCCCTCCTCTCTTCTCCCCTTTCCTCCCCTCTCCTCTCCTCCCCTACCCCCCCTCTCCTCCCCTCCCTGCACTGCACAGACTCATCGCCCTGGACGGCACTGGACCGTCGCTCTGTCTCCTTACAGCTCTCCCAGGGCCAGTGCCAAGGCCTGCCCCCAGCAGGCCCCTCTGAGTACCCACCTCCTCCTGCTCTTGGTGACACTCCCCCCATTTCCTCCGCCTTCCTCCCGCTGTTCCCATCGCTCTGAGGCTAGCAGCACACTCTTCTCTGAGCTTTGATCTTCGTTTGTTGCATGGGCTGTGGGACTGCGGCTAGACCATGAGATGCCTCCCCCCAAGGACCTGGGCGACTCCAACGGCAGGCACACGCCCGGCTGGTCTCTGTGTCCTCGAGGCCCGACTCCGGGTCAAGCCAGGGCAGAGTCATGGGCGACTGGTGGAGAAATGGCGGGGGGGAGAATGGGGAGCAGACAGGGCTGGGGCGGGGGGGGGCGTAATGGAGAGCAGACAGGGCTGGGGCTGGGCTGGCTGGGCTGAGGAGGGGTGGGCTGGCAGCGGCTGCCGGCAGATGGCCACAGCAGGGTCTCCCACACTGTCCACTTTCTGGGGAAGCTGACCCTCTGCAGTGACATCCAGACACCCACCGGACCAAGTGGCCAACAGGAGTGGTCCTGGGGCCTGGCGGGGCGGGAACAGGAAGGGAGAGAGAAGGCAGACCGATAACTGGGCCTTCTGCTCAGCAGGGATCGTGGCCTGCCCCACCCTGCACCTCTGGGGGGTCACCGCTCTGCCACTCCGGCCTGCTGTAGGGCTGAGACGCAGGGGCCTAGGAGTGCCCTGACCTTTGCTCTCTCACCTACTCAGGGGTCGAACATAGGGAGGCTGATCGAGCCAGAGGGGAGCTGGGACCACAGAGAGGAGTCTGGCACGGGCTTGCCTCGAGCTCCCCCCACTATTGTGGGGGGACAGGCACATGTGCGAGGAGTCGCCCACTGAGTCCAGGCCTGGCTGCAGGTGTGGCCAGCACCAGGGACACAGGCTGGTCCAGCCCCTTAGCCGGGTATCCGTGCCCTGTTTCCTATCATCCCGAGTCTGGCTCTGAGGCGTCTTCGAAGAGTTCGTGAAATGGGCTGTGATGAAACTATACGTGAGTTTCCAGCCTTCCGTCTTTTGCACTGGAATGAATTCATACTTTATTTCTAATTCCCCACGAGTGTTTCGAAGTCCCTTGTTGACCAGACTTGGCTCTTGTGGCCTGAGCCTCCCCCAGTGTCTTGCAGGTCCGGGGCTACCCTCTAGTCTCCCCTGGTTCCTCCCCCTCCCCTTAGCTAATCTTACTGAGTTAGCTAAGTCTCAGCTCAAGGTCATTTCCTCCAGGAAGCCTTCCTGGCAGCCTCATAGGTTGGGTGGGTACCCCCACCCCCGCTTTGTCCATGGCTTCCCCTTTCTTCTTGCCCTCATTGCTGTTTCTTGGCTGAGTACCCGATTGGCCGGCGCCAGCGGGGGGGACAGTGACCATGTCTCCCTCCTCGCAGCTCAGAGCCTAGTGGGGTTGAGACTCAGCAAATGTCAGCTCCGTGACTGTGTTTTCGAAGACAAAACTCCTTTCTTGTTTCTCTACCTGAAGAAACAGGCCGAGAGAGGCGCCTGGCAGGGTCTAGGTCACATAGTGGCTGGGGGGGGCCCCGCCTGCACCGCCCCCCCCACAGACTGGG
>NW_006159782.1:3228895-3240143 GCF_000334495.1 Tupaia belangeri chinensis | reverse complement strand
GGCCGAGGGAGCCGCCTGGCAGGGTCTAGGTCACATAGTGGCTGGGGTGCCCCTCGCTTGCACCGCCGCCTCCATAGCTGGGAGCCAGTGCCCGGAGCTCCCTGCGGCCACCCAGGCCCCCTGGGAATAGAGCCTGTTTTGTTTTCCTCTCCCTTATCCGTTAATAATGGGATTAAAAGCAGGTTGTTGCCGAGGAGATAGGCTAGCTTTAAAAAAAGAAACAACCCCAGAACATCTTAAGAGCATGAAAATCTTCAGCCATCAGCACTTTTTATTTAGCCCTGAATTCATGAATTTTTACCAAACAAACAGAGGCACGCTAGGTATTAATATACAGACGATTATGCAAAACCACTATTACGGCTGATGAAAATTAGATCCTGACTCTGTGGTGGCGTTCCAGGAGGGAGGCTCCTCCCTTTTCCAGCGCTGTGACCTCAGATTGCCATTGCCATGGTAACTGGACTGCCGTGGGAATCTGTGGACAGGAGACTGGTTCTGTCCAGGGGCGGGGGCAAAGCCAGGCTGACTTGGTGAGGACCTGCAGGCCCCCATTTGGGCCATCCAGGGGCATTTGGTCCCTGGGGTGGAGGTCAGCCTAGAGCCTTGGGGAGAGGGGTCCAGTTCCCACTGGGAGGGGCAGGGTGAGAGCAGCAAGCACCTAGTCCCCCAGCTCCCCCACACCCTCACTCCCCGCTAGACTGCCCCTCCAAGAGACAGCCCTGTCATCCTCCGGTTAGCATTAGTCGGGCATTTACTGCATGCTAGACCTGTGCTAGGTGCTGGGGACACAGCAGGGACGGGTCCCTGAGCTCCTGGAGCCCACATCTCAGAGCAGGGGACAGATGGTAGACAGGCAAACAGACACGAGATGGGTCATTTCAGAGCCTGCAAGTGCCACAAAGGCAGCAGGGCAGGGAAGTGACCAGAAAGGACTGAAGTGGGGGTCCCTCTACCTGGGTGGTCAGAGGAGGCCTTACTGGGAAGACACGAAAGACCAGAGGGGAGGGAGCCCAGGAAAGGCAGAGACAAGCCCTTTCCGGGTAAGAGGCAGAAGGCTCGGTGCAGGGTGGCCAGGTAAGATACAGGATGCCCGGGTACGTTTGAATTGCACAAACACCACGAATCATTTATGTGTAAGTACTTCCCACACGGTCTTTGGGCTATACTTACACTAAGAAGTTATCTGTTGCTTATCTGAAACTCCCCTTCAATTGAGCATCCTGTACTCTGCTAAACCCTGCAACCCTGTCAGAGAAGGAAGTTGCCCTGCCCAAGTCATGAGCAGGAGATGCGGCCATACCATGCTCATCAGCCCCAGGCCCTGCCCTGACCTCCCGGATGCTGAGTGAGGTCTCTCCCTGACGGATCGCTGCATGAGAGTCTCGTGCTTGTCTTGCAATCCCTTCTCCCCCTGAGCCCAGTGGTGAGGCTGGGAGGAATCTGGGTGAGCACCATCTGATGCCACTCTGCGGTGGCTCCCAGGTCTGCAGGGAGACCCGTAGGGCCCCGCAAACATGGTCCTCACCCAGTGCCCACAGGGACGTCACCAACTGGCCTCGCTGTCCCGCTCCACCTTCCCCTCCTTCCTGCCTCGAAAGGCTCTTTCACCTTCACTCGGCAGGATCTTCTCGGCCTTCAGGCCTCAGCTCAGAGGCCGCTGTCTAGAGAAACTGCCCGCTCCAGGGTCCCCCCAGGACTCTAAGCCCCTCACTTGTCTTTCAGCTGGCCATGTGCACACTGTTACACTGGAGCGGACGTAACAGCCTCCTCTGCCTCTGCCATTCTAGAGGTGAAGCTCAGCGGCACTGAGTACATTCGCACATTTGGAAACCGGGGAATAATCAAAGTTGCTTTAAGTTGCTAAATTTGGGTGATTTGTTACACAGCCACAAACCAACACAAGTACATTCTGTGCTGTGCTCTGACATCATGTCCTAGATTCTACGAAATTCCTAGAACAGCAAAATTAATCAGTGAGAGGAAAAACGAAAACAAAACGCTTCAGGAGAGTGGGCGCCTTCTGGGGAGGGGGCAGAATCCATGAGATGAGCAGGAGGGAACGTTCTGTGGCAATGATTAGGAAGTCCTTAATGATGTGCGCGCACGCGCGTGTGTATGCGTGTGTATGCATGTGTGTGTGAGACACAGATACACGCGTTTGCCAGAAGTCAGCAGGTGACTTTCAGGATTTGTGACCTCAGAAACGGTAACTACGGAAGCTCTGGGGGAGTGTACCGAAGTCTTCGATTTCCTTTGGAATGCACTGGTGGGTTACATACCCGTGGCTTTATTTCTGGGCTCTCCAGGGAACCAGAGGGTAGACAGTAAGATAAGATAAAGCAGGTCCGACGGAGTGTAAGTGATCGAACTCTAGGCGCCGGGCATGTGGGTGTTCATTAAAGATCGTTTCTGCTTTTCTGTGGGAAATTTTCATCATTTAAACATGCATTTTTAAAATCTAGAAAGTCACATTTATTTATTTATTTATTAGTTGTGATTTTCAAGCCCCCAGGTCCAGGACTTGAACTGCAATCAGCCATATGGGAATCCACTGCCTTAACTATCACTTAGGGCCACCTGCTGGCCTGAAGCTTTCATAATTTGATATTAGAAAAAAAGCCACTGAATTCACAAATAGCCACAGAATAGTTTAATGGGAAGTATTAGAATAGAGTTTGGTTCAAGTAGTAATTCTAATGAAGCTTTGCTATGTGCTAGGCGCCTGACGGGGCTTCTCCATGGGTAGGGGCCTCTCCACGAGGCAGCAGCTGTGGGTCTCAATTTACAGATGAGGAGACTGAGCCCCACGGAGACTGGCTGATCCAGGTCACACAGCAGGGGAAAGGTAGAGTTGAGATTTCCCTGCATCCGAGCGCTTGGGGATTTGAGCTGTGTTAACCTAGAGGTGTCGTTTCCCTCCGTGACTCAGTTTCTCAACCCGAAATGGAGACACAAACCACCAAGGAGGTGGAATTAGGCTCTGGCAGCTACGATATTCCTCGAGGGCTCGCTCTGTGCAGGCCCCAAGTCCCTGTGCCAGTCATAGGAGGTGCCGTGGTCCCGAGGCAGGGAAGCTTCTCTGGGGTCCTCACTCCCCTTGGTCTTATTACGCACCCAGAGGCGACCCTGCCTCTCAGCACCCCGTGCTGCAATCTGCCCTTTCCCGAGGAAGGAGGCCGGTGATCCACCTGCGGCCTTGGCCCAAGCGGAAAGCCTCAAGCCTCTGGTTCTAAAGTGTGGGTAGGGCTCAGTGAGCTGCTCCCTAAGTGTACTAGCCCCTGCAAAAATGCCTCGTGATCCCGCACTTTGGCCTCTTCAGAGAAGGAAGAGAGGCGGAGGGAATAGCCCACAGCACTCCTGCCCCCAGCCTCTGCCCGGACTGTTCTCACCACAGGAGTCCCTTTCTCTGACTCCACCGCCACCCAAATAGTGTTAGGTGCTACATGTCCCACGAGCTTCTTCAGGTGCGGACAAAATCGGATTCACCTTGAATCTCCCTGGCTGGGCCCAGCGCACCGAGGACTGTGGAAGGAAGACACCGATGCAGGGCAGGTGGGACTGGGGTCTCCTTGTGTGTTCTCAGTGTGCCTGGGACTTCACGCTTTGTCTCATGTCAGCCTGGCAACGTGGATGACATCATTGTCCCTTCTGTGGACGAGGCTCAGGGAGGTGAGGGGTCCTGTCCAGAGCTCTCCACTGGATCCAGCCCTGCTCAGCCTGAAGAAATGACCCTGTTCTTTCCAGCTGGTTCCACGGGTATTAAGAGAACATGAGTGAACACAAACGACCTCCAACAGTTGTGAGAATCAAAATGGAGTCGTTCGTGTCCCTGTGTTAAATCCTGACCAAACCAAGCAGGGAGGGCTGTGGAGGAGGTGTTTTCTCATGCTAGCGGGCCTGACAATGAGGACTGTGATTTAGAGAACTCTCTCAGAACCAGAGCCCCACACAAAGACCACTGCGGCCCAGTTTGAGGACATGGTGCAAAGGCATCTGCCCGGAGACTGTCCAACCCTCACTGACACCACCCCGGGGACTGACCCTCCTGCACAAGGACAGCCATCCCCAGCAACTGTCAGAATCTTATATTTTCCTCCTCTCCCACTTGCAAATTTTGCCTTTAAAATCTGCAGAGGGGGGCCAGTAGGTGGATAAGGCACTGGATCCCACATGGCCAACCATGTGGTTCAAATCTCGGATGCAGCGACTTGAAAAACATACCAGGCATGGACATGTGCAGGCCCGAAACCCTGAGGGATGAATGGAGAAGAGTGGATTGCAGTGTGGCTGACCCTCAGGGGTGATATCTCTCTCTCTCTGTCTCTGCCTCTCTCTCTGGTGAGTGCATGTGACCTATGGCGAAAATCTAACACACACAAAACCCTACATGAGGACTTAAGAGCTCAGGGCATGTGTTTGGGCCAACCTGAGTACGCCCACCCGGGCCGCGAGCCTGGCCTGCAGTGCTCAGACAGGGCCTGAATACCTTCTTTCCCGTCCATTGGCCTTAGTTTGTCTTTCAAGTCGACATATGCTCCCCAGGCATCTGTGGGCCTCTGAGTGTCCGTGACCACAAATGCAGGGACTGACCTGGGTTCGCCACTTCCTCACTGCTCTTTAACCCTACAAGTCCAGGGCTCTACTCAGAAAGGGGGTGATCAGAGGAGGCCTGTGCGGAGGAGGCGGGGCTTTTCTCTGGCCGCAGTAGATTGCCCTCGAGGCGGGAGGGCTGGTCAGACCTCAGGGAGTGTGAGACTTGCCAGGGAGGCCCTGGGCTGCGCCCAGTCCCCAAGGACTGCCTTCTGTAGCGGTGGCTCTGGGGCCTGACCTAGCCCTCAGCCGGCCTGCTCTTCCTGCTGGGATTTATGTCCCCAGCGCTGGAGCGAGAGGGGAGGCGATGATGGGTTTCTAAGTGGCACTTTGTTTCCTGAGAACCTGGCCTCCGGGTGGCCGTGGAGCGAATGCTGAGCAGGCTCAATCCAGTAACTGCGCCAGCGTCCCGCAGTGCCAGCAGCTTCTCTGCTCCGCTCAGCTGAGTGCTTCTTGGAGGGAGGCCAGGGACAGCCGGGTGGCCGCCTCCCGCCACCTCCTCTCCCCGCAGTCCCCACGGGTACAGCATCTGTGTGGACATTTTATTTGGGGTGAGCAGGGGTTGGGCCCAGGATGGCATGGGGTGGGGTGAGGGGACACAGCATTGCAGAACAAGGTACAGACTTCTCGCCCTGTCATTCAGGTCTCCCCCACCAGGCTGAGCCCTGCCCCTTAGCACTCCTCTTCCTCCTGCTGTGTGCTGTGGTGGGGGCAGCCCTGGCCTGGTCTGGCCGGCACTGCCCGGCCTGCGTGCCCTATCTTCCCCAGCACCCCCAGCACTCGGGCTCTCCCGGGATAAGGTCGGGTGGCCTCCTGCGAGCCTGAGTTCCCTGAGACTGTCTCGGTCCGTGGGGGCTGCTGTCACGACATGCACGGGCCGCGGGCTGCCACAGCAGACGCCTGCTTTGCACAGTTGGTCCGGGGAGGTCCCTCTCCCTCTAGCAGATGGCGCCTTCCCGCTGTCCTCACGTGTCCTTCCACGTTCCACGGTGGGGGGCGGGCGAGGGAGAGAGCACGAGCACCCAGGTCTCTCTCCTCTCCCCACAGGGACTAACCCATGAGGGCTTCCACCCGTGACCTCATCTAAGCCTGATCACCTCCCAAAGGCCCCGCCGCTGAGGCCCATCACACTGGGAGACTGGGGGGCTAGAAGGGCGTCATGGTCCACAGCAGGCGGACCTCGACGTCCTCAGGGCCAGGGCCGGGGCGTTGGTGCGTGAGGCTCTCAGAGCCTGGAGTGTGACCACGGAGGCTGGCAGGGAGGTAGGGAAGGCACTGGGTGTCACCGAGGGGTCTCCAGAGAAGCAGGATGGAAACACGCACATACACACGTGTATGAGAAAGGGACACGCACACGTAGAGGGAGCTGGCTCACATGGCATGGGGTTGGTACATCCTATGTGCAGGGCAGGGCCAGCTGGAACCCCAGGCAGAAGTTCTATGTCAGGTGGGTCATACTCCAGGAGAACCTTCAACTGATGAGGCAAGGCCCGCCCCACCATCCGGGTGAGCCCCTTCACTTGTCAGCAGCTGCAGATGGTTGCAATCACACCCACCAGATATCCTCCCAGCGACATCCAGACCAGTGCCTGATCAAACCACTGGGCACTGTAGCCCAGTCACATCGATGCCTGATCAGTAGCTGGAACTGGGATAAATCCCAGCCCGCCTTTGCTGGCAGTGGCTGATCGCTGCACTCACTGGCTGCTCGGCTTCTCACCCTCGTCTCTCTGTGCTGCGAGATCAGAAGAGGACAAGGAAGACGTGTGTGTCAGGTTCCCAGCAGGGGCCCGGACGCCCGTCCTTTGGCCTATGTGGTGTCACCTCAGACCTTGTCCCGGGAAGGCCGCCAGTTGCAGAGAGGCAGCACTGGCTGGGAGGACGCCTATATGCAGTGATTAGAGGTCTGACCGCCTCCCGATGACATGTTTGCACAGTGGGCGGCTGAGGACTCCTGCGACCGCCAAGCAAGGTGTCATTAAGGGCCGTGGAAGTGAGGTTTTCTAGCACAGGGTAGGCCTCATTCCTGCCAGCTCTGGGCCCCATGCCCACATCCAGAACATGCCTGGTCCCTGGCCAGGCGAGGCTGGGCCACCTTCTAGCATCTCACCTGCTCCAACCCGGGGTGAGGCCTGCCTGGTTCTCGGCATCCAGTGCTCTGAACCGCGTGGTCCCCAGGCCAGGCATAGCTCCACCCAGCTCTGAAACCTCAGCCCGAGTGCGCCATCACCTGAGTAACCACAGCCCCTGTTCTCAGGCCCATGCAGCCATCATCCTCTTGCCCGGGGTTGCCGATGTGTGTACCTGTGTCCCTGACTCCCTGGGGACTTGGTGCGAGAAGGCTGAGTCATCTAGAACTCCATGGCCAGCACTGGGATGCACCAGAGGTGGCAGGAAGAGAAGGCAGATCTGTCTCAGCATGATTTTCCCTTTGCTCCCCTTTATGAAGGTGATGGGAAGAGAGAGAGGCATTTTTGACAGGGTCTCACCCCGTCATGATCCTCCCCAGCCACCCAATAAGCTAGGATTGCAGGAGCACACAGCTGTGCCCAGGGTGCTCAGGTTGACCTGGGACCCTAAACTGGGTGCTATCTGGCCATTGCAACATTAGACTACCATCTGCAATGCCATTGGACCCCTCGGGCTCCGTGACCTGACCTGAGAGCCAGGCCGGATACACCCCTTGACGTCCCTAGCCCTGCAGAGCTGCTGTGTGCAAGGCGCACCTGAGGGACACCAACAGGGCAGACCGTGTCCTGGGTGAGTACCGCCAGCTGCTACAGCAGGTGCACCCAAGGCCCTGGTGGTTTCTCCTGCTCACGGATCGTCCGAAATCATGGGCCGCTGTCCTTTAGGCGGTTAGGGAATCAGGCATAGCTATCTGGTGCCTCTTCTATCTTCACTCTGAGGCTTCCAAGGTCACCGAAGAAGGGGAAAGGCAGAGTATAATGTGGGAGAGTTTCCTGGCCCAGGCCCAGTCCACCACGTCCCACTGGATAGACGCAGACATGTGGCCCCACTCAGCTGCGTGGGAGGCTGCGTATGTGGTCCAGTGTGAGGGGAAAGGAGCGGGCCGGCCCCACCGTGCAGCAGTCATGCAATGCTCGGGAGAAGCTGCGTCCCTCGTAAAGACCCACGCTTGAATCCTAGGCCTGGTCAACCTGAAACATGCTGGGCAGGTGCCCAAGATCCAGCGCGCTGGAGGGCTGGAGAAAGGGATCGCAGCAGCACCAACCCTGCGGAGGGTGTTTCTCCTCTGTCTCACTTCTGTGTGTGCACGAATAGACTCCACCATGAATACATTTTAAAAAATGGTTTAGTAATAATGAGATCGATTCTGCTATAGTCAGACCTTATGGGGGACAAAAGCCCTCTGCTATGAAACACCACAAACGTAGGCTAAGTTACCACAAACATTTTATTCAATGCAGAGCTGAGTTTGCAAGGACGCAAGGGAAATTTCTGAGTCCCAGGAGCGAAGAGGAAGCCGACATCAGACTAGGGAGCCGGTGCTGACCTCTGCATGCCCGAGGCACTTGCCCACAGCAGGAGCTAGGACTTGGGTTCAAGGCTTACAGGGGTTAGGTGACACTGGCTTCTCTTGAGCTTCTCTTCTCCTAGCTTCTCCCAGAGAGGGTGGGAGTGGGAAGTGAGACCCGCATCTGAAGCTGGGACCCTCAAAGGCTGTACCTTCAGTTTAACAATGGGCTATTAAGAAAATAACACTGTCCTGGCCTCTGCAATAAATGAGGATTTGAAGATTCCTTCCTGAGAAGAGGACAACCTGGGCTGAGTTCCACATAAGATTGGGGCTCACACTTAAAAGCTGAGTGGTCCAGAGAACCCCAAGCCAAGAAAGGGGCCTCAGGAGGAGCTGGGTAGGTAGACCCGGGCTCAGGCTGTGAACGTCACCTGGCTCATATCTCAGCGCAAAGCACAGGAGAAAGCCCAGGGAGCCAGAGTTGGGGAAGCCGCCCGCGCACAGCGAGATCAGAAGACGTGTCTGCACTACCAGAACCGAAGCAGTTAAACATGTAAAGCAATGAGAATATTGAGAACACAGGCATGCAAAAACAGACCACGAGAACGATCAGAGGGGTACGGAGAAGAGCCAAGTAGAACTTCCAGAAATGAAAAACGTCCTAACCGACGTGGGAGACTCAGCGCGGGCTGAACGGCAAATAGACTCGGTTCAGGAGGGAATCAGTGCGTTGCAAGATGGAGCTGGAGCAATGACCAGAACGAGGGATGCAGGACAGAGGGGACCGTGCAGAAAACACACAATGGAAGCTCGAAGAAGGGCAGGCCAGAAAGAAATGACACGCATCTCCTTGGAGTTCCAGAAAGCAAGAGGAGAGGAAAGAGTTGGGGTGGGAGAGGTGGGGGGGGGCGTCCATCATTCAGAGAGACAGTGGCCAAGGATTTTTCAGAATTGTTAAGCATGTAGATTTCAGTGCTGGGAGCACAATTAAACCGAAGCCAGGGATAAAAACAAACAAACAAACAAACTTGGACGCATCACAGTGACACGGATGCACAGAGAAGGTTTTAAAAGACGCCAGGGAGAAGAGACTAATTACCTACCTGTGAGTGGCCAGCTGGCCGAAGGCAAACTTCTTGACAGCAATAATAGAGGTGGGAAGCCTGGGGGAAATATCATCAAATACTATAAAAACCAGGTAAAATAGTTGTTCACTGAGCATCTGAGTCCAGGAAAAGTCTCAGGAACAAGACGGAGGGCCAGCGCCATAGCCTAGTGGTTAGGGAGCTGCACGGCCCCTCGGTTTGAATCCCGGCTCGGCAGCTTGAACGATACACATGTGTGGTGTGCCCCAAATCCTGACAGGAGGAGAGGGAACTGCAGCCTGACCATGTCCCATTGGGAGGCGCTTTCTCATTCTCTGTCTCTCTGTGTCTCTCTCTGGTGAGAGCACACATCCTCTGGCATTCAAAAATATTAAAAAGAAGAAGATAAAGACACCTTCAGACAAAGCTCAAGCAAGCGTAGACCCTGTCAGAGCCATTTCTAAGGAGAAACAGCTCTGAAGGAAGGTCTGAGAGGCAAGACCAAGAGAGTAAAGAAAGAGCTAAATGAGAGGGAACCCCAATCCTCCCCTTACAGAGCAGACAGAACTTGGTCTACCGTGGAGACCGAGACATGTCGCGTGTTCAAGCAACATTCTGGCCTTTCCCCTCATAACTATTTTGAAGATTCTTGGAGAAATATTAAACGTGAAATTCTTTCAGAAATGTTTCCTGCTTTGCCAATGCCCCAAGGTACACACTTCGCCAGCCTGCAGGAAGGTGAGCACTAGCCCCAAACTCCTGGCCAAAGGAGAGAATTCTGGGACATTACTTCCCACAGGCTCTCAAGGGGATCACCTGGGCTTCACCCTAGGGTGTCAGACTCTTCCTGAGAATCTGCATTTCTAACACATTTCCTGGTGATGCTGATGCTGACCTGGCTGGCCCCGAGTCTCTGCAATCTCTTGGAGGCCAACCTCCCTCCTCCAGGAAGCCTTCCAGCAGGTCTGCCTCATTGGACAGGGACTGACTGAGTTTTTACCTTCTGCATTTTCACCACTCCCTGCCCAGCAGAGAGCACATGCTACAATTGCAGGGGCATGACTGGCTCTGTGAATTTCAAAGGATCCATTCCAGCTGGGGGGCCTCCTCCCCATCGAGAACTCTCACTCTCACACGTCCTTTCTCTGTACTGGAGTCGCCGTGCTCGCCTCTACTTTGGTGGCGTTTGCTCAGCCTCTCAGTAAGCTGCTTCTATACTGTGGATGACAGAGACGTGTGTGTGCCTGAGAGGAGCCCCAAAGGTTCGCTTCACACCAAGTTCACTTTCCTCCAGCCCTCCAGCTCCTGAGGTCCTGGGCACCGTGTGCACGCCTAGGGTGTTCCACGCTGCCAAGGAATCCAACCAGCAGTGGCCATATGGCTTCCAGCCTTGCAGGGCCCTTGCTTTGCCACCGTGCCACAGCAGCTGCCCAGCGAGCCTGCTGAGTGTCCACCATGTGCCAGGCCCAGCGCTGTGTTCTGGCTGGTCCCACCATCCTTGCTCTGAAAAGTGGGACTCCCTTGGGACTTTTTCCCAAGGGGGGCCATGGGCCTGGGGTGCTTCTTCCAACCCCACCCACTTCAGATCCCAGCTTCACTGTCCATCCCTGTGTCCCTGAGGGATTTGTTGGGGCCTTGACAAGGTCCTTCTTGCTCCTCCTCGCCACTAAAGCTGTCAGCTGCCTGGCAGAGGGACTAAGTGAAACACCACGGGCAATTGGTCCCCACTAGTTTAAGATGTCCCGTTCCAGGAGAAGGCCCTGCTGACAGGAGAGGCAGCTGCTGAGGCGACTGGCAGGACTCCTGCAGGAGCAGTTGCCAGCCCCACCCCCTTCATGGGAGGGAAGGGGAAAAGGGTGTGCTGGGGGGCTAAGGGGTGTGGCTGCCCCTCCAGGAGGGAGCTGGGGGTCCTGGGGTTCCCGAAGATGCCCAGAGGACTCAGTGGTTCAGCATGGGCAGCAGAGGTGCCCGGGGGTGCCCACATGGCTGATTTATGAGGCCAGATTAAGAAGACTGATGGCCTGTCCCTTAGCCAAGAAATGAGTCCTGCTGCAGCCTCTGAAGGGCACCAAGGCGGAGGAGGGAGCGC
>NW_006159782.1:3224703-3228697 GCF_000334495.1 Tupaia belangeri chinensis | reverse complement strand
GCTTCGCGAAGAGCGTTTCGGGAGAGTAATGAGAAATAACGGGCTGAAACCAAGCCGAATCCCAGGGAAGGGCTTGGTGTGGAGGCTGTGGAGGTGAAAGCCAGCTTTGGCAGGAAGAGATGGGCCGGCTTTCTTGACTCAGGGAGTCTGCTGGGGGGCCAGGTGTGGGAGGTACACGGAGGAGGCAGATAGGACCCGGCCAAGCCCGATTGTCTGCAGCCACAGTTGGCTGTGTGATCGCCTCTCCCTCTGGGCCTCCTGATCCTGGGGGGTGTCAGCCCCACCTGTGACCCCCGACCTGAGCAGCCCGTCTGCAGGCTGCCCGCAGGCTGGCACAGCCAGCAGGGACGGAAGCCCCAGAGTGGCAATTGTCTGAAGAGGGAAGCTGCTCTGTGGCTTGTGCCCTCGTCTCGTCTCTGACCATCCTTGGCCTCAAGCCCCTAGGAGGGCCCAGCGGGCACCAGTGCCTATTTCATGAGGGGCCACCTGCCCCAGGCACATGGAGGGCAGCGACACGAGCACCAAACAGCTTCACCCAGCGCCCGGCTTTCTGCTCGGGACCCCAGGGCAGACGGCAGCAGGAGGTGTGCTTCCTCCTAGTGAGAGACCCATGGAGAAAGTGCCGGGAGACCGGAAGGGCCGGCCTGGCCATCGGCCGCGATGAAAGCATGTCCTCAGACCCCGAGACACACCTGCGCTGACAAGCTGAAGTCACGCTTGGGGAATCGTGCATCTCAGAACTCACTTAGACCGCCAGGAGTGGGCAGCCCGAGCTTTTCCAGGCTAACGGCCAGGCGACACAGACTCGGGTTCTCCCAGGCGGCAGGCGCCCCCCACGCAGGGCCTTGCCTCTGAGTAACCACGACGCATAACAACGTGAGCTCCTGCGCTGAGGCCATGGCTGTGACTCAGGCTCTGACTCAGTGCCCCGCTGTGGTGGGGACAGGCTGTGCTGGTCGGCACTACTGTCCCTGGAGGCATGGGAGCCTCGGACTCGGGGGCAGCAGGGCCCAGCATGGCCCCTCCCACAAGCCCAGTCTCAGGTGACACGCTGGGTGGCACACTGGCTCCCAGTGTTCTGAGCAGATCTGGAGTTAAAGTGTGTGGAGCCCGGCCTGGGGGACATGCTGGCTCTCACTGTCTGAGCAGCTCTGGGCAGCACAGCTTTACTGAGCGCCCACTGGGGCCTCCTGGGGCCCTGGGAGGCAAGAGGGGCTCTCCTGTCTTGGCGGGTGAGAAGGCAGGCAGTGTTGGACGGTGAAGCGTCATGCCTACGGTCAGGCGCCATGCCCAAGGTCACGGTTGCTACATGGGTTGGATTCCAGGTTCACTTGACTCCCCAGGGCCCATTTTTACCCACTGCGCCTGCTGCTCCCTAGACCACCCAAGGGTGGGCAGAAATCTCCAGGAATTAGGGACAAGGACCCATGGGATGAATGCAGACTCCACCCAGCTCAGGCAGGTCCGGTTCGTACTGGCCGGTGCCGTTAATTCTGCAGCTTTGAAAGAATTGCCCCCAGCCTCTCCTAGGAAAAGGAGACAGGACCTGTTACCCTTCTCCGTGGGGCTGGGGAGGAGGGCCAGGGACTAAAGCCTTGAGGCACTGGTTTTGGGGTGGCCTGCAGGAGGTCTGAGGATGGCCTGTGCGTTACGCTGGGCTCTGCAGAGGTCAATGGGCTATAAAACAAAGACGTCTCCTCGTGCCAGCTCGCTCTGTGAGGGTCGGACCTGCTGGGCTCCCATGCCGGCAGCTGCTTGCTCTGATCTGTCTCCTTGGACAGTCTGGGTGGCCCTCCTGGACTTGCTCGTCTCGCCAGTCCTGCCCCTGTCTTTCCCTCCCTCCTGGCATGGCCACCTCTCTGTGCTGTGTCCAGCCTTCTCACTAGAGAAGGCCTAGAACATGGCTACTCATTTATGGGGGTTTTACTCCCCCATGAAACGGTGCTGTACAGTCAAGAGCGAGCGGTGACAGAGTGCGAGTGTCAGCCCTCCCCCCACATCACCCCAGCAGACCCCTGAGGGGCAGGACCTGGCCTCACCTGGGAGCCCGGCCTGGGTGACACGCTGGCTCCCAGTGTCCTGAGCAGATCTGGAGTTAAAGTGCGCGGCTGCGTTGCTGAGAAGGCCCGTCAGCGCCCCATGCAGGCTTGTATTCAGGGAAGGCTTTGGGGGAAAGTAATAGGGAAAAAACCAAACCCTGAAACAAAAAGTGGGGGTGAAAAAGCAGCCCAAAACACCCAAACACAATTTCATCTTAATTTGAAAGACAGTCCTGAGGCCAGCAGGTGGTGTGGTGGTTAAGGAGCTGGACTCCCGCATGGCTGACTGCACTTCAAGTCCCGGACCTGGTGGTTTGAAAATCATGCCAGGTGCATGTGTGTGCATGCCCCAAATCCCAGTAGAGTAGAGGAGAAGGGATTGCATCTTGTCCATCCTCCCCAGGGGGTGATTTCTCACTTTCCCTCTCACTGTCTCTGTCTCTCTGGTGAGTGCACTCACCCTATGGTAAAAAACCTAAATAATAATAGTAATAATAATAATGAGAGAGAAAGAGAGAAAGACAACCCAGGAGGCTGGTCTGTAATGACAAAAACAGCGTGTCCTGATGAAGTGACCTGGAGCTTGGAAACGGCCCCGCGGCTCCAGCCCCGACCTGCGCGAGGTCCTGAACTCACCAGCTGCAACCCCAAAGATGCTCTGGCCCGTTTTAAAACCCTTCATCAGCCCCACCCATGGGGGACCAGGACCCCGGCACTCCCAGTCACTCTAGGAATGAGAAAGACTGGCTAAGGGGGTATCTCTGCTCCAGACGCGGCCACGTTGGCTCAGTGGCTTGTACCTCACCATTGGGGGTGGTGGGCAGCCAACATCCTGCCTTGTAGATCAGCCCTGGGGGTGCTCCGTGAGAGGCATGGCCGGCTCTCCTGGCGGCCCCTGCTCTTCCTGCCCTTGCCGTGGGCGGCTGGGGAGAGAAGATGACTGCCCGGGGCTAGCTGCCCAGCTGAGCCCGAGCTCAGGCCCCCTGCTGTCTGACTGGAGGTGCTGAGCGTCTCTACATGGGTCCCACAGAGCTGGGCCGTGTTAAACAAGCCTGCATAATCCGAGTCATTTCTCAGCACAGATGCACCTTGTTCCTGAACGGTCTTGAAGCGCCTGATAAACAAGGCGCCAAAGCAGCTCAGACCCTCCACGTGCGGCCGGGTGATACCAGCTACAGAAAACCCCTAAGGGCCGTGTATCCTGTCTGAGGAACATAAAAGAGGATTCTCGGGCTGCGGCCATTACGCGTTCGTGATCTTCTGTTACCTGGAGCTGGCGAGCGGTACCTGCCTTCTAGAGGCCGGGCCTCTGGGGACAGCCTGTGGCAATCGTTAGAGAAGGTCCTGCATGCTCTCCAATTAGACCAGGTTTAATGGCCACGGAGGCCTCTCCCTCCCCTGGGCTCTCTTGCCCTGTCTGCTTCATTGCCATTCCTTCCACCGCAGGCTGCAGCCCACCCCGGGGCTAGGACCAGGCCTGAGCCAGAGGCTGAGCTCACAGACCTGAGGGCTTGACCTCCTAATGTCTCTGCTCACAAGATCACTGCTCTGAGCCAGCCTCCCTCATCATCTCTCCCTGGTCCCCCATGGGACCCCCACAGATCCCCCTCCCCTCCTGCCCACTACATCCAGGATCTGGTTCAGTGTGAATGAATCTAACAGCAAAAGCCTCACTTTTCATTTTTTTTTTTTTAAAAAGATTATACACCAGGTAGGCTTTATTCCGGTGATACAAGGGTGCTTCAATTTATGCAAAACAATAAATATAACACATCACATTAACAGGAGGAAATATAAAAACCTTATGATCATATCAATTGATGCAGAAAAAGCATTTGATAAAATACAGCATCCCTTCATGATTAAGGCTTTCAGCAAAATCAGCATTAAATTATTTCTCAACATAATAATAGCCATATATGAAAAACCCAATAACAAACATCATACCAAGTGAG
>NW_006159782.1:3219769-3222376 GCF_000334495.1 Tupaia belangeri chinensis | reverse complement strand
TCAATTCCTTTCTCCTTCCTCTTCAGCAGTTCCTTGTCTCTCTTCTCTTCCATCTCTGTTAGGTTTGCCATTATGAATGTTCTGAATTCTTTATCAGACATTTCCATGATTTCCATTGAACTGTGTGTGGATAAAGAGGAGCTATCCTTTTCCCTTGTGGGAGAGGTATTTTCCTGCTTCCCCATATTTCTTGTGGTCCTGCAGCGATTTCTAGTCATCTGGTGGATGGTCGGTTTCTTCCCAAACACGCGAGTTTTGGATGCTGGAGGCCCAGTTATCAGTGGGACATCTTCCTTTCTGCCCAAATGGCTAGATCTCAGGAGCCATGGAGCTGGCTGTCTCTTGAAGAAGGGCTGTTCTCTATTTTTTTTTTTTTTTTTTGGGGAGGGGATTTTGCTATAGTGCACGTGTGCTCACCAGACAGACAGAGAGAGACAGAGAGACAGAAGTGAGAAATTATCCCCAGGGGGGATGGCCACGCCGCAATCCTCTCTCCTCCATTCTCTTCTCTGGATCTTGGGCATGCACATACACGGGCCCGGCATGCGTTTAAAGCCACCGGGTCCGGGACTCAAACCACAGTCGACTACATGGGAGTCCAGCGACATAGTCATTACGCCAACTACTGGTCCCTCACTTTTTTTAAATTTAATTGCTAGAAGGCACACGCATTTGACCGAGAGAGGCGGAGGGCAAAAACCCCCAGTGGGGTGTAGCCACACCACAATCCCTTTTCCTCCATTCCTCCAGCCTCTCGGGATTTGGGGCACACATGCACACACACTGGGGTGTTTTTCAAGCTGGTGGGCCCGTATTCAGACTGAGGTGGGATCCAGCGCCCTTACCCACTGGGCTATGGAGCCAGCCCAGGCCTCGCCTTTGATGATTTCCCGGCGCTTTCAGAGTGAGGCTCCCTCTCCTTAATGCTGCCTTCTGCCCACTCTTCCAGTATTCTCTCCAAAGCCTCCCCCAGCCCCTCTGCTTCCCACTTTGGGGGCCTGAATGCCCTTCCCTCCCCAGTCCCCTTCCTTTGCCAGAACTCCTACTAGTTGTGTAAGATGCAGTTGTGGTATTTCCTCCTGCAGGAAGTCATCCCTGAGCTGTGAAACTCCAACCCTCTCACCACACTGTCACGCCATTGCCTCCAGGATCTGTGTGTCCCCCATGTTCCATCTCCCCAGAATTACTGGCTCTGCCCCAAATCCCACCTGGCCTTGTTATGCCCAGAATCCCTGTGGCAGGGTATAAACTACCACCTCCTCAGTGGAGCCCCCAAGCAGAGATGATGGTCCAGAAACAGCTGGGCAGAGAGGAAGGCAGCCTGGGGGGCTCCCCGGCTCTTGGGGCCTGCTCAGCTCCTCCCTCTTTGGAGACAGTTGCCCTGCTCCGCAGGCATGAAGGAGGCCCGCTGGGCTTTCTGCATGAGATCAGTGAAGCCTGAGGCCCAACCTCCTACTGCCTTTCCCCCAGACTGCTCCAGCAGCATCTTCCTACCCAGGAAGGGGGCCACTGAGCTCTTAGAGCACCCCTTGTTCACTCACGGGGACTCATGGCACCTTGTTTTCATGGCATGTTCTCATCAGGAGGTAGGGGAGGTCCCAGAGCTGCCAGGCCCCCTCAGGTGGTTGGCAGGTGGGCCCCAGGTTGATGAAGACCCGGGCGATTCTCAGAAAATGAGGCCCTCCAAAGCCCTCCCTCCCCCCTTCCTGAAAGCTCTCTGTTCAGCTGGAGAAGGGGCTGGGCGCAGGCAAGGTTGCAGACAGTTGCTCTGGGAGAAAGCTTCTCATTCTCAACTTATGTAAGCGTCAGCCGTGATGTGCTCCCGAGACGTGGTGTTCCTGTGCCCACGCAGGAGGCTCGGGAGGAAGATAAACTTCCTGTACGTCCTGGAGTGAGGTGGGTCTCCGCCATCTCCTCCTCCTTAGCCAGGGCCTCAGGGGCCCAGCAAAGGCCTCGGGGCGTGGCGGTGGAGATATTCCAGCCCCGCAGTCAGGCCAGCCAGGCACAGCCATCACAGGCCGCCCCAGCTCTGACGCCTGGGTCCCCAGGACCACCACACTCGCCTTTGTCTTTCCACGCCCCTTCTGTCTTAGAAACACTGCTGTGCAAATCCAACCCTCTCTCCTGAATTAAGCGACGGAGGAATTGTGGGACTGGATGGTGGCAACGCTCTGAGACTGACTCCAGGGGAGGCTCTGGGTTTGTGTCCAGAGGCCTACCTGAATACGCGGGTGTATGCGTGCTTGCGATCCCGGCTGGCGAGGCTGGGGTGGAACGCAGTGGGGGACCCTGCTGGAGCTGTCTCTCTCTTGGCCATTGCAAGAAGTAAATGAAAAAGGAAAAGAAAAGAAAGGGGTTGAGGCCGCAGTTCTGGACTGGGGCCGGGTCACAGCTCTGTGGAGGTGGCATGGGGGTCAGGTCGATGACGTCCAGGTCGGAAGCGGCCGTGGTGCGGAGGCGATGTGTGTCCTCATCTTCCTCGAGGGCCTGGCAAGGACTGTGATTCCCAGGTGATGTGCTGGCACGTGTGGCTCGGGCCAGCGCCGGTCAGTGGGTGCTCCCTTCCCGAGCCACACGTGAGTGTGTAGGGGGCAAAGAGGGGGGGGG
>NW_006159782.1:3217489-3218958 GCF_000334495.1 Tupaia belangeri chinensis | reverse complement strand
AGTGTGTAGGAGGCAAAGAGGGGTGGGCCCAGTGTCCACCCCAGGGGCCTTCCAGGTGGGAAGCGTCTCAGCCAGGGTTTGTTTGACTAGAAGTGAGTTTTGATAAAGTGAGTTTGCTGAAGAAGCCCAGGGGACCTCCTAGGACTTATTTGCCGGAAGGGAGGGCCTCTCCCTGGGACTTTGGCCCACGAGCCCGACCCCTGCCAGCATCACTCTCCCAGCCACGGGCGTCTTCCTGGTCAGTGCTTTCTCTGCAGCCCCATGGCTTTGTCCTCTGCCTCCTCAGCTGCATCTCCCAAGCCCAGCATCACCTGCCCTCCATCTCGGCTCTCCACGTCCCCAGAACAGATACCTGACTAGCCCCGGTCTGCCCAGTGGTGGACTCTGGGGATGGAGGCGGGCGCTCTCGTCATGGAGGTAGCACAAGATCCCGCTGGCAGGTGTCCACACGCATCTCTTTTTCAGAGGAAAAGACACGCAAACGATTCATCAACTGCTGTGGAGCCCAGGGGAAGGGGCTGAGGCTCTGCTTGGGGTGGGGGGAGAGGGGAGGGCGGGGCCAGGGGATTTCACAGACTGGAAAACTCAGCCCAAGGCCACTGCCTTCTGAAGGCGGCGTGGGCCTTGTTTGAACCTCCAGCTTCTAGCACAGGACCTGGCCCGGCAGCGAGCGTGAAGGAGTGAAAGAGTGAATGAACGATTGCTGAAGCACGGCTGGGCTTTGCCGTGAGGGCTGCACAGGGGCAGGTGAAAGGGGCAGGCAGGGCAGTGCTGGACACCGCCAGGCTGCACGCCCAGGCTGTCAAGCTGAGCCCCTATAGGACATCCAGGGACCTTGTGATCCTTGCTCCAGCTATTCGGCTTCCTGGAATTTACTTGTACAAATACACAAAGATATTTCCTACAGCCTGGCAACCTAGATTTCCATCAAAGTGGGACTGAAGCATTATACACCATGGAGCATTCACACAATGGAGTTCCAGGAAGCCATTAGAGAGGATAAAGTCGGTCTACATGGCCTGATAGGAAAAGATCTGCAGGATGTGTTACTAAGTGTGAAACAGCAACTGCAGTATCTTTTACATTAAAAAAGAAAAGAAGAAGAAAAGAAAAGAAAAGAAAAGAAAAGAAAAGAAAAGAAAAGAAAAGAAAAGAAAAGAAAAAAAGCGGGCGTGAGGTGAAGTAGAGCAGGACTTCGCACCTGCACAGAATCGACCCAGAATGCACCAGCAGTGGTTGTGAGCAGGGAAGAAGCTGGGAGCACGCAAGTTGTCAGAATGAAAATGGAGTCGTTTGTGTCAACTTGTGTTAACTCCTGACTAGGCCGAGCGAGGAAGGCCATGGAAGGGGCGGTTCCCGCACTACTACACCTTACCGGAACTGTCACAAGGACTCTGCCAGAGCCACAGCCTTGCACAAGACTACGGCAGCCTGACACGGGGCCTGCCTCTGTGGCGACAACCGCCCAA
>NW_006159782.1:3196267-3217478 GCF_000334495.1 Tupaia belangeri chinensis | reverse complement strand
ACCTGCGGCGGCCTGCCCGGGGCCCTGCCTCTGTGGTGACAGCTGCCCAAAGACCGCCTGTCTCGCCTTGGCTCGATGCCACCCCTGTTATTATATTCTTGTTACCCTTACATACCCTCGTATAGTCTGGTAGCCTAAGATAGCTGTCTCAAAACAACTGACACAACTTCTCCTCATTTTTTTTTTTTTTTCCCAAAAACCCTCGCAGGGCTTTGGGGTTCTGTAACACACTGCTCAGGAGATGCGGGAGCCACATGGAAGAGGGCAGGTTCAGGATCCCCCGCTGGCTTATCGGGAAGGCAGGAGGAGATTGTGGCCTGAGGCCCTGCTGAGGGTGCTTGTCTCTCCCTCCTTCATGAAAGAAAGAAAAAAGCCCTTCTCTCACGGCCTTGAATTTGGCCGCAGTTCGCAAGGATAGATATATTCCACATTGCAATGACTATCTCCCAAATAAATACCATCTTTCTTTCAGACAGTCTTTCTCTCTGTTATTTAGAGGTTGCCAGGTACCTGAGAAGCAAGCCTGGCATCATAAATCCTTTTGCTTTTACCCTGTTAATTTGTTCCAGTTTAACAGTGGTTATTAAAAATGGAAAATAACAACAACAAACGAAACTTAGCACCTTTCTGGCAGGAAGGAGCAGCTGCTTGTTAATAACATGATAAACCTTTAAAGAAGTTTCCCAACCATAGAGACAGGGTGACCTTGGTCAAGACCAGGGCTGAGGCTGACTCGGGAAGATGAGGTCGCCCCACAGGTGGACCCAGGAGGGCGTGGCAGGCAGGTGGCCGCAGCAGCACCAGTAAAGACCCAGGACCCAGTGAGCACAGGAGACAGGCCCAGGCTGAGTGGGAGCCAGGGACAGCTGGGCAGGGGCAGGGCCATGGTGGTCTAGCTGGGGATAGGGGGGCCCAGACCAAGGCATAGCAACAGGAAGAACTGCAGGAACGTGGGGCCTTCGGAGCAGCAAAATACAGGCATAATAGCAGTCACAGTGTGAGGCAGGCCACTGTGTACCTCTCATTGAAAGTGGGCCGTGAGTCTATTACGGTCCCATCTTACAGATGGCCAAGCTAAGGTTCAAGCCAGTGAGGCAACCTGCCCAGGTGACACGATTGTCAAGAAAAAGAGGGGGTATGAACCCAGAACCACGTAGCCCCAGTCTGCGATTCTTCTGGGCTGCTGAGAGCTCCCGGCAGACACCAAGGAGGACAGGTGGCAGCTGCATTGCATCTGAGGCTCCGACCCTGCTGCAGGACCTCAGAGCCAGCAGCCCTGGGCCTGGCGGGCTGTCGGGAGAGAACATTCATCCACCTCACTCTGCGAAGCTTCTGGGGCCACAGGCCCCCTCAGGGACCTCAGTGGCCAAGCAGTGCAGAGCATGGCTGAGCCAGATACTGGTTCTGGTTAGTGATGGTCAGGAGGCCTGCTGGGGTCCCCATCTGCCCTGCCTGAGCCCTAAGGGACGTCCTTCCACACAGTCCGGGAGGCGAGGGCCCTGTAGAGAGTTGCCGTTTTCTCTGAAGGGTCTTCAGCAGGGGGAGGCAACAGGTGCTATGAACTTGACCACCAGGTGCCCTTGAGAACAGAGGGGTACAAAAGAAGTGAGCCTGGGAGCAGGCCTGGCTGTTCTCGCCAGCAGTTTATGTATTGACCCTCAGCCCAGTCTAGGCCACTCGGTGACGGCGGGCCTTTCCTGACCCGTCCTGCAGATGGAATGGCAGACGCGGGCTCGGGAATGGTGAGACACGGGCTTGGGAAGTACGAACCCGAGGGTAGCAGTAGGGGACTGTACCCCTCCTCAGCTGGGGTTTGCTGTGGAACAGGGTCAGAGCACATGCCAGTAGAATTGGAATTATTTACAAAAATTTGGCAAATTTGTAACTTTTAATAAAAAGAATGGCAAAGCAAGATACATAAGACTTTGCAGTGATTTTCTTGTACAAATGTCAAGGGACATCCCCCCACTGCTCTGGGATGACCAAGCAAGGTTAAGCAGATTCATTTATTCTCATTGGGTGGCCTTGGCTGGATTGGACACATTCCATGAACATTCCTGTTGTGTTTTCATGCCTTTTGTGTGGTTTTTTTTTGTTTGTTTTTGGAGAGATTTTTGCTATAGGGTGCGGGCGCTTGCCAGACAGACAGAGAGAGACATTAGAGACAGAAAACGAGAAATCACCCCCCAGGGGGGATGGTCACACTGCAATCCCTTCTCCTCCATTCTCCTCTCGGGATCTTGGGCATGCACGCACATGCACCTAGACTGAGTTTTAAGCCACCGGGTCTGGGACGTGAACCGCGGTCGACTACGTGGGAGTCCAGCGACATAGCCATTACGCTAACTGCTGGTTCCCATGCCTTTTGTGTTTTATACTCATCACTTTTTGTAATCCAAACACGAAGACGGTGGGGTCATTACCCTCATTTTACAGACGAGGAAATGGGGGCGACTTGCCTGAAGTCTTACTGCAGGCATGGGCCTGGCCTGGGTGCTGCCCTCTGCCTCCGGCCCCCTAACCCAATGACCTACCCAACGGTAGCTGCTCAGGAGAAGCTGGGGTGCTGAGGGTATGGTTGGGACTCCCTTCGCTCTGCCATGTCCTGAATTTGTCCAAGTCTTGGCTTCTGTTATGGTTTGAATGTGTCCTAGTAACGTCATTGTATCAGGAGTGAGTTTGTGATAAAGCGAGTTTTGCCCTTGGCCTCTCCTGCCCTTCCACCTCCAACCATAGGATGATGCAATGAGGAGACCCTCGTCAGGGGCCCTTGAGCTTGGGTTTTCTAGCCTCCAGGACAATGGGAAAGAAATGTCTGCTCTTTATAAATTACCTAGTCTCCGGTATCTCACTGTAGCAGCACGGAATGGATTAAGAGAGCTCTGTCTCTCTTGTGAGTCCCCAGGGCAATGATGCACCTAAGGGAGTCTTGCGGGCTGAGTCCTCCACACAGCTTCTCTCTGCTCCGTTCCCCAGCACTGTGGGTGGGCAGTCCAGACCACTGCTGCAGACCCAGGCCTGCCTGCCCGAAGCCTTCCAACGTCTAGATGAAAGAAATAGGGTCATACCCTAGCCTGGAACTTCTAGGTCTGTGAACCTGGGGAACGTTGCTGCCCGTGAGCCTCATCTGTCCAACATGGGCAAAGGATAGTCAACAACTGAATGAAAGAATGCCGGTGAAGTGCTTAGCACAGCGCCTGGCTTCCTGGAAGTGCTCAGTAAATGTGAACGCTCTTTGTTATGGTCATGACTCCCCTAGGGCCCTTCTTGGCTGGAAGCAGGGAGTGGGGCAGCCACAAACCAGTATTCCCAGAGGCAGGAGAGACTGACAACTGTCTCTCCTGACCTTTCGATTCCTGACAAACACGTATTACCCACTTCCCCACCTGTCCCACCTCTCCAGCTGCCAAACCCTGAAGGCACCGCATCTTTGCTGCCATCAATTATTAGGGCTTCGGGAAGCTGTGTCCTGCCCCTGCCCAGGGCCCCGCACCCGCGATGTTGAGTAAATGGATGTGAATGTTGGGGCTGACCTGGCTATGGCACATGCCGGGACCCTTCAGAGGTTTGTCTTTAGGGTTTGGAGCCAGGTAGGCACAGCTTCTGGATGAAACATCCGTATCTGACGGTCAACTCATATGATACGTTTTCAAAGTTTATTTATTTCTTCCATATGCAAGAGACAGACAGACAGACAGCCTGAAAGGGTCTTCAAGCTGCGATCCACTGCCAGCCTCAGTCCTCTCGGGTCATGGGTAAGACAGGACGTGCAGGCGTTTTGTGTGTGAGCACTGCGGGCACTTGGTAAGAACCAGGCCTCGAGCTCAGCCTCAGACCTTGGCACACTAACCTGGGACTACCACTGGGGGCCCTACTGAGGTCTGGGGATGAAAGCATCGCTTTTGGGTGGAGGCCCAGGGAGGGCCCATCTCCCCGACTGGAGAGGATGTCTCTAAAGCCGTTGCCTAGATTCAGGGTATGCTCTCAAAAGCCAAACCGTGGGAGTGTGGTCTTTCTCAGGCCTGCACTTTAGGGAGGAAGGAAGCTAGAGGAGGAGGGGACCTCCTGGGAGACGCTGGCAGACACACACATGTGTACGTATACACACTTCTGTTTTTCCTAAGTCGAGGTATGTGCAATATGTGCAGTGCTCAGGGGTCACATCTCAAAGGCACGGCCTGACGTGCCCTGCCCCTCCCAGTCGATCCCAGCCCTCCCAGAGGAAACCACCATTCTGATCTCTATCGCTACACGCCGGCCTCGCCTGCTCTTGAACTTCGTGTAGAATGGAGTCACGCTGTGCATTCTGTCGTGCCTGGTTTCTTTCACGCCACACAATGTCTGTGACATCCAGCCATGCCGTCGTGTGTCTCCATAGCCCGTTTCTCTCTGCCTCTGAGGGTACCCCGTTGTACAGGCACACACGGCTCACCCACTCTCCAGGCATGGGATCCGGGCTCGTTTCTGCCTATCAGGAAGCTGCTGCTCTGCACACCCTCGTATTGATCTTGGAGCGGGTATATGGACTCTTTTCTCCTGGGTACATGCCCAGAGGTGGGATTGCTAGGTGATAAGGCAGGCATGTGGGATTAACCAGCGGTGTGCTGGTTTAACCACCAGCTCTTTGGGCAGAAAAAAAGCCCTGACTTGCAGTGTTGGCCAATTTCCATGGTGTAACCAATTCTACCAGGGCCGATCTCGGGCGACCAGTGTGAAGCCTCTGCACCCAGAGGCTTACCACAGACCTCGGAGCACAGCCGGAGCACACCATCGGGCCTTTTCTCTAGGACCTCGCTCAGACGGAACAGGCTGTGGGATAACCGGGTGCACTCGTACGGCTCACTTTGTGTTTACTGGCCTGTCACCACCCCGGCCCAGTCTTTGGCTAATGGACAAGTGCCCACCTCTCACCAGAGTGTTAAAAGGGGTCTTTAAAGAGGGCATTGCATGAGGCCAGGTGGCAGGGCAACAGCAAAACCTGACATCCTGAGAGGCTGAGCACATGAGGAGGCTTGAGGCTCTCATCTGGAGACCTCGCTTAGTGTGCTGGGCACGTGCTACCCATGATCTGGGAAGGGCTGAGGCTGGGGTGGGTCACTTTGGAGACACTTGTCCTCTCTCTCATACATGGAAGAAATAAACTTATAGAAAAAGGCCAGTGTGGCCATGACAGTAGGGACACGGAGCCACCCCAAGGTGGACTGTGGAGGAGAGCCGGACGCCCCTGCTGGAAGCGTCCCTCTACCGCCAACCTTAGAAGGTCAAGTCTTGCTGTTACTCAGGAAAGTGGTCATTTCCTTATAGAAACCAAAGCCCAGAGAGCTTGCAGGCCTGCTTAGGATCACACGGCTGAGGGGGGCCAAGCTGACCGCCACCTCTGAAGCTTGGTGCTCGGAAGGGAAATGTCTAGCATCGGAGGAGTGAGCCTCTCTTGATGATGGGGAGAGAGTGGATCCACAGTCCACAGTTGATACCCCAAAGAGTGTTTGGAAGGGTAGGACCAGGCCAGGCAGGTCTTTCTGCTTCATTAAAAGCCCCCCGCTTCCCCTCAGTGGTGTTTTACGGGCCTCAGTCAGTTGGAGGGCATGGGGAATGCTGCGGCTGGCAACAAACCCGCGGCTCCTAGGGCCTGAAGCCACCGAGGACGCGTCTGTTCCTTTCTCCCACCTCTGCCCGCCCTCTCTGCCAGGCAGGTGCATTTGTGTCCCCGTCGCTCCCTAGCTGTGGCCTTTGGTTCCGCCTCCTTCCTGCTCCCTTGCGTCTCACCTTGTAGACACATGCTGGCTCCCCTCTGCCTACAAGAGGAAGTCCAGACCCCCATGTTTGTTGTCTTCTGGGGTCTTGCAGATGGTGGCACCTGCCTGCTTTCCATGACATCTCCTGCCACTCAGCAGCCAGCCCCTCCCTGCAGACATCCTGCTCAGCGATGCACAACTGTCCCCTGTCAAGCATGTCACCCTCGCTCTCACCCTGGTGAGCTCATCCTTGGCGACCAGCTTGGCAAACATCTCTTCAGCGAAGTCTTCCAGGACTGGCCCGTTGCCTCCCATCTGGGCAGACTCAGTCACCCCACCCAACAGAGCACAGCCACCTCTGCCAGTCTGTCATCGTGCTGCAGTGCGGACCTGTCTCTAGGCTGCTTCTCAGTGTCACCGAGGTCCCCTTCAGATTGCATTGTCAGCGCCTACTTGAAATGTGCTGTGATTTATTAAATGTAAATTCACTGTATTTGGTAGAGAGCTGTCCTGGAGCCCAGGTCCTGTGTCAATAGCTTCCTAGCTGAGAGTGGTCCAGGAAGGCGTGGGCTGAAACCGTGTTCTGGGGCCCTGTTCTCCGAGGAGGGGGTCCCTGAGCCCTCTGTGGTGGCCGAGTAGAAGGAGTCCAAGTCTGGGCCTTGTCACAAGCCCCCTACCCTGAAGCTGGACTTCTAGATTGATCTCCTTGCCCTCCTCCATTTTGCTTCCTCCTGACACACGTGTCCCTCAGCTTCGTGGCGGGGAAGCAGCACGCGGAGGAAGGAGAAATGAATGGCACAGTTGGGTGCAGGGCGTTGTTTCCTGCGTGCGTGCCCCTCCCCTGTGGGGCTGCTGGGAGCAGTGGGGACGCTAGGCAGAGAGGCCCTGCAAGGACCTGGCCCATTACAGCTGCCCTGCTAGCAGTGCTCTTGTCACTTCAAAGGCCTGCTCAGACCTGGCCCAAAGTGACAGTCTAACCCGAGTCAATGCACATCATGGGTGGCTTCAAATATGATGCAGGCTGGAGAGTGCCCCCTGCCGTGTTCCCCCAAGCAGTATGATTTTACTGTTAGAAACACAGGAACGTGTTAGACTCAGGGGTTCGCAGAGACTGGGGGCTCTGGGCCTGGTAAGGGGACTTTCTTCTCTTTTTCCCAGAGTTCTGAAATGAGACTGTTTTACTTTCCTGACCTTGTCTGAACCCTTGTTGAACCCCTCGATTCCTGGGCATAGCAGGGAGTGAAATAAAATGGGAAATAAACAGCCTGGATAAAGAAGGTTCTGTTTTTAAACTGGAGATCATGGGCTGGTGGCAGAGGAGGCCGGAGCTGTGAGAGGCCCTGGGTTTGACCCTGCTGCTCCACGCTGAGCCTGGCCCAGGCCAGTCCCTCAGCTTCCCAGAGACTCAGCTCCTCATATGTGCTGGGGTAATCACGTTGATCTTCAAACCTTGTTGAGGAGCAAATGAAATAATGAGTGGAGAAAACGCTTTCTAAACTAAAAATCTATTAGTCACTGAGGGTCCTTTACCATTTAAAATATGTATGAGCTCTCCACACAATGGATATTACTCAGCCTTAAAAAGGACAGGTGGGGCCAGGAGGTGATATGGCAATTAAGGTGCTGGATTCCCACATGGCCAACCATGGTTCAAGCCCTGAACCCAGTGGCTTGAAAATCATGCTGGGATGGGACCAGTAGTTAGCGTAATGGCTGTCGCTGGACTCCCATGTAGTTGACCGCAGTTCGAGTCCCGGACCTGGTGGCTTAAACTCATACTCGGCGCGTGTGCGTGCGTATCCAAGATCGTGAGAGGAGAATGGAGGAGAAGGGATTGCAGTGGGGCCATCCCCCCTGGGGGGTGATTTCTCGCTTTCTGTCTCTCTGTCTCTCTCTCTCTCTGTCTTTCTGGCAAGCGCACGCACCCTATAGCAAAAAACTCTCAAAAAAAAAAAAAAAAAGAAAAAGAAAAAGAAAAGGAAAGAAGAGAAAATCACGCTGGGCACATGTACCAGTGTGTGCCCCAGATCTCAAGAGGAGAATGGAAGAGAAAGGGTGTGGCATGGCCATACCCCCGAGAGTGATTTCTCATTTTCCCTCCACCAGTGAGTGCACACACCTTATGTTAAAAACCTAAAAAAAAAAAAAAGCTCGTTCTGACCTATGCTACAACCTTGGCTGGGCCTCGGGGACATTACCTCAGAGAAGTCAACAAGTTATGAAGAGAGAAATACTAAACCTGTGTCTGTGAGAGAGAGATTCCATTTTTAGGAGGGTCCTAGAGTGCTCAAACGCAGAGAGAGAAAGAGGGGAACTTTCTGGGTGGTTGCCAGGGGCTGGGGGAAGGCCAGTGAGCAGTTGGGGTCCAAGGGGTGCAGACTTTCAGTTGGGGAAGATGGAAAATCGATGGCCGGCCAGTGGCGACGACTGTGAGTCAGCGGGAATGCACTTCATGCCCCTGAAGTCTCCACTTAACAACGGTTAAGATGGTAAATTCCATGTTTTGTATATTTTACTATAATAAAAAGTAAGTGTGACAACCACTTAGGGACTGGAAAATGAAGGGATGAAACCATATACCTGATTTCCAGGGGGGAATGTGTGTGTTTCCTTTCTAGAGACAAGTGGGGTAAAGGGAGAGGGAGGACAGGGCCAGAGGAAGGCTGCCGGTCCGGGAGGCTGAGGTTTTTACCGCCTCTGGGTTGGCGTCCTTCACATGGGAGAAAGCTGATGTTGCTTGCTACATTTTTAAAGGTCAAAACCAACTGGAACTTCAGCCCACTGCCTAAATGCATGATAATAGCAAATTTAAAAATTAATGACAAGGTCTCCCCTGCTGACACCTGGGCGCTGGCTCCATTGGAGCCGAGAGGGGCAGCCACTCTCCAAGGTGCCGCTGTTCTCAGAGCCTTTTCACCGCCTGCTTCTGTTCCCAGGAGCCAGCCAAGCTCTGCTTTATGCCATTGTCCCCGGACAACAATACGTTTTGAAATGAAAAATGTACTCATTGGACACAAAGGAGACACCTTCCAGATTTCAAGCCCAGACAGGAATAAAGGCTCGACTCAGCTGAGGGCAGAAGGGAGAGCAGTTCAGTGAGGACACCTGGGGACCCTAAATCCTCTTCAAACGTCCCAAGCGCTGTGAAAAGCTTTGTGATAAAGCACTGGCAGAGTAGCTGGAGCAGGAGGCCAAGGGGGCGAGCGCCCACAGAGAGCCCACTACAGCCACGTGTCCTGCCCAGCCTGACTCCGGCTCTCCCGACCCCCCGTGGGCCGAGCCACACAACACTGGCAGGCTCAGGTAGCTTGCCTGCGGCCCGTGGCCATGACAGAAAGTCCTCGCTCTGCCTGCTGGTAAGGTCCTTTCCAACTCAGTGCGATGCCTGCCTTTTGCCTAAGGAGCAAAGGAGCTGGATCCCATTCCAAGGTCGTGTCTAGGAGGCCTTGGGTAAGGATGAGTCCATCTACTCACTTTGAAAACGCAGGCCATTTCTGTATCAGTCAGTATGACTGGGTTTTGCTGCAGGGATGAACATACGTTCATGCTACTCTCATGCAGGGGAATCTGCTCCCTGTCTCTTCTCTCTGAGATCCAGGCCAACAGGGCATATGTGACTTATAACTAAAAGCCTTTAGCTACTTTTTTTTTTTTTTTAGATATTTAGGAGAGAGAGGGAGAGAGCGAGCGCACCCTCCACAGGGTCTCATGGCATTCCACCCTTAGCTTCCGCCAGCCTGAATCACAGCACCTGTGTGCCCGGCATACTCAGGGCGGTCTCTAGACAGAGTGGCAGCCTTGCCCTGTGGGTCTGCCTCACGTATCATCGCTGCATCACTGTCTGGCCGCGCAAGTGACACGCCACACCTAATCTCTAGAGTGGGTGAGAAAGACCTGGAGGAGAGCCAAGTGGGCAGCACTTGTGCCCACCGTGGGGCTTTTCAGCAAGGAGAGAGGGGACGGTGGCTGAGGCACTTTGTAAAACAGCAGGCCCTCTGCAGAGGTCCTGCGATTTAATACACAAAACAGATAAAAGTGATGAATGTGTTATTCGTGTGGTTGAATAATCTTTCCTGTCTTTCACACCATCCCAAGAATCACCAGTGGCCATCAACCCAAAGCTGTGGAAGATGGCCTGCAGACCCCACCTGGTGTTCTGGCTGTCGGGAGATTTTCTTTCCCTCTGCCGAAGTTTCTATCATTATCCGATCCCAAAGCCGCAGCAGCCTCAGAATTTTAATGGACTTGGGCCCCGGAGCCTGAGAGTAAACATTATGAAGCACAGCTACAGATGGGAAGTGCTGGGTTTTTAAACTGTGACACGAACACTGTGGTTCTAAACCATCCCGTGGGACCTCAGGGCCCTGCAGGGGCCATCAGGAGGATTCTGGGAAAACATTTGGTGGTGGGGTGCCCATTTAATTGGTTCTGTTTTGCTGTCCCTGGCCCTGCCCCAAAGTTGATTGGTTGGATACCAAAGTTATGGCACAGGCTTTAGAAACACTCATCAGGAAAGACTGACAATCTCCGGAAGCCCCTGAACGTCTGTCGTTGACGCTTACTCTTCCAAGTGTGCTGCTTTTGCTCCCAGTCAGCCCCAGTTCCCTTAGCTCAGCCATAACTTCTTTTTCCATCTTCTTTTTACTTTTCTTTTTTAGACTTTTTGCCACAGGGCAATGTGTGCTCACCAGAAAGACACAGAGAGAGGGAAAACAAGATATCACTCTTGGGGTGGGAGGCTGTGTGGCCGTAATGGAATCCCTCCTCCTACATTCTCCTCTCAGGGTTTTGGACATGCATGCACAGTGCCCAACCAAAATTCTCAAGCTGCTGAGTCAGGACTCGGACTGCACAGCCAGATATGAAGATATTTAGGAGAGAGAGGGAGAGAGCGAGCGCACCCTCCACAGGGTCTCATGGCATTCCACCCTTAGCTTCCGCCAGCCTGAATCACAGCACCTGTGTGCCCGGCATACTCAGGGCGGTCTCTAGACAGAGTGGCAGCCTTGCCCTGTGGGTCTGCCTCACGTATCATCGCTGCATCACTGTCTGGCCGCGCAAGTGACACGCCACACCTAATCTCTAGAGTGGGTGAGAAAGACCTGGAGGAGAGCCAAGTGGGCAGCACTTGTGCCCACCGTGGGGCTTTTCAGCAAGGAGAGAGGGGACGGTGGCTGAGGCACTTTGTAAAACAGCAGGCCCTCTGCAGAGGTCCTGCGATTTAATACACAAAACAGATAAAAGTGATGAATGTGTTATTCGTGTGGTTGAATAATCTTTCCTGTCTTTCACACCATCCCAAGAATCACCAGTGGCCATCAACCCAAAGCTGTGGAAGATGGCCTGCAGACCCCACCTGGTGTTCTGGCTGTCGGGAGATTTTCTTTCCCTCTGCCGAAGTTTCTATCATTATCCGATCCCAAAGCCGCAGCAGCCTCAGAATTTTAATGGACTTGGGCCCCGGAGCCTGAGAGTAAACATTATGAAGCACAGCTACAGATGGGAAGTGCTGGGTTTTTAAACTGTGACACGAACACTGTGGTTCTAAACCATCCCGTGGGACCTCAGGGCCCTGCAGGGGCCATCAGGAGGATTCTGGGAAAACATTTGGTGGTGGGGTGCCCATTTAATTGGTTCTGTTTTGCTGTCCCTGGCCCTGCCCCAAAGTTGATTGGTTGGATACCAAAGTTATGGCACAGGCTTTAGAAACACTCATCAGGAAAGACTGACAATCTCCGGAAGCCCCTGAACGTCTGTCGTTGACGCTTACTCTTCCAAGTGTGCTGCTTTTGCTCCCAGTCAGCCCCAGTTCCCTTAGCTCAGCCATAACTTCTTTTTCCATCTTCTTTTTACTTTTCTTTTTTAGACTTTTTGCCACAGGGCAATGTGTGCTCACCAGAAAGACACAGAGAGAGGGAAAACAAGATATCACTCTTGGGGTGGGAGGCTGTGTGGCCGTAATGGAATCCCTCCTCCTACATTCTCCTCTCAGGGTTTTGGACATGCATGCACAGTGCCCAACCAAAATTCTCAAGCTGCTGAGTCAGGACTCGGACTGCACAGCCAGATATGTGGGATCCAGGTGCCTTAACCTTCGCCCCACCTCCTAGCCCCTACAGCTCCTTTCTGATGGTCCTCCCAACCTTTCTCACTGCTGTCCCGTCTCTACCCCCATAAACATATGTACACGCACACGGATGTATGCATACATACTTTCAACCTTAGCTTCGTTCTCTCACATCCCTGCTCTGACAGGAAGTGCATGCAGTGAATGTAGTTCCAGGAACACGCTTGGCTTTAGGCAGACCTGAATCCAGTTTCTGACTGACTCCTGCTGGTTGTGTGCTCTAGGGCCATTCCTCGACCTCTCTGGACCTAGAGTCTCAGCACAGCCTGAGGAAGGCAGCCTAGCTCACAGGCCTACAGTGACCCCGGTGTGTGGCAGTGGCTAGGGTCTGTCTTCCTCCCCCAGCCCCCTCTCCCCTGGAAGCCCTGGCTCAGGGTCCACACCCCTCCTCTACTCTGCCCCACTCCTCCAGTCCGGGCAGACACCAAGGCTGCCATCCTCACTACTGTCATCAGCCTGGCCCAGGCAACCCCCACAGGGAAATGGAACGCTTGCTCTCTGTAGGAGCCAAGTGTCTCCAAACGTATATATTTTTATATATTCTTTTCATGAAAGAGAGAGAGAAGCGTTCTCAATCAAGTCTCATGCCATGGTCCCTCCCCACCCCCTTCCCCAACCCCAGCCTCCTCAGCCATCCAGGATTATGGGTGCACACACCTGGGAGGTACAGGCTGACCCGGGAACTGAACCCATGATCTTCCACTTGGATCCTGCCTCACAGTGTGCTCCTGCTGCACCACCAAGCCAGCCCGTCCTAGCTCCGTCAACACTAGGGACTTGCAGCCACAGGAGAACAGATGCTCACAACCATGAGCGAGGGGCACCAGGGCATCAGGAACCATAGGCGCACTTCCCATTCCAGCGCATTCTGGGGCACTCGGTCCCTCGTGCCACAGTTCAAGTGATTCTCTTCCCTGTCCGCCAGCAGGTGCAGCCGAAGCAGTCACACACGTGTGACGTGTGTTATGTGGTTCGCTGTCTGTGGGCAGCGAGTCCCCCTGAAACCTAGGCCAGAGTCTGCGGCTGCCGCGCTTGCCTGCAGGGCTGACGGCAATCAGCATGCAATGGAGGGGTTAGCTGGAGCCCAGCCCACTCTGTGATTTGGAGAGATTATTTATAAGAACGAAGTGCATCTCCAGGCCATCAGAAAGCAGCCACAGGGAAGTGTAATATACACTCAGCTGTGACATTGGAAACTGGGAGAAATCCTGGAGTGATGCTGCACTGGGAGAAGTTTCCCAGGGACAGAGAGAAATCAGGATAAGCTCCAGGACAGGGAGATCTGGGGAGTGCCACGGTCCATCCTGCTGGTTCCCATTCTTTCCTTAGATGTTTCCACAGAAGCGTCGAGAACCGAGAACGTGTTAGATTGCAACAATTGCTCCTTCTGACCTTGAGGGGAAGCCAGTTCATTTAAAGAGGAAATGGACTGGGGTTCATGGTGGAAGATGGCTGTTGAAATTGTTTTTTGCCTTTTTTTTTTGAGAGGTTTTTGCTATAGGGCGTGTGCGCTCGCTGGAAAGACAGAGAGATAGAAATCACCCCCCAGGGGGATGGCCACGCTGCAATCCCTTCTCTTCCATTCTCCTCTCGGGATCTTGGGCATGCACGCACGTGCCCGGCGTGAATTTAAGCCACTGGGTCCAGGATTCGAACCGTAGTTGACTACATGGGAGTCCAGCGACATAGCCATTATGCTAACTGCTAGTCCCTATTTTTGTCTTACAATTCAGGGAATATACTTATATTTTTCTGTGAAAAGCTATGAATATGATGTAAATCCTGGTTTCGAAACCAGTAGGCATCACTTTTGTGGTAGCAAGTGCCATGCAGTTATTTTCTGAATTGGTCAAGAGGTGGTAGTCTCACCCGTCCTGTAGGAGTATGACAATTTCACATGCCCTGTGTTTACAGACTGGTTCCAAAGAGCACGTGCACACTGACATTACCATCATGCGAGGAGTAACCATGATTAGTAGGCAATGTCCCTACCTCTTTTTTTTCCTCCTTCCCTGGCTACTTGAGCCGAGTACGTTATATCAGATTTGGTCGTTTTCGTTGAAATGGTTTTCCAGTTTTCTTTCCAAATGCTGTTAAGTCTTTTTCTTTCTTTTTAAGGGAAAAAAAAATCGCTTTTATAATTTGAATGTATAAAGTGCTGGTAAATTATTTTTAATGTTTTAAATGCATATTTCAAACCTCTAAGGCTAGGGCATAGTCATAGCATTTCCTTTTCATTTGTGCACCAATAAAATGCTGCGTAATTTGTCTTCTGTCCAAGAGCTTCTGGTTTCCATCGTAAGGGATTTAACCAACAAATCTTGCTCTTTCAGAATCTTACTCTGTGAGATAAAAAAGCTTGTGTGCCTTAGATTTAGGGGAGGAGTGTTCTTCTGAGCACATGAGGCTAAAAAAGTATTTAAGTTATACATAGATTTACTCCACCTGTACTGGAACTGTGGCGCTGAGTTTTGTTACAAGTGCAGTTGCAGATCTTATTTACACGGGAAAACAGTAAATGTCACTCTCCACCTCTGCTTTAGCTTCTTGCTGCCATGTGTAATCCTAAGTGTTCTTTGCTGGGGCAGCTAAATGTGTCTTTATTAGTGACTTTTACTCTAAATAAAAGAAACTCATGCTTTATGGGGAAACGAAGAAAAAAAAAGTTTCCTAGACTCTTGTGATGGCCGTGGCACTGTGCTAGGTTCTGGTCACCCTGTCCTCAAGGGACTTATGTTCTAGAAAGGAAAGCAAGAGACTACTAAAGGCATGGGGTCCCTGCCTGCATCTCCTATGCCCCTCTGTGCGGGTCGTCCTGCCACCCGAAGCATGTCCCTGCTGGAGAGCCTACAAGAGTGCTTTGTCTCTCTGCCTGAGATACAGAGACTGGCTCCGTCTCATCACATAGGAGGCCTTTCAAAATGTTCATAGAAATAAAAGGAATTAACGTACGAGTTTATGTTGGTGCAACAAAATATGGAAACCATGCATAGATTTTGAATCATGCTCATTTCCATGAACTTTAAAGACCTTTCATATAGACCTTACTTAGCTCAGAGTTACCTCTTTGGAGGAGTCTTTCTTGATTAGTTTTGCTCTCTATCCTGGTTTTTGTTTTCTGTTTAAGTTTTACACATTGCTGTCAGAAGTCACATGCATGAGAGAGAGAGAGAGAAGGGAGAGAGAAGTGGGACATGGTCACACCACAGTCCATTTCCTGCATCTCTCCACCCACGTATGCACATGTTTATCAGGTTTTTCAAGACACCAGGACTGGGATTTGAACTGTGGTCAGTCCTGTGTGACCTGGCTCCCTATACACAACACTGCACTAACACTGCATGACAGGGCTGGCCCTCCATCTTCTTTTTGTTAATTTTTATTTATTTATTTATTATTATTGTTAATTTTTAGGTTTTTGTCATAGGACACATTTGATTAACAGAGAGAGACAGAGAGAGGGAAAGTGAGAAATCACCTCTAAGGGGGATGGCCACCCGACAAACCCTTCTCCTCCGTTCTCCTCCCGGAATTTTGGGCACACATGCATGTGTCTGGTATGATTTCCAAGTCACCAGGTTCAGTTGGCCCGGTGGGAGTCCAGCACCTTAACCACCACGCCACTTGCTGGCCCCTATTTTCTTTATAACTTTTTCCACACTCCCAAGTTCCTTGTTAATGATCATCTATGCCCCACTAACTAGAAAGTAAGGTCAGTGAGAAGATAGAACTCTCTTGCTTCATTGTCTATTAGATCCTAAAAGCTCTCCTAGAATGGCCCAGAATAGGTGCTTGGGACAGACAGGTGCCCAGTAAATGCTTGGTGATCAATGAATGAAGTTCTACGTGCATCTGTCAATCACCTGCATGCCAGGCACTGGACAATGCACTGCAAAATCTTAAGTCAGTGTACAATGTACTGTGCTGTATGTGTCACTTTGGAAGAGTCTCATTAGGAAGGAACTGCGATATTTTCACTTAGTAACCTAAGAAATGCAGACCAGAAGTGGAGCTAACCTGTGAGCGTAGGTTATATTACTGATGCCAATTATTTGCGGCCTCGGCTTACAAAGGCCCCTCCGTCCCTGCTGCAGTGACGGCTCGGCCCCGCATATGGTTCACCTTGGTTCACAAAGTAGGAGGGGAGTAATCCTTCCAAGAAGTTTTATTTAAAGTCACCCTGAGGTCCACCCTTGTTCTTCCCCTCTGCCATAAGAACATGTCCCAGAGGTGGCTCCTTCAGCCGGATCCCAGGAAGAGGCAGGCGTGAGTCAGAGCCTCGCCGACTAGCAGCTGGTGTTTAACCCGAGTGAGAAATAAACCGTGGTTGCCGGAAAACACTGAGAATTGGGGTTGTTAGTGGCTATGATGTAATTTAGTGGAAGTTCCTGAGCGCTCAGCCGTAAGAACTTTGAGAAGGGAGGATCTTGTGGGCACACCCACCATTAGCTACATTCGTCCTGAAGAGGAGACGGAGATGCCAGGCAGGGAGGTGTACCGACCTGCGGCACTGGCCACACGCTGCACCCGACCTGGGCTTCTGCTCCATGCATGACATGCTGGTAGCTCGTGCTGCCCAACGGGTGCCCCCATTTATGGTTGGCTGGCCGCCCTTTCGGGCCTCACACCCCGTGGCCTGTTCTCCTGTGCCCCAAGAGCCAGCATCTGGGAAAATCATCTCACCTTTTCAAATCTCAGTCTCCCCTTATGTAAGAGGACATATAATGATGCCCCTCAGAATTATTTTTAGAATTGGGCTGGCCCCGTGTCCTACTGGTTAAGGGAACCGGATCTCACGTGACTGACATGGTCAGTATCCCAGCCGTAGTTAGATAAACATGTCAGGTACATGTGTGAGTGCCCCAAATCCCAACAGGGTAGGGACATGGAAGAGAAGGGATTGTGGCATGACCACGCCCACTGGGGGCTGCTTTCTCCCTCTCCCTTGCTCTGTCTCTCCATCTCTCTCCGGCAAGCTCACGTGCCCTCTGGCAATTAAGCAAGAATTGTCTCCAGGATTAAATGAGTTAACATAGGAAAGTGCCTAGCTCTCTAGAGATGCTTATTGAGCAAGCAGATGAATAAACAAATGAATAGCCGCTGCAAAGTCTGGGGCTGAATAGTGATCTGGCTTGTGAAATGGTCTCTTTGGAATTGGGTCATTACAATCCACTCTCTTTAGGCTTGAGCACCTTAGAGAGGGCTGATAAAGCGAGTGTTTCTCCTGAACCTACAAAATCAAGGTGGTGATGAGCCCGGCTGGGGCCAGCCCTCCTGTGAGCGTCATTCTGAAGCCGGCTACAGCCTCACCGGCTCAGAGGCAGGGGCGGAGAAGCGCGTGAGCCAGAGCCCCGAGCAGGAGCTGCCCGCCCTGGTGTGGCTGTTTTCTGCTGAAAGTGGCTCTTCAGGATGTGGGCTCCCAGGACCAGGACCATTGATTTCCGTACGGCAGATACAAAGGCCCACGCCACATGAGACCTGGAGAGACACTGTGATGGTCGATCGGTTCCAGGCACGGAGTTTGGCCTGTGTCCTTTTCAAAGAAGGCAGCACACCAGTTGGCTTGGTAGCCCTGGGTGGACTCTGAAAACCCAGGCGCTGAAAAATGCTTCCCCTTGTCAATGAACAGAACCACAGATTGAGCCTGAAGAGCACATACTCATTGCCTATGTAACGAGTCGGGCCAACCCAGAGTCCTGGAACCGTCCACAGTATGTGGGGAGGGTGGAGGCAGGAGAAGGGCGCCAGTGTCGGCGAAGCACCTGCTTCATGCAGGACATCAGGCAGGCATGGCTCCTCCAACGCCACAAGAGCCAGGCCAGGCGGGTGAGTTCACAGCCGAGGCTGGTGAGGGGGCAGAGGCTTGGAAAGGCAGAGCCGCAGGTGCACGGCCGCGGAGCCAGGCAGGGGCAGCACCTGGGCTCAGATCAGCGCTGGCCGATTCCAGAACCACGCAGCCCTCCCTCTGCCAGCCGTGCCTCTGGGCCGTGACAGGCAATAAAAGGATGACAGGCCCTGAGCTGCACTGAGTGCTCTTGGGATCAGGATGGGACTGAGCCTGGTGGTGCCATGGGAAGGGCCTGCTTTTACTGAAACGTTCACACACAACAGAGGAGAGGCTATGAGTGGGAAAGGGAAGTGTCACAGGTCTCACTGTGTACCCTAAAAAGGATATGTGGTGGGGCTGGTAGGTGGCATGGTGCTTAAGGGTGCTGGACTCCCACATACTGACCACGGTTCGAGTCCTGGGCCCGGCAATTTGCTTTCTCACTTCCTTCTCTCTCTCTGGTCAAATTAAAAAAAAATGATGTTAAGTAAAAATAATTCTTTTTTTAAAAAAAGGTTATGTGGGAGTCCTCATTCCAGCTACCTCAGACTGTCACCTGAATTGGAAATAGGGTCTTTAGAGAGGTGATACAATTAAAATATGGCCATGAGGGTGAGCCCTGTCCAGTATGTCTGGTGTTGTTATAAAAACGGGAAATTGGGAGACAGGGACTGCTGTGCAGAGACACACAGGGCAGAGGCCATGTGAAGGCAGAGGGCAAGCCAAGGAATGCCAAGGACTGCCAGCAACCTGGAAGCCAGAAACCTGAGAGAGGCCTGGAACAGATCCCACCCCCCACCCCCCCCAGTCCTCACAGAGCCATCCTGCCAACACCCACTTCTCAGGCTTCTGGCTTCCAGCACTGTGAGACTGTAAGTTTCTGGCATTTTAAGCCACTCAGTTCACAGTACTGTCATGACAGCCCTTGGAAACTAGAGCAGGGACCATGGTGGTGGCCTCAGTTTCCCCCTGTTGCCGGGGAGTTCAGCCCTATGCCCGGTTCAGATGGCCCAGCGCCTCAGCACAACCTCCACGCACTGGTGTTTCTGGTAGCACCGGTATTCCTTCCCACGGGAAGTCTCCCCCGCCTCTGTCTCAGAGGAGCTGTGGTTAAAAACCCCGTTCTGATCTCATCAATTTCCAGACTGTTGTGTTGCCCAGGGGACAGATGAATGCTCCTTTAGACGAGAGGCCTGGGCATACGTCCAGCGGGCTCTGTGCAGGCCAGCCGTAAAGACGGAAGAGAGAAGTCACAGAGGAAGACACTCGCCTCCAACTCTGCCTACCCCCAGAATTACTTAAAATGTGCAACTTTAATTAATTAATGGAAAGTGTATGGGTAGTCTATAAACACCTGTATTTGACCATGTGGCCGTGGCTTTGTGCTAAGCTGGCAGACACTATGTCCCGGTGTTAGCAGAATGGCACCACTGCCAACCTCAGTAGATTAGTCATTGACATTCACCTTAATGATTGTCATTTAGGTGTCTAGACAAAATCAGAGTGAGGACCCTGCCCCCTTCAGCTCATCTGAAGACTGAGAGGTGTTCTGGTTTTGTGTAATATTATTTTGAATAACTTCAACCTTTTTAGGGGAAGAAGCAGAGATTAATGAGCCACGTGAAAACACTAATTTCCATAGAGATGATGAAATATGATAATGGCTTAAGCAAGGCTACCCTGGAAGAGTAAGAAAATGGAAGACAATTTTAAGGGCAGAGACCCATATGGAGTTTTGAGCGGCTGGTAGGAATCCTGAGGCTCCCCTGTGCTTGGTGGGGGCTCAGGGTGGGAGGAGGGTAGTGCTGAAGGCTGTAGAACCAAGAGGGGAGAGAGGATGCGTCCCATAATGAGCTGCATGTTCGGGTCCCAACACCAGGTTCCTGCGTTAAATCCCAACCCCCTAGTTTGATGGTATGGGGAGGTGGGGGCCTCTGGGAGGTGATTAAATTACAGGGTTGGACCCCTCCCATAGGCGGGATTAATACCCTTATAAGAGAGGCATCAGGGAGCTGTCCTGGCCCCTTTCTGCATGTGAGGATACAGTGAGAAGCTTGCCGGCCCTGCAATCCCCGCTGTTAGTGAGTCACCCAGTCTATGTCATGTCTATAGAAGATCTGCCTTGGCGCAGCCCAAACTGACTAAGACACCTCCAGCCTAGAAATCAGCACTGCTGCAGGGCTGTGTGACCTCACGCCAGTGACTCAGCCTCTCTGAGGGCCCGCTCCTCCTCTGCTAGCTCTGCCAAGAACTGTGAGGCTAAACTGAGATATGTTTAAGGGCTTTGCCAACTGTAAAGTGCTCCCCAAATGTTAGGAAGCGCAAAGCCCAGGAGACTGCACAGACTGCACAGAGCAATGGAAACCCGAGATAAATAACCAGCAAGCACGGCTAACTGGTGTGGAGTTTTTCCTCCTGTAGTTTCCCAAAATACTTCAAAAGAGGAAACCTATAGGCCTCAGGATGAGGCCAGGTAGTCTTGCCCTACAGCGGGCAAGAGTGCCAGGGGCCCTTTGTCCCTGAGCTGCCTGCGCTGCTGTCCCCGATGGGGACCAGGGCTTGTTAAGGTGGCAACACGGCCCTGCTCTCCAACAGAGCAGAGAGAGTTTAGAGGCCACGGCAGCAGAACCAGGCCCAGTGGTGTTCCCAGCACAAAGGCATGAGGCACGTGGCCAGAGGTAGGAGCTCAGCAGGTCTGCCCTTCCCAAGCCCTGTAGTCTCTGTGGAGCCTGGAGAAACCGGCCCACTGTGGTCTCCCCACAGCCTCCAGTGGCTCCTGCTCACTCAGCAGCAGCAGCTCTAAGGGTCAGGGCAGGGCAGTTCTAGCTTCAAGCTCCTGGACAGCCTGGGTGCCGGCGGGGGGCTGTGCTTCTTGTGCTTCTCTCACAGACTACCCCCAAGACGGGGAAGTCACCTGCTGCTCCTGCCCACAGGGCAGGCCCTGCCAGGCTCGCGGGGGCCTGAGCCCGGGCTGCCCCCCTGCATCCACACTAAACTCCCACCCTACCCTGCTGCCTAAGTCAGCCTCGAATCAGCTTTTCAGTGATGTCCCCTTGGGCCCCTTCTCCAAGGGCATTCCAACTGCCAGTGTCTGTCACCAACTCGACCGTTCTGACCTTGTGGCATGGATAGAATCACTCCATGGTGCTGGGCTCATGCAGGCGAGCTGCCCTCTCCTGAGCACAACGAGCCCCGGCTTCCTGTGGGTGCGGGGCCATGGCTGTGTCCCTCCCTCCGGCCAGCTCTCTTTATCCGGGGACTTCCTACTTCCCAAGCTGTGTCTGCCTCACCCTTGGCTCAGCCTGGCGGTTACTGCTCCTGGCTCAGACTCTCTCTGGTTTTGTTCTGGGGAGGTGGGGCGCAGGGGTACAGGCGGACAGCACAGGCTTGGTGTTGATAAACACTGGCTGGGGTGGGACTGGCGGCCCGCCCTGGTGCTCTCCCACCGCGGGTATGGAGGTGAGCAACACCCACCGTCAGTGCAGGTAATGAACCAAGCTGCTCAGAGACACCACTAGCCTC
>NW_006159782.1:3195788-3196236 GCF_000334495.1 Tupaia belangeri chinensis | reverse complement strand
CTGCTTTATTTTTTTTAAAGGAAACCTGATGGGGGCCAGACAGTGTTGCAGTGGTAGAACATGATGTTCTGTGAGGCTGACCACACGGGAAAGTTCCCAGTTCAAGACCTGGGACATGCTTGCCCGTGATCTTGGTCTGGCTGAAGGTGGAGGGTGGATCCCTGTTGGGGTGCGTCTCTCTCTCCCTTTGTTTCTCTCTTGCTCACGAAAGAAATACTTCTTTTTAAAAAGTAAGTATGAACACATTACTGGTTTATGTAACTGAATTTAAAGCTGATTTTCCCCTTAGTCTCTGCTGGCCCTTTCGGAGTTGCCCTGCGTGGTTCCGGGTGCATGGTATATGCCCCGAGGCAGAGCTCCATCGCAGTGCTGAGATTCTCATGGCTGGGGAAACCAGTGAGAACAGTTCCCAATTAAAATGGAACTGCGTGGGGCTACGTGGCATTCC
>NW_006159782.1:3194551-3195757 GCF_000334495.1 Tupaia belangeri chinensis | reverse complement strand
GAGGTTTAATTAGGTGGGAGAGGGAGAAATTGGGACAGTCTCTTCATCTCCAAAGTGGCTGTTAAGATGTTCTGTCCCTGCCGCAGCCTCTGCTAATTTGGGTCTTGCCATGAAAGGAGCAAGGAGGACAGGGGGTGTGTGGGCGGACCAGACAGCTCTTGGAAACAGGGGCGCCTAGAGAAGAGCCGGAGGGCCTGAGTGGCAGCTGTCGCTGAGCAGCTCCGACAAGGGGTGTGTGTGTGTGTGTGTGTGTGCACGGCCAGCCTGAGGGCAGGATGTGTGTGTGTGGAGGGGGAGGTGGAAGACAGAAGCCCCAGCTCCTCCATCAAAGGAAGGGCAGGCTGGACCTTCTTCCTGTAGCTCCTTCCAAGCCCACAGTTTGGAAGGCCAGGGTTCAAGGTTGGCCGTGACCCTATTGACCCTACAACTGCCTTTGCGACCCTGAACAGACTCCTTAGCTCTTCCTAGGTTTGCGGATATGCAAAGTAACCACACGAGTATTTCCTGGTAGGGCTGTTGCAAGGATTAAGAAGTGCTCAGAATATTATTAGTAACCATTAAATGTCAACTATTATTAGTTTTATTCATGATAGAGCATGTGCACACACGCAGAGTGAGAGAGAGAGAGAAGAGCACCCTCCACAGGGTCCAGCCCTCCAGCTTGTTGAATCCTGGGCACCCTTGGGCATGCCCAGCATGTCTCACGCTGACCAGGCTGGGGATCTGGACGCTAGTGACCATGTGGGATCCCGCTTCTCTGGGCAGCCACGTTACCACTGTGCCAGAGCCCCACCGTTCTTATCATTATTGCTATAGAGCGTGAGTGCTCACAGGACAGTCACAGAGAAAGAGGGAAAGTGAGAAATCACACACCCAGGGGGGGATAGTCATGCAGTAATCCCTTCTTCTCCACTCTCCTCTTAGGATTTTGTATACACACACACACACACACACCTGCCATGTTCTCCAAGCTGTGGGTCTGGAATTTGAACCACACAGTCGGCCATGTAGGATCCAGCCGCGTTAATCACCAGGCCACCTGGCTGGCCAACCAGCCCTATTATTAAACCAGATTTCTGGAGCTCATCCTTAACTCATTATTATCTTTCAACTCCCATTTTTAAACCTTCACTGAATCCTAGAACTTCTGCCTCTTACATTTCTCTCAAGTTCATACCTCCCCATTCTCTCCTCTCTCCATTCCTG
>NW_006159782.1:3168738-3194520 GCF_000334495.1 Tupaia belangeri chinensis | reverse complement strand
TTACTTCAAGGCACCACCTCGGTAGGCAAGAGGTTGAGAACACTGTTTCCAATGTTGCCACCAGGAATATGCCGCATGGACTTAGATGTGGGGAGGGAGTGAGGAGATTATTTGCCTAAAATAGGGTGATCACGGCTGGTGAGTGGAAAAGAGGACAGCAGAGGCACTAGGGACAGAACAGACCATCGGAGCTCAGGAACGGGATGTTGCGGGGGAGCAGGGAGAAGAGGAAAGACCCAAAGCTGATTCTAGAGTGAGAGATGCCATTATCAGGAATGAGAGCCAGAGGAGCAGGTTGGAAAGATGATAATGAACTCACGATTTATTGAGAGGGTCAAAATAGAAAATGTGTGCAAAAGTACTTTGATATCTGCTGTGGTTTGGATAATGGTTTGTCCCCAAAGTTTCATGCTCTGAAAGCTTGCTTCTCAGTGTAATGGCTTTCGGGGGTGAGAAGACCTTGAAAAGGTAGGGGCCTAATAGAATCAGTCCAATCAGTCCCTCCCACACCTCATCCAATCAGTCAGGGGTGTGGGAGGGATAAACAGAAGCAATGGGAATTATGCTTCCGGTCTGCAGTGCCCCAGTCTCCACTCAACTTCCTTTGTTTTGTGTGTAAACTTTTTTTTTTTTTGAGAGGTTTTTGCTATAGCGTGCGTGTACTCACCAGAAAGACAGAGAGACACAAAGAGACAGAAAGCGAGAAATCTCCCCCCAGGGGTATGGCCATGCTGCAATCCCTTCTCCTCCATTTTCCTCTCAGGATCTTGGGTGTACACACACACGCACACGCATCTGGCATGAGTTTAAGCCACCTGATCCGAAACTTGAACTGCGGTCGACTACATAGCCATTATGCCAACTGCTGGTCTCTCTCCATTCATCTTCTGTCAGTCATGTTGTGGTGTAGCCCTGGAGGCCACCCTGACGCTGGCCTCATGCTCGTGGATGGTCCATTGCCAGAATTGTGAGCCAAGTGAACCTCTATTCTTTGTAAGTCATCCAGTCTCAGGTATTTCTGTTTAGTAGCACAATAATGGACTAAGGCAGGAATAATAACAAAATGAATGCAAAGTGCTTCGACATCCATAAATTGCTATACAAACAGAAGTATACTGTACATTTTATATAGTACAAATATAAGGGGCTCATCTTGTTAGAGTCAGAATAATCTTTAGGAGTAATAACCAGTGAGATGATCAAAAACTTAGCAACTTAATTCACTGAGTAACTGATTTAAGAACTCTACATGGACCCAATAGGATATTGGACCAAATGTGTGTAAGTAGCAATTAAACAGTTTAGTTTCACCGTGTGGCATATTTCACACTATAAGACAGTATTCCTCCAGTATCTTGACCCTCTGTGAGTAAAGTTCTTAAACACCTCCTCCTCCACGCCATGTGAGTTCTGTGCTGTAAAAAGGAGCATATGGTATAGGGGCCAGTTCTTAACTGCAATACAATTGAACACATAGAGTGTGATGTTTTGTAACGGAATTTTACTGTTTGAATAGTTGCAAATGCCTGAAGCCATAATTCTACAATAATTACCATATCTTTGAGAACTTTCTGCAATCGGTGAGAAAACAGAATTCAAAATTACCAAACACAATCATCTTGAAAGCCTAGTTTCTTCTGAGCCAATTTACTTTTTCTAAGCCTGCCTGCTGATAAAGGTGGCACATATATTCTGGCATAACAATAATATGCTTGGCCTCTCCAAGTTACTTGGTGTTCTGCAAGAAATAAAAATCCTTCAATTCCACATATCTAAACTCTTTTATCACATCTTAGAATCCACTCTATTAAAAAAAAGTAAAACTTAGAAAAACACTACCCATATGCTGAAAGTGGAACTGACGTGCCAAGGTGTTCTCAATATTCCCATCTCTTTAAAATGAAGGGACACAGAAGGAACTCCTTGCACATTCAGAACCCGACAGTCGCCACAAACTCATCTGAGGGAAAGACGAGTCACTACAGTCTTCCAAAAACTCTTTTGTTCATCTATTTTTTATTAATTTTTAATGGATTTCAGAAGTCCTTTTTTTTTTTTTTAGGGGTTTTTGCTATAGGGCAAGTGCGCTCACCAGAAAGACAGAGAAAGACAGAGACAGAAAGAGAGAAATCACCCCCCAAGGGGGATGGCCACGCTGCAATCCCTTCTCCTCCATTCTCCTCTCAGGATCTTGGGCACACACGCACATGTGCCCGGCATGAGTTTAAGCCACCAGGTCCAGGACTCAAACCGCAGTCGACTACATGGGAGTCCAGCATCATAGCCATTACACTAACTGCTGGCCCCTGATTTCAGAAGTCCTTTAATCCTCAAATTTTTATAACACTTTATTTTCAGTATAATCTATTTACTTGTTAGTCTTTCCCTTTTATTCAGTCTGTAAAGGCCACCTAACCATCACCCACTGTGTCGCTGCGTAAAATGCACACATTTCTAGCTCACCAGATTTGTACATCCTGTATTCAAACTCATCGAGTCCTCTCTGGCTCCAAGAGTGTGTCCCTGCTGCCCTGTCTGTCTAGAAAATTCTTCCCAGAAGGACTATTAGAGGCTGGAAAGAATGGGGCAAAGGATGGGCTGGGGTGGGTAGGGAGTTGTTGATGAACAGAAACATTACAGATAGGTAAGAGGGAAAATGTCTAGTGTTATAAGATACAGCAGGGTAAATGTGGTTGATGAGAATTTACTGTATACTTCAGACTAGCTACAAAAAAGAGAATTTTGAATGTCCCCAACACAAAGTAATGACAAATGGCTAAGATGATGGATATACTGATCACCCTGATTTAATCATCACACATCGTATTCTTGTACTGAAAACTCACACTGTGGGGACGGCAGGTGGTGTGGTGAAGGTGCTGGACTCCCATGACCAACCGTTGTTTGAGTTCCAGACCTGGTCACTTGAAAATCACACCAGACATGTGGGTGTCCATGCCTAGAATCCTGAGAAGAGAATGGAAGAGAAGGGATTGAAGTGTGGTCATCCCATCTGGGGTGTGATTTCTCGCTTTCTCTCTTTCTCTGGTGAGCACATATGCCCTATGGCAAAAGCCTAACACACACACACACACACACACACACACACACACTGTAACCCACAAATAAGTACAATGATTATATGTTAATAAAAAACAAATTGAGGAAAGTTCTGTCTATTCTGACTCCCTTTACTTGACCAACTCCTGCTTCTCCTTTGGGATTCGATTTGGACACGTTTTCTTTGCACAGCATCTTCAGAGCTGGTTGTTGCTTTGTATCATTCCCTGCTATGCCATAATGTGCTCCCCAAGTTCGTAGGACCTACTCTGTGTGATACTGTAGTGGCCCATTGATCTGCATCCATCTCCACTAAACTAACTCTCGAGACCAAGAGCACATTCATCTTGCTCACTATTGTATCCCCAACGTCTAGCAAATTGCCCACTCACAATGGTGCTTAATAAATATTTAAAGAATGAGCGCATGAGTAATTTGACAGAAAGTAAACTGTAAAATATTTTTGTAACTGCCTAATAATAGGATCCTCAAGTTCCAAGTAAAATACTTAAGAGAATAACATCTAATGAAGTATTTTTAATCTGAGATAATTACAAAGTCAATCAGAATATACCCACTCTTAATTTAAGCCAAGTTTGTCTGTTCATTTAATGGAGTTGGCTAAATAAAAACTCAAATAAGTGCTTGTTAATTATACTAATTAACAAATGGTTGCATTAAAATATATGAGCTATATAAAACCTAGTTAAAATCTGAAGCGACTATGTGCATGTAATAAGCACACAGATCGTTTCTCAAAGGGATAGTTTTTCTTGCCTATTTATTTGTGGGGTTTCTCTGCATATTTGAATAAAATACTTGATGCAGGTCTTTTGGTAAGGGGGTTGGGAGGGGAGAATGCTGTCACTCTAGAGGGTTTTTCCTCCATTCTTAGCAACATACTACTAACAAATTTTAGAACCAGCATGAAAAGGAGATATTATATCTTACTAGCCCCTGAGAATCTACTAGTGAAACTCCCAGATGAAGAAGGCTGACTGAAAATTTGAGAGTTCAACCTTATTTTATGTTCTATTTTATTTCATAAAGAAGTTATTTGTCCAACATGTCATCGGTGGCATTCTTTCAATGGTCCTGGTATTCATATTTCAGCACAAGAGCTACTTCCTTAGATAAGCCTCCCTTGAATCCTTGATAAAGTCTAACCCTCATATCTTTTCAGAACTACTAGACTTTTACATTTTTTTTTTTGACAATTTGATGAATCTACCAAATTCTTCAAGAACTCCAGAACACGAGCTCTATGAGGACAGGAGCTATTTCTGGTTTTGCTCCCCATTATGTTCCCAGGGCCTGGTCCAGAGCCTTACAGATAGCAGGTATTCAAGAAGACAGAGACCTGATAGTAAAGAATAACAGAAGTCACCCTTCCTAAAGGGCAGTTTTTGAGTTGGGCAAATTCCAACTTCAATTGTGATGGCTTTGAAGGGTGACAGGAATAGAAACTTTCTCATGTAAGGTAAGAATTCTAACAAGAGACGTTCCTTACAATAAAGTGGAACCTAAAGGCTATGCAGTGAGAACAAATTAGAAATGAACCAACACCTATGAAGAATTTACATCTAAGATTAACCTAGGTATTCTGGAGAACTGTTCTGGCGAAGATCTTGACACAGTGTGGTGATTAACCAGGCACTTGGCAGAAGCAATAAGCTGTAAAGTGATTAAATGGAAGTATTAAAAATGTAAAAAAAAAAAAAGGGGGACTAGCAGTGAGCATAATGGCTGTGTTGCTGGACTCCCATGTAGTCGACTGCAGTCCAAGTCCCGGACCCGGTGGCTTAAAACTCATGCTGGGTGCGTGTGCGTGCCTGCCCAAGATCCCGAGAGGAGAATGGAGGAGAAGGGATTGTAGCGTGGCCATCTCCCCTGGGGGGTGATTTCTTGCTTTCTATCTCTTTGTCTGGCGAGCACATGCGCCCTATAGCAAAAACCTCTAAAAAAAAAAATGTAAAAAATAGTTCTTATAACAACATTCATACAAATATTTTTTTGTGTCGCAACTAGAACACAGTCAAAGATGTCACAAAGATGTCATAGTTAAAAGCACAAAGAAATATAATACCATGAGCATGAACCAGCAGAGATAAGAGATAACAAAAAAGTAACATTTAAACTAACTTTAGATGGGGACCAGCAGTTGGCATAGTGGCTATGTTGCTACTACTACTCCCATGTAGTCGACCCGGGTTCAAGTCCTGGACCCAGTGGCTTAAACTCACACCAGGTGCGTGTGCATGCGTGCCCAAGATCCTGAGAGGAGAATGGAGAAGAGGGGGTTGCCATCCCCCTGGGTGGTGATTTCTCGCTGTCTATCTCTCTCTGTCTTTATGGCGAGCGCACACGCCTTATAGCAAAACCTCTCAAGAAAAAAAAATTAACTAGATGTTAGTTATCAGTGTACAATGTGCTTAAAAATTAGGAAATATACCTCTACACTTCTTCACAATAGGAATTAGAATATATTTTCAGATAAGGACAATGGAAATACCATACACCAAAATTTCTGGCAAAACAGTGCAGCCACTTTGAAAAAGTTTGGCAGTTCCTCAAAAAGCTAAACACTGGCCCTGTGTTGTGGCGCTAATAAGTTGAACAAGAGAAGATGGATCCCACACAGCAACTGGTTTGACTCCCCAGTCTGGTCAGCTTGAAATATGCCAGGAATATGGGCAAGTGCCCAAGATCTGATTGGACTAGCGAACTGGAGGAAGGGGATCACTGTGTCACTGGAACCTGTGGTGGGTGCTCCTCTCTCTCATTCTCATGTGATGTATGTGCTCTATCATGAATAAAGAAAATTTTAAAAATGTTAGACGTTATAGTTACCATACAGGGACCAGCAAATGGTGTAATGGTTACACCGCTGGACTCCAACATGGCCAACTATGGTTCACATCCTGGACCTGGTGGGTTGAAACACTCTGGGCACATGTCTGTGTGTGCCCAAGATCCCAACAGAATGAGGAGAAGGGATTGTGGTGTGGCCATTTCCCCTGAGGAATGATTTCTCACTTTCTGTCTCCCTCTGGGTCTCCAGTGAGTGCCTGTGCCCTATAGCAAAAACCTCTAAAAAAAAAATAGTTACTGTATGACCCAGCAATTCTATTACTAAGCGTATACCCAAGATAACTAAAAACGTGTTCACAGAAATGTTTATAGCAGCATTCACAATAGCCAAAAATTGTAAACTACCCAAGTGTCTACCATCAATGAAAGAAAATGTGTGTGTTGTGAATATTATTGAACACTACAAATGAAGTACCAACACATGCCACAACATGAATAAATCTCAAAGCATAACGCTAACTGAAAGCAGTCAGGCACAAAAAGCCACATGTTATATAATTCCATTTATTTGAAATACCCAAAGTAGGCAAATTAATGGGAATGGATAGTAAATTAGTGGTTGCTAGGGGCTTGAAGGTAGAGGGTAATGGGGAACAGTTGCTAATGTGTATAAGGTCACTTTTTGTGGTGATAAAATGTTCTGGGATTAGACAACAAGAGCTGTGCTATCTTGTGAATATGCTAAAAAAAAAAAAACCACTAAATTGTATACCTTAAAAAGGTAAATTTTTTTGTTTGTGCATTATACCTTAATTTAAAAACACTGTTTAGATGCAGCTATGTACGAGAAAATGTATAGCCTTAAATGCACATATTAAACTAGTTTTACTAGTCTGCTGGTAAGAACACTCTCTAGTTTACTTACTACGCCTACCAGTAAGAATTCTATATAGTTTGCTTACTATGCTTACTAGTAAAGATATGCTTGAAAATATCTCCAAGAAACATTAACCTATGAAAATATAGCATGCTTTGAAAGAATCAAATAGAATTCTAGAAAAGAAAATATAGTAACTAAATTAAAACCTTGTGAGCTAATTTAACAACAGACTAGATACAACTTAAGAGTGAACTGGGGGACCAGCAGTTAGCATAATGGCTATATCGTTGGACTCCCATATAGTCAACCATGGTCCAAGTCCTGGACCCGGTGGCTTAAACTCACGCCGGGCGCGTGTGCGTGCGTGCCCAAGATCCCATGGGGAGAATGGAGGAGATCTGGGATTAGACAACAAGAGCGGTGCTATCTTGTGAATATGCTAAAAAAAAAAAACCACTAAATTGTATACCTTAAAAAGGTAAATTTTTTTGTTTGTGCATTATACCTTAATTTAAAAACACTGTTTAGATGCAGCTATGTACGAGAAAATGTATAGCCTTAAATGCACATATTAAACTAGTTTTACTAGTCTGCTGGTAAGAACACTCTCTAGTTTACTTACTACGCCTACCAGTAAGAATTCTATATAGTTTGCTTACTATGCTTACTAGTAAAGATATGCTTGAAAATATCTCCAAGAAACATTAACCTATGAAAATATAGCATGCTTTGAAAGAATCAAATAGAATTCTAGAAAAGAAAATATAGTAACTAAATTAAAACCTTGTGAGCTAATTTAACAACAGACTAGATACAACTTAAGAGTGAACTGGGGGACCAGCAGTTAGCATAATGGCTATATCGTTGGACTCCCATATAGTCAACCATGGTCCAAGTCCTGGACCCGGTGGCTTAAACTCACGCCGGGCGCGTGTGCGTGCGTGCCCAAGACCCCGAGAGGAGAATGGAGGAGAATCTCCCCTGGGGGGTGATTTCTCGCTTTCTGTCTCTCTCTGTCCTTCTGGCGAGCGCACACGCCCTATAGCAAAAACCTCTTCTCTTAAAAAAAAAAAGTGAATTGGTAAACTGGGAAGTTGGAAAACAATCACCCTTATTTAGGTAATAAGCATATTTGAGTATTCTATGAAGCGTTATGATTTCTGTAGCTTATCTTCAAATGGTTCGGCAAAACATGTGTCTCTACATAATGTGTATATGGATGAAAGCATGCTTAGCAAGAAAGGGAGTTAAGGCAAACATGGGAAAGTGTTAACTGGTGAATCTTCATAAAGGGCATGTGGGGTGCATGTACATACCTGGCTTCCTAAACACCACATGCTACTGTTTTGTTCCTACCTCACAAAAGTGGTAGCTTTTTGGGGGACCAGAAGTTAGTGTAATGGCTATGTTGCTGGACTCCCATGTAGTCGACCACAGTCCAAGTCCTGGACCCGGTGACTTAAACTCACACTGGGCGCGTGTGCGTGCGTGCCCAAGACCCCGAGAGGAGAATGGAGGAGAAAGGAGTGCAGCGTGGCCATCCCCCCTGGGGGGTGATTTCTCACTTTCTGTCTCTGTCTGGTGAGCGCACGCACCCTATAGCAAAAAACAAAAACAAAACTCTATAAAAAAAAAAAAGTGGTAGCTTTTTCTCAGCCTCCTTCATGGGTTAATTCCTTCCTGAAATTAGAATGGCCCAGAGCTGAGGCCTTCAAAATCCCTCCATTAGCACACTTACTCCTTTGATTTTACTGTGTCACAGCAAGAATCAAATATAGTACTAACTCCCAGGCTCCCTTCTAACCTAGATCTCTCTCTCAAATTTCTCTCTCACATCCAGTTGCTAACGTGACATTTCCACTTGGTTATCCAGGACTCACCCAAAATTGAACATATCCACAAATGAATGCCCCAGGGTTTTCTCTACCTATAACCATCCTCGTTGATGGCAACTGCATCTTGAATTTCAGTTGCTCAGTTTAGCACCTTGGATTCGTCCCTGACTCTCCCCTCTCTCTCTCGTGTTTGATAATTCACCGGTGAATCCCTAAACTAGCCACTTCTCATCTTCATGATGCCCACCTTGCTTTAAGCCACCATCAGCTTTTACCTGAATCCCGGCGATAGCCTTCGAATTGCCTTACTTGCCTCATCCCATGTCCTTACACTTCCCCTACCAACACCAGAGAGTGGTCATTTGGAATCTACTAACAGGTCACTGTAATGTCATTTTGTACCCTAAACCCATCATAATTGTAATTTCTCAGATCAGGAGCCCAAATCTCTGATGGTCTTCAAGAGTCTGTACCATCTGGCACCACACCCTGCTCTTTGCTCCATGACCTCTAGTCTACTATTCTTCCCTTCACTCACTCCACTCCAGCCACATTGGCTCCCTTGCCTTTCCTCAAACAAGTCCAATATCCTCATGCTTTAGGGTCTTTTCACCAACAGTTACCTTTATCTCTTAACCCAGTTTTCATGGTAAAAACTATTGGGTCACTGGGCAAGTCATGATGCATTTCTGCATAGAAAAACATGTCATGACTTTCTTGGTGACTTAATAGTTTCAGTTTATCTGGGATTAAGACTCAGGCATCAGTATGTAATTTTTTTAATCTTTTTTTACTTTTTCTTTCTTTTTTTTGTAATTTGCTTTAGGGCACATGAGCTCACTGAAGACAGATAGGGGATGGGAATGGGGGCAGGAAGTGAGAAAACACCTCCCCCTCCCCGCTCCCCCCTCCCCCGAAGATGGCCATGCTACAATCCCTTCTCCTCCATTTTTTCTTGGGACTTTGAGCATGCATGCACTCATGTCTGGGACTTGAACTGCACAGCTGGTCATGTGGGATCCAGCCACCTTAACTATGGTGCTACCAGGTGGCCCAGCATTAGTATATTTTAAAAATATTCTGTATTTTAAACAATAATCAGGTGTTGGGGTGTAGGTGTTATGGTGGTTGAGGCACTGGACTCCTACATGGCTAACTGAGGTTCAAGTTTTGGACCTTATGGCTTAAAACTCACGCCAGATGTGTGTGCATGTATGCCCAAAATCCCAAGAAGAGAATGAAGGAGAAGTGATTGCAGCATGGGCCATCTCCCTGGGCGGGGGTGATTTCTCACTTTCCCTCTATCTCTGTCTCTTTCCATCAAGTGTACATGCCATATGGCAAAAGTATTAAAAATATCAGGGGTTATTTTAGCCTTGAACTGGTAATTGTTGAAACTGAGTGATGGAAATATGGCATTCATTACACTAATCTCTCAAATGGATGTAAAACAAAATAAATCTTCTGTGGTGAGTCTAACATGCAGCAGGGCTGGGAATCACTGGGCTATAGTCCCCAGATTAATATCATTTTTTGCCTATAAATAATTGAGACATTTCTATGTTGAAAGGCTCAAGAAGATACACATAAGGTCCAGTGCTATGGCATAGTAATTCGGATTCAAGAACCTGCTGCCAGCCTGCGCTGCTGCCAGGGGTCCCTGAGAGCTAAAGCCAGGGAAAAGGATTGAAGCAAGATAGACACCATCAAGGGTGTGCCCTCTCTAGTGCGTTGCATGTGTTTTATATCATTAAAAAAAAGAAAGATACAAAAAATAAGAAAAACATCAAATTTATTTCCTGAAATAGAAGGGGGGGGGAAGTATGCATTTGAATTCTCTTTATATAATACACTTAACAATAAAAACACCTGCCCCACGTTCTACTTATTTCAACTTAACCCCAACACTGTGGCATCTGAAAGAAGGAAACGATTTCTGGTCCTTAGTTTGCAGAACCTGAAAACAAGTAAAACTGAAACTCCAAACTCAATGCTCCCAGGTCGAGGCAGAGGTTTGTTAATGATGAAGCCCACACAGCTGAAAAATAAAGTGCTTTTTACTCCTCACTTATCCCAAAGCTTTAGGATAGTTATTGGCAGCTCCAGGTCCCACCACAACTTTGACTAATGCTTAACCCATTTGAAGGTAAAGTACAGAGCACTGAAGACTACAACTCTCTTCAATTCCAAATGAACCAATATCTAAATCTGAAGTGATCAGAGGTGACATATCTTTCTCTTGAAAAAATAAAAACGAATGCTCTGGTTTGGAAGATCCTTGTTAATAATATACCTGACAAGGAAAATTTAAACTGTCACCTTTTTAAAAATTTTGGTCATAGTAATCAGAGTCTATGAAATGTAAACTTCTTAAGATTTGGGGAAGAGAAATAATATGAGCCCTATCAAAAATAGCTACTGGGATGATTAGGTTTTATCTGAACTTCCCTTAGAAGATGGGGGGACCGGCAAAGACTGACTTCTTTGGCGACTGTTCCCACTCATGTTTACCAGATGGCTATTGATGACCTTCAGTTCTTGGATCACCACGCTCAGATCCTCATGTAATTTAACTATTGCATTTTTAACCTCCTGTAGAAGAACTTTAATGGAATTGTTTGCTTCGGGTTCCCGAGGTAAGCCCTTGGTTGTCTGAAAACTAGAACAGGACATAGCGGTGAACTGATCTACATTTTGGGTAGAAAAGTCTATCCAATTACTGCTAGAAATGAGATTTGTCTTCTTTTTAGCAGAATCAGAGTTATCGGGAAGAATTTCTAGATTAAAGTTATCATTTTCCTCTTCGTCAAAAGACAGTGGGCCCCGAGAAGCAAACAGATGATGAACCCTGGTTGTCGTATCTCTTTCTTCAAAGGAGGCAGAAGACAACTGTTGCTGGGACAAAGTCCAAAAGGAAGGCCTGGCCAAAACTGGGGGCAAGAGATGAACTGACTTCTCTGGAGAGGCTGACTCAGGGGACGACATGGACAAAGTAGAAAAGGAGGATGTGCCTTCAGAAGTAGTTGAAACTAAAATGCACAAATGAGAAAGAATTATGCAACACACAAATGAGAGTAATAGCTAAATAATTTTATAATGTCAAAGCCATCCAGAAGATCTCAACATACATAAAATACTTAAAATTTTAAATGTTAAATGTTCATAATAAGCATAAAAAAAAAAAAAAAGCCCCAAAGCAGGAAACTGATAAAGTCTACAGATGTATTATATATCAATAGTACCATGGAAATGAGACTAAGATAGAATTATCAATATTCATCTTGACTCCCAAATGCTGCCCAACATATTTTTTCATGAAACTTAATCAGAGTGCAGAAAAGCATTAAAACCCAGTCTACTGACTGCCAACATTTTAAGTTGGTTTGTAAAGTAGAAAGCCTGAGAAACCTGTAATTTAGGTTCCTTCATCCCCCTCCCCCCACCCCCCGCAAGGATTATTATTACAAAACAAACTATCCATCGCAAGTACCCAAAAGTTAGTGAAATTAATCTTTTTCTTTCTATGGTCAAATATAATCAAGACTCAAGTCCAATCTAACATCCAGAACACTTTAGCATATGAATATAATAATTTTTCTCACCAAGAGACTGTAAGATTAAAAACATTCTAAATCTATTGGGTTCTCAGAAAAGTCATGACGCGTTTTTCTATGTTTGCATCATGACTTTTCTGACAACCCAATATTTCCATAAAATTACAGATTTGAGAAAATTTTACTTCCTTTCAGGAAAATAATTTTAAAGCTCTCATACTTCATTCTAAGTCATTATTTCCTAAATTATTCTGAACAACACTTAAGCTGTTAGGAGATGCTTTTTGAAAACGGGGCTTCACAATCAAGTCAGACTGGGCAATTACATGTTGTGCTTCCCATGAGAAGATTAACGATGTCCATCAGCACATTTAAAATTTCGAGAAATCTATAATACTTTGTTCAATTGTTTTCTAAACTTTCTTAAACACAGAATTGTTTTTCTTTTTGAGATGTCTATATTCATTTATGTAAACATGGTACAAATCGGCAAAACTCAATTCTAGAGTCTTTGCCACTAGCTCTGAACCTGCCACTTAAAGACCTGATGATTACCACTTAGCACACATGACTTCCCTTTCTACGTTATTTATTTTGCTTTACATATTCATGTCCCTTCTAAACAATTGACCTCCTATAAAATATGTGGTCAGGGTAGGCAGTGCCTCTCTATTTTCTGGTTCAAGAACTCCATGGACGATCTCTAGATCTCTAATCACAAAGCTTTTGTGGGGGACAAAATGAGTATTCTCAGTGGCAGCCTATGAAAAAGCAAACAGGAACATCATCAGCACATGGTCAGGACAAGTCAAATACGCTTGAGGACTGAGGCCAGCCTAACCCAGACCCTCTATGCTCAGATTAAAAAGACAGTATGTATGGCCAGTAGGTGGCACAGTGGTTAAGGTGCTGAACTCCCACATGGCTGACTGCAGTTCTAGTCCTGAACCTAGTGGCTTCAAAATCCTGTCAGGTGCATGTGCGTACATGCTCAAGATCTCAGGAGGAAAATAGAGAAGGGATTGTGGCATGGTATCCCTCTGGGGAGTGATTTCTCACTTTCCCTCTCTCTCTCTCCAGTGAGCACACACGCTGTGGCAAAAGAAAATAAAAAGATGGTGTGATGGAAGTGGGCATGCTAAAGATGGAAGTCTCACATAGTTACATGCTGAACTGGGTGTGCTCTAGGTGGGGACCACAGCTGTCACCTGACATGTCACTTCCCTGTCTGTTGTGGCTTTCCCATGTCTTTCTGGGTTTACTCTATTAGTGTAGCATATTCTCCAGTAAATCACTGAAAAATGATGCACTAGAAGTTCTACATGTTTGAAAATGTCTGTACTCAACTTTTTTTTTTGGAGAGGTTTTTGCTACAGGGCGCGTGCGCTCACCAGGAAGACAGAGAGACAGAAAGCGAGAAATCACTCTCAGGGGGGTGGGGGGGGAGGGATGGCCAAGCTGCAATCCCTTCTCCTCCATTCTCCTCAGGATCTTGGGCATGCACGCACATGTGCCTGGCATGAGTTTAAGCCACCAGGTCCAGGACTTGAACTGCGGTCAACTACATGAGAGTTCAGTGACATAGCCATTACGTTAACTGCTGGTCCCTCAACTCTCAGTTTTAATGACAATTTGCAGGGCCAGTAGAGGGAATAGTGGTTATGTCACTGGACTCACATGTCCAACAGCAGTTCAAGTCCTAGACTCAGAGGATTGAAACTCAGTGCCGGATATGTGTGCACGAGTACCCCAAATCCTGAGAGGATAATGGAAGAGAAGGGACTGCAGCGTGGCCATCCCCCCAGGGGGTGATTTTTCATTTTCTGTCTGTCTCTCTGGTGAGCATATGCACCCTACAGCAAAAATTTCTCTAAAAAAAAAAAAATGACATTTGGTCATATAAAGAATTCTAGGTTAGAAATTCTTTTTTCCCCCCAGAACTACAAAGACCGTATTTCATTATCTTCTTGGGTCCAGTATTGCTGGTCAGGTGTTGGAATCACTCTAGTTCTTATTCAGTGTACATAACCTGTTTTATCTCTGAAGTGTGATAGAACTTCCTCTGTCTCTAGTGTTCAGAAGTTTCTCGATGATGCACCCTACAGTGAGACTATTTTCACTCACCAAGGTCAACTGAAAGTAGAACTTTTAACAGGCAACTCTTCCGTTAGCTTCAGAAAATATTCCTGAATGATATAATAAATTATTTTCCCCTCTATATTTTCATCTTCTCTTTCTGAACTTCCTTCTTGTTCAGATGTTAGATTTCCTGGATTACGTCTAATTTTCCTGTTTTTATTTCCTATTTTCTTTATCTTTGCCTTTTTATTCTTCTTCATTTCCTTGGAGATTTTGTTAACTTTTGCTTCCAGTCCTACCACTGAGTTTTTCATTTCTGTAACATTTTTAATTTCTAAGAGCTTGTGTTTTTTTCTCTCAGAAATTCTTTTTGCAACCCCCTGTTCTTATTTCATGGATACACTGTATTTTCTGATCTCTTTGGGTATATTAATGATTAGTTTCTTAAAAATTCTTTCTTCTCTGAGCCAGCAGGTGGCATAGATGTTAAAGCAGCTGGAACCCACATGACCAACTGCACAGTTTGAGTCCTGGTCCAGCGGTTTGAAAATCGTACCAAGTTCATGTGTGTATTTACACCCAAAACCCTGAGAGGAGAATAGAGGAGAAGGAATTGCTATGTGGCCATCCCCTCTGGGGGGGGGGGGTAATTTCTTACTTTCCCTCTCTATCTCTCTGTCTCTTGAGCACACGCACCCAGTGACAAAATTTAAAAAAAATAAATAAAAAAGGAAAAAGAAAAAGTAGTCTTCCTTTCCCTTCACAGTGTATGTTTCCAAGTTAATTTTTGTTTGTTTCAGTGTGCCATGTTAGAAGTTTTTTTCTAACTTGCTGTCTGGCTTTATGATTAAGAATGGGGAATTAAGGGGTGAGCAGAGGGCATGGTGGTTAAGCCACTGGACTCCCACATAGTTGACCACTGTTTGAGTCCCACACCTAGTGGCTTGAAAATCACACCAGGCACATATGTGTGCATGCCCAAATACCCAAGAAAAGAATGGAGAAGAAGTGAAAGTGGCATAGCCATCCACCCCTGGGGTGTGATTTCTCATTTTCCCTCTTTCTGTCTCTCTCTCTCTCTGGTAACAGCATGTTCCCTATGGTAAAAACCTTTTTTTAAAAATGGGGAATTAAGTTGAAAAGAAGCTATGAGTGTGAGTATGGAACTTTTCAAAGTTGTGCTTCAATGTATAGTTTGGGTGAGTTATTTGTTGGGAATCACAAATGTCAACATCTTTAATTCTTTCCTCTGAGACAGGATTGGTTCTCATGAGAATTATTTTCCTACTTCCTATCTAAGAGGCAAAGGTCTGGCTATCAGTGTGCTGGGAGACCAGCAGGGAAAGGAGACTGCAACATTCAGTTTTTAGTTTGCATTGGTCATTTAATCCTGTGGTTTTGGTTAGAGTACCCACATATTCAACTCTATTTAGCATCTTTTATCTCAGGGACCTACCACCTACTTTTTCCAGAAAACAAATCTCCAAAACTCTGCCAGGGTTTTTGGGAGCAGGTGGGTATTCAGGATAATCATTCACCTATTTGACAAGGTGCTAAGGATTTAACTAATTTTCAAATAGCATTTTCTAATTTTCTTTAATTAGCACCAGGTATAGAACTGGTTTTAATAATCTCATTTTAAATATGAGATAAAGGAATCTTAAAGAAGCTAAAAATCTTTCCCATGATCACAAAGCTAAAGTAAGGCAGAGATGGGATTCAAATTCAAGTCTCTCTGATGTCAAACCACATGATCCTTTTTTTTTTATTTTTAGAGGTTGTTTCGCCTTACGGAGCTCACCAGAGAGAGCGAGAGAGAGAAACAGAAAGAGGGAAGTGAGAAATCCCCCCCTCCTCCGGGGGGATGGCCATAATGCAATCCTTTCTCCTCTATTTTCCTCCTAGGATCTTGGGCATGCATGCACACACGCCTGGCATGAGTTTCAAGCCATTGGGTCCAGGAATCAAACCACAGTAGGCCATGTGGGAGTCCAATGACATAACCACTATGCCATCTGCTGGCCCTGAAACCATATGATCTTAATTACTACCATACCACTCTACCATATAGAATTATTTTTACTCATTACAGAATTAATTTAAATTTTGAGTATAAAATTTAGAAGCCAAGAAAACTAAGATGATGGGAAATTGACATCTTATCTATAAAGAATGGTGATGGATATGCTATCTTTATCCAAAAAAAGATGGTGGAAGAAAAGGTGAGAGGCTATATTTAATTATTTGAAGACAGTCACAAAACCTTTGTAATAATATCTATTTCTTATATTATGCATGAGCTACAACTGGAATTAGTAGGTGAACGCTATATGAAAGCAGACTATGCCAATTATTAACAGGGAATGTTCTAGTATCATGGTTCCCCATGCAGGACATAAGCTGTTTGAAAAACAGGGCACTTCTTGATATTCGTGGAGTTGAATAACCTGAATGATTGTTTGGAATAACCTGAATGATTTTTTGGCAGGAATTCTTAATTTAAGGCAAGAGCTATGCAGGTGACGGACCTACATGATCTTGAAAATCTAGGATTCCAGGATCCAAAATATATTTGTTAGAGTACGAGGAAACTATTCTAGAAATAAAAGAATTTGAGTTCACTCTGGTCAGAAAAAATAATTTAATAAGAAACATTTAAGTAAGTCAACAGGAAAATACTTGAGCTAAATATTAATTTGGTGTTACCTTATATATTTAAAGATAACACAGTAATGTTAGTCACATATATGACGCCTGGTACAACTAAGCAGTCCTAGGTGCATGCACTGGGAAGGCTGAGTGACCTAAGGTGAACCCCAGCATAGGGAGGGAATGTGGATGCTGGCTGTAGCATAGAGACCAATCATCACCAGTTCAATGTTATTTATGATTATAAAAAGTTAGATATATGCCTTGGAATAATTATGTCAGGGCGTCTTCAAGCAAGCTCAATGTTAATTGGCATGTATATATGACACAATTTGAGATTTTAAATATAGCCATTTATTACAGTTTATTTGCAATATTTGCTGCATTGGTCCAATAATGGACCAATGAGACTGCTGCTTGAGAAGATCAATCAGAGCTGCACAAGTTTCTACCCTTCATTTGCATATACCGACCTGAATGAAAACTTTGGGGAAAAGTAAATTTCCTCATAAAAGCCCATGCCCAAACACATTCAGTGAGATAGCCTTTCGAACAGACCTAGCTGTCATCCGGATGACATCATCCACGATAAAAACTTTCCTCCTCAACAAACCTTGTGGGTCAGAGTTTGGCTTTTCTGCTGGTGAGCAACTGGTCTCAGACTATTCTTGCTTTGGTTTGGCAACAAGGAGAAAACCAGATATTTAACTCTATGCTCTTCCTTCTCAATATGATAGCAGTAGTATCACCTGGGAATTTGTTAGAAATAATTTTCTTGGGCCCCATTCCAGATACACTAAGTCAGAATCTCAGGGTTGGGCTCAGAAGACTTGAGTTTTTGTTTTCCTAAGAATTATAAAATTTTGGGACTAGCAGTTGGCACAATGGCTATGTTGCTGGACTCCCATGTAGTCAATCATGGTTCGAGCCTCTGACCTGGTGGCTTAAACTCATGCCAGGAGCACGTGCATGCATACCCAAGATCCTGAGAGGACAATGGAAGAGAAGGGATTATGGTGTGGCCATTCCCCTGGGGGGTGATTTCTCACTGTCTCTATGTCTCTCTCTGTCTTTCTGCAAGCGCATGTGCCCTATAGCAAAAACCTCTCTGAAAAAAAAAATATAAAAAAGAATTATACGATTTTATTTATTATTTTAATTTGCTATTGGGTGGTGTGTGCTCACCAAAGAGGGAGGGAAGGAGAGAAGGGATGGAGGGAGAGAGGGAGAAAAGGGAGCCAGAGAGGGAGAAAGTGAATCACTAGGTTTGAGACTTGAAAGGTAAGATCAACCATGTAGGAGTCCAGGCCCCACCTGAGTTTTAACAAGCCCCCAGGTAAGTCTGGCTGGCTAAAGTTTGAGAACCCCTGCTGTCTACTACCTATTCATCTTTCTTTTGCTTTGTGGCTACAAACTGCTGAGTCAACAGCTTATCATTTTTTATAGTTCTGCAGCTTTGGTTCATAAGCTACATGGTGCCTTTGCTCATAAAAAGCCACTTCTTTTCTAATTGCTACACACCAATTTCCTTTTGTTTCCAAACACTCCACAGCTGTACCTACACCTCTAGCTGCTCTTCAGGGTGCATTTTTATTGTCCATTTAGTTCCCCTTCTGGGGGAAGGGAACAGAAGTTATCTGGGTATCTTTGTTAACATTTATGGTCTACTCGACAGAGCTGAAATGCAGCAAATATTGCAAATAAACTGTAATAAATGGCTATATTTAAAATCTCAAATTGTGTCATATATACATGCCAATTAACATTGAGCTTGCTTGAAGACGCCCTGACATAATTATTCCAAGGCATATATCTAACTTTTTATAATCATAAATAACATTGAACTAATTGTGATATTAAAACTTTCCATCTAAAAAGCATTTAGAAGGGGACCAGCAGGTGGGGTAATGGTTACGTTACTGGACTCTCATGTAGTCAACCACAATTTAAGTCCTAGCCACAACAGTTTAAAACTCATGCCAGGTGCATGTGCATGCGTGCCCAAAATCCCAAGAGGGGATTGGAGGAGCAGGGTGGAAGAGAAGGGATTGCAGCATGGCCATCACCCCCGGGGGATGATTTCTCGCTTTCTGTCTCTCTCTCTGATGAGCGAACAGACCTTATAGCAAAAAATCTCTCTTTAAAAAAAAAAAAAAAAGCACATTTAGAAGAACTATGCTACAAAAATAAAATGACAAGTACATTTCTAGAAATATTTAAAAAAACCCTTATGAATTGTTAAATGTTCATTTTTTTTCTGTAAGCAGAAGGTCTTTGGTCAACTAAACACTTGGTTGTTGGAAAAGTTTGGATGTATCTTCCATGCAAAAATGAATCATGGCTTTTCCAAAAATCCAATAGTTCACTTTTTTTTTGTATTCTCTAGTTCATCTCATTCAGTATTCCTGGGTGATACACAATGGCAGTCAAGTTAACTATACACACAAATTAAAATATTCTGATTTTGTTCTTTGGTTAAAAATGTAACATTTTACACAATGTTCACAGCAGAATTATTCCTAAGAGTCAAAATGTAGAAACAATCCAAATGTCCATCAACTGATGAGTGAATAAATAAAATGTGTGTTATCTTTACAATGAATATTATTCAGTCAGAAAGAAATGAAGTACTGATATAAGCTACAACATGAATGAAGCTTGAAAATATTATGCAAAGTAAAAGAAGCCAGACACAAAAGACATATATTATATTATTCCATTTATATGCAATACCCAGAACAGGCAAATACATGGAGACAGAAAAGGAGATTAGTGGTTGCCAGGAGTCGGGGGAAGAAAGAATGGCGAGTGACTGCTAATAGGTATAGGACTTTCTGGGGTGATGAAAATAGTTCTGAATTAGTGGTGATGGTCACACAACTCTGAGAATATACCAAAAGCTACTCAATCATACACTTTAAAAGGGTACATCTTATGGTATATTGATTAGACCTCAATTTCTTAACAAACTATACCATTTAAAATTTATTTTAATGTCTTTATTATAAATAAGCTACATAAAATAGATTTAGGAAACCTCTAGATCACTTATGTTAAAGCTAGCCCTGGGGCCTAGGGGTTAAGGGAGCTGGATCCCACATGGCCGAGAATGCAGCTAGAGTTCCAGTCCTGATGGCTTAAGAACCACAATGAGGGGACCAGCAGTTGGAGTAATGCTATGTTGCTGAACTCCCATGCAGTCAAATGTGGTTCAAGTCCTGGATCCAGTGGCTTAAACTTACGCCGGATGTGTGCATGTGTGCCCAAGATCCCGAGAGGAGAATAGAGGAGAAGGGATTGCAGCGTGGCCATCCTCCCTGGGGGGTGATTTCTCGCTTTCTGTCTCTCTGTCTCTCTCTGTCTGGCTGGTGAGCGAATGTGCCCTATAGCGAAAACCTCTCAAAAATTTTTTTTCTTTAAAATCAGTATTTTCTTTTTTTTCTTGGCAGGCACAACAGTAGGAAGGAGCTGTGCAGCTAAGAGTTACTGAGGGCTCCCTCAGTACTGCTGCCTGAGGCTTCTGAAGCAGCCTAACCAGTAACTTAGGGGTAGCTGGGATACTGAGTAGAACTGTTTTCTATAATTTTTTCTCATTTCTTTTAGGGAAATTGTCCTGGCTCTGAAGCCTTTTATAGACAAAAAGGAAAATGGCATGGGTGATGGTCCTTTTGGTACATGTCATAGTTTCTTTGTCTAGCAAAGGTGAAGTGAAAAATAGCCTTGCAGAACAACTACTAAAGTCCATAGTGAAAAAAACAAAACCGATGAGACAGAAACAAAGGAAGAAACCAGCAAGAAAGTCTACCACTATCCAACATGAGAAAATGGAGAACAAATTTCAAAAAAAAAAATCTAGTGCAGTCGAACATACTGACTAGAACTGTGTCTTACGAGAATATAATGCCACCACATCTACTGGCTCTGTTTTTTTATTTTTTGTGTGCATGATCAAATATCTAATGACTTTAGAGGGTAGTTTGAGCTATAGATAACTTAAAATTCAAACTGAGGAGAAAGAATGAGTGATTCCAGGAAGAGATTTATCAAAAGGTCAAATGAGGTCAAACGAGGTTGCTACAGCGAATCTGTCCCTCTCAGTCAGTAAAATATTAAGGTGTATTAGGCTTCCTTAGACAGCTTCCCTGATCGTCAAGATCCACTATAGAAGGAGTGTGCAAGTATTTTTAATTTGCTCAGCTCATTATCTCCAATGAGTTTATAACATCAGATCTGAACTGTTCGTATAAACAAATACTTAAAACCAGAAAACAGACACTCATTATCTTCCCTATTTCCCATCATGCTGAGTGATGCTGGTGTGTCTCCACAGCTTCATTTTGTACTAGTGCTTGAACTTGGCTCTCCCTTGATTTTAATGTCTTTATTATAAATAAGCTACATAAAATAGATTTAGGAAACCTCTAGATCACTTATGTTAAAGCTAGCCCTGGGGCCTAGGGGTTAAGGGAGCTGGATCCCACATGGCCGAGAATGCAGCTAGAGTTCCAGTCCTGATGGCTTAAGAACCACAATGAGGGGACCAGCAGTTGGAGTAATGCTATGTTGCTGAACTCCCATGCAGTCAAATGTGGTTCAAGTCCTGGATCCAGTGGCTTAAACTTACGCCGGATGTGTGCATGTGTGCCCAAGATCCCGAGAGGAGAATAGAGGAGAAGGGATTGCAGCGTGGCCATCCTCCCTGGGGGGTGATTTCTCGCTTTCTGTCTCTCTGTCTCTCTCTGTCTGGCTGGTGAGCGAATGTGCCCTATAGCGAAAACCTCTCAAAAATTTTTTTTCTTTAAAATCAGTATTTTCTTTTTTTTCTTGGCAGGCACAACAGTAGGAAGGAGCTGTGCAGCTAAGAGTTACTGAGGGCTCCCTCAGTACTGCTGCCTGAGGCTTCTGAAGCAGCCTAACCAGTAACTTAGGGTTAGCTGGGATACTGAGTAGAACTGTTTTCTATAATTTTTTCTCATTTCTTTTAGGGAAATTGTCCTGGCTCTGAAGCCTTTTATAGACAAAAAGGAAAATGGCATGGGTGATGGTCCTTTTGGTACATGTCATAGTTTCTTTGTCTAGCAAAGGTGAAGTGAAAAATAGCCTTGCAGAACAACTACTAAAGTCCATAGTGAAAAAAACAAAACCGATGAGACAGAAACAAAGGAAGAAACCAGCAAGAAAGTCTACCACTATCCAACATGAGAAAATGGAGAACAAATTTCAAAAAAAAAAATCTAGTGCAGTCGAACATACTGACTAGAACTGTGTCTTACGAGAATATAATGCCACCACATCTACTGGCTCTGTTTTTTTATTTTTTGTGTGCATGATCAAATATCTAATGACTTTAGAGGGTAGTTTGAGCTATAGATAACTTAAAATTCAAACTGAGGAGAAAGAATGAGTGATTCCAGGAAGAGATTTATCAAAAGGTCAAATGAGGTCAAACGAGGTTGCTACAGCGAATCTGTCCCTCTCAGTCAGTAAAATATTAAGGTGTATTAGGCTTCCTTAGACAGCTTCCCTGATCGTCAAGATCCACTATAGAAGGAGTGTGCAAGTATTTTTAATTTGCTCAGCTCATTATCTCCAATGAGTTTATAACATCAGATCTGAACTGTTCGTATAAACAAATACTTAAAACCAGAAAACAGACACTCATTATCTTCCCTATTTCCCATCATGCTGAGTGATGCTGGTGTGTCTCCACAGCTTCATTTTGTACTAGTGCTTGAACTTGGCTCTCCCTTGAGCCTCGATCATGTTCCTCCTCTGGAAGCTCTTGAACTAGTCCCAGAGGATGTTCCCCTCGGGCTTCAGGGTCCTGAGCAAGTGGGACAGCTCTGAACGAGAAATCATTCCCCTGGGGGATGGTCACTCTGCAATCCCTTCTTCTTCATTACCTTCTCAGGATTTGGGGAATGCATGCACGTGCACCCAGTGTGATTATCTTTTTCTTTTTTCTTTTTTTTTCCTTTGGAGAGGTTTTTGCTATAGGGCACATGGGCTCACCAGACAGACAGAGAGAAAGAGAGAGACAGAAAGCAAGAAATCATCCCCCAGAGGGGATGGCCACGCCACAATCCCTTCTCCTCCATTCTCCTCTCGGGATCTTTGGCACGCACGCACAAGTGCCCGGCGTGAGTTTTAAGTCACTGGGTCCGGGACTCGAACCGCAGTTGACTACATGGGAGTCCAGCGACACAGCCATTACGCTAACTGCTGGTCCCCCCCCAGTGTGATTTTCAAGCCTCTGGGTATGGGATTCTAACCGTGGTTGACTATCTAAGAGTCCAGCAGCATAACCATTATGCCATCTGTAGGTCCCTATTTACATGTATTTTTAATCTGCATTTGAGGCAGTTTAAAAGATTTATACTAAAAAGCTTTGTATTTATATAAGTCAACAAGCATTATTAATCATAAACCCAATAAAACTACTACATAGTCTTTGAAAAATGCATGAACAAATTATTCTTTTACTAACTAAATTTAAAGAAGAAATCATAATTATACAATGTAGATTTAATAACTGACAGCCAACAACCTGGATTCTCAACTGGCTTTATCCTTTATTACTCAGTCTAAATAATACTGTAACCCTCTTAATGTTTTACAAAGACAGTGAAAGGACGAGAACTCCTGCCTCTTTTATGCAAGCAGTACACAACCCTTTTTAAAAAAAGGTTGCATGGGTTTATGTATTGATATGTACACATCAAAATACATAATGGCTGATTCTTTTTTATATATTGTCTTAATAACTAACCTAAACGTCTATCAGGAAGTTCTTATTTAATGCTACGTTCTTCTAATTTGACTTGTACCAAAACTGCTCACAATTTATGGTAATATATTCAACCAAGCACTTCTAACTCAATGATGAATTATCTACAAGCTCTTTAATAAAAAGGGCACTTTCCCAACTGAGAAGTACCTCTATAGTATGGACATTTTAATATCACTGATGAAGAGTGAAAAGAACAAAAAGAGACAGAATGAAGATAAAAGTAAAAGAAATATGTTTTAAAAGAGGTGTTTTGTTTTGTTTTGTCACTATTGTTTTTTTAAATGAGACTCACCCCATGTGGTTAAGGTCTTGAAGTTTTCATCATTCTTCTGAACAATGCTGGGCTGTGTTGGTTTCTGATGGTTCTTATTGACAGGAGTCTCCTTTGCTGGGTCAAATGTTTTGAATGAGGGAGAGACATAGAGTGTCTCTACAGAGGCGTGGTTAGAGAAAGTAGAATCTGACTTCGATATCCTTAAATGAGTGTTCATAAACTCCTCTTTACTCAATGGCCAAAGTGCTGGTAAAGTTGTCAATGTTTCACAACTTTTTGCAGCCAATTGCTTTTCTAGAGGTGTTTGCGAGGGGTTTTCTATTACAGTATTTGTAATGGTACCATCTGATGTCTTGTCCAAACTCACATTTGTCTGCAGAGATGGGCTATTTTCTGAGGGAGTAGGCAGAGCATCTGCAAAATACCAAATTGAACTACAATCAAAAAATAAAACTGAAAAGACTCTTTCAAACCTGTCACCATTTTAATAACCAGCATTTTAAAATATCATAACAGGGTTCTTTCCTATTTAGCCCTTCCGTGCTCTTGCTATGCTTCCATATACCCTGCCTATTTGAAAAGCACCCACACTACAATTGCGGCCTTAGTCATTTGGTGGCTGCTTTCCCCCTCTCTCCTCACTGAGGCACAAGGCAAGGAAAGCTTCAAATAGTTAGTCTTTAAATATTTCTTCCTTCACCCACTTATCTGTCTCTGAAACCGCCATATTTTTAGTATCTTCAAACTTTCATCTTTTACAAAATAGAGAAAGTGTGCCATATCATACTGGCCTATTCTTACAGAACCCTTAGCCACACAGACACAAAAAGCTCTTTTCCCTGGAATAAAGAACGTTTTCTTCTTCCCCTTGAATATAAGGCACTATGAAGAAACTTGGTACTTCAGGTGGCAGCTAATTTTAATAAATCCACTGTCTATGTGGAGGAAAAGAAGCAATCCTTCAGAACAGTTCAGACAAGTACTAAAATATGAGTTCTACTGGGTCAAGGGTCTTCCTCATACATTAATATCACCAAAGCACCTAGAACACTGCCTGGAAAGTTACAGACAAGCAATATTTATTACACATAGAAGACAATGAAGGAATTATAATAAACAGAAAGCTAAGGTGAGCCTGATCTAGGAATATATCTATCAAATCTATGAATTATGGGCCTGGTCTAAACTTCTCTATGCAAATTGTTATTAACATGCATGACACTAGGGCTCGCTCTGAACTTGGATATGGAAAGAAATAAAATTATTTTTAAGATACTGAATTCATGAAACTAGAGAGCAAATGATGATGGGACCAGCAGTTAGCGTAATGGCTATGTTGCTGGACTCCCATGTAGTCGACCGCAGTTTGAGTCCCGGACCCGGTGGCTTAAAACTCACGCTGGGCGTGTGTGCACGTGGGCCTAACATCCCGAGAGGAGAACAGAGGAGAAGGGATTGCAGTGTGGCCATCCCCCCAGGGGGTGATTTCTTGCTTTTTTGTCCCTCTGTCTCTCTCTGTCTATCTGGCAAGCCCATGTGCCCTATGGCAAAAACCTCTCAAAAAAAAGAGAGCAAATGATGAAAGAGAGCAAATGATTTTGTCATTTGAAACTCCCAAAAAGGAAGGGAACAGAAAGTGTAATTCACTATCAAGAACATAACACTTCATGATGTACATCCATATGTATCGTCACCATGTTGAAGGTTTGAATTATTAATGAAAAGCCAATTTTCTTTAACTCTAAAAACCTCCCTTTCCATTTTCATCCATAGATGGATGTCAGTGTGAGCAAAATTACCACAGAATCAGGTAAGTCAAGAAACTTAAATTGCCACCTCCACCAGGAATG
>NW_006159782.1:3165654-3168576 GCF_000334495.1 Tupaia belangeri chinensis | reverse complement strand
TTTCTTCCATCTTATCTTTTAAGACTCTACTGAAGTTATCAGTAACTTCTCTATAAAACTTGCCCTCTTTTCTTTCCTTACTCTATCCTATTGTCTATCTTACTATAACCTGTTTAGAGCCCTGTGAGTAATTCTATCTCATCTCATTTATAACAAGTCTTACTCCCCTACCTGACAATCGTCTCCCTGAGGAGACCTTGGTGGGAGTCATCTTTGTAACCCAGCACCTAGCAAAGGCATTCTTAGAGGGTGTAGTCAATTTTGCTGGTTGAGTGAAAGCAAAATCTGAAGCACAAGGATTAAGGAAGTAATGCCTTTGTTTTTCTAAATTAAATATAGTTTGAGTACTTAATAATGAATAAAAGCAGAAAATTGGTAGATGAAAATAACCTCTCCTAAAATATTCCCAATTTGCATATTGCCAAGTTATATTTAGTTGGTACAAGGTTCTGTTAAAAATACTAATGTAGTCTTAGTAGAATACTAGATTTATGGTGATCCAAAGTGCATGTGTATATTACCATATTTACATAAAGCATTTTTAAAGAGAGATTTTTGTTATAGGGTGTGTGCGCTCGCCAGAGAGACAGAGAAAAAGAGAGAGACAGAAAGAGAGAAATCCTCCCTTGCCTGGGGTGATGGCCACACCGCAATCCCTTTTCCTCCATTCTCCTTTCTGGATCTTGGGCACACACACACACGTAACTGGTGTGAGTTTTAAGCCGCTGGGTCTGGGACTTGAACTGCGGTCAACCACATGGGAGTCCAGTGACATAGCCATTATGCCATCTGCTGGTCCCATAAAGCATTTCTTAAAAGTAAATTTTAGGTAAATATGTTTCCATTGACTTTCCTTTTACATGTAAGAAAAACAGAAAACAGTCTTGCTCTACATGTAGTAAAATCATCTTAAAATTTACCAATATGTACAAAGTGACAATGAGTTCCTGATGAAAATAGTCATAATAACAGATCTTTAATTCAAAAATTGGGATATCTAAAGTCATCTATCCAGCTGTCATTTTAATGTTTAGCACAAAAGTAAAAAAATTAAATACACAAACTTTAAAATTAAGGAAACAAAGATAAAATTTAATGAAGCAGAGTGGGGGAAAGAAGATGGCCAACTAGAAACATTCAGTGTATCTCCTCTCCATGGAGAAGGATCAAAACAAAACAGTCCCACTCCAATTAGAGGAGTGCAGAGAGAACACGAATACAAGGAAGTAATGAGAAACCCCGGAGGCATGGGGACTTAGGATAGAGATGTGGAATGAGAGATGAAACATGGGCCAGGGTAGAACCCAAGCCTAGAGCTCCCCGTTGGAAGTGGAAAGTAAAAGGAATATCCCCAGCAGCCTTCTTTTCCTTTTGACACCTATGGTCCTGGCTATAGGAGAGCCACACAGTCATCACAGATGACTCCATTGTAAGGAGTTGCCTGAAGTCCAGGTAGACATATGCTGGGCCTCCCTTCCCTTCCGAGGACCCAAACTCTGATGACAGGGTGCCATTTGGGGAGCATTGCCACTGATAAAGTGCATTTTTCCTTGAGGATTAGTAGACCCTGCACCACCACGTCGCTAGGCCCTGCTGTCATCCCACCTCTCCTAAGCAAAAGGCAGCAGAGTCAGATCAACCTCTGAGCCCAGTGAGGAACGGTGACCAGCCCCTTGGCCCATACAGCACCCTGCACTCTAGGGAACAAGAGGCGTACCACAGTGGGGAGGACACCTCCAGGGCATGGGCAATGGATATGATAGATACTGAAGATACTGGCCTGGGTACCCCTGCTGCCACCCACAGTGACTCCACTCTCCAGACTAGTGGGACACTTAAAAGCTGCACATGCCTCACACAGAGCCTGAAGACATTAGTCTAAGTGCTATAACTGCCACTGACTGGGACATCGCTCCCTCAACAATGGAATCTTTATGCCAGTCACATTCTTGAGAACCTGAGCTCACCAGTACTGACACTTGGCACCTGCTACAACTATAGCCCATGGAGACACCACCTTCTTGACTGGTAGGACCACCCCCCTAACCCATGTGCTGCATACCTCCCAGTCAGGATCAGAAGACCCAAGTACACACTGCTAGCAGCCCCTCCTGCCAACAAAGTCATATCACTGTATTCACAAACACTTGCAGTCTTGACCACAAAGGCACACACAGACATTGCTGACACGGACATGGTGGTAAACACATCGGCTGTTTATAACTTCTTATAATTTCTCATTCATAGATCTGTCACTTCCAGTATACTGCAAACCTGAGAGCATAAATCCTGTTCAGTTTATCCAGTCCATAAGTGACTAGCAAAGTATCTGACAGTCATTCAATGAGTGTTTGTTCAATGAATCATTATGTGGATGATCTAGTCATTAAACTAAACTCAACTAGGGAAGGGACAGGCTTTAGAGGACATCTTAATTTGGTCCCTTCATAATGCACGTGAGAACCTGAGACATTGAGAGATTGTTGCTCATGATCATGTGGTGACTATATGGCAAAACCAAGAGAATCTCAGATTCCTGAATTCTAAACCATTGTTCCTTTCAACCAGGAGAATAAAATAAGAACTAAAAAGTATGGTAGAATTAAGCTGTTCTCTAGTAACAATTCTTCCAAAAGTTTTGTGTGTGTTCATAGCAGTAGGTAACTCAGATCTAGCTCAGGATCCCTCCATTTGTCCATGGTGCTGCTCGAAGTGATGCAAGACCGTGTGAGCAGGATCAAGTTAAGTCAGTGCACAGTTGGACCTACTTACCATCTCCTAGGGCGAGAACTTAATTCAACATATACCACTACATTTAACTATACTTCGTATTATTCCCAAATATTAAGTTAAAACATGTTTGAGAAATATATTGGGTTGTTGGAAAAGTTGTGACACATTTTTCCTGTTTTTCTATGCAGG
>NW_006159782.1:3089551-3164802 GCF_000334495.1 Tupaia belangeri chinensis | reverse complement strand
ACACATTTTTCCTGTTTTTCTATGCAGGAACGCGTCAGGACTTTTCTGACAATACAATAGCTATGAAATATGGCAAATACAGCATCTGCTTTTGGGGTAGATGTTTTCTTGAACACATAAAGAATCAACAGTATTTGTGGAAAACTTTCTGAAACTGACAAGGACTTGAGGAGATTTGGTGGAGAATAGCAATTAACACGGTATGTGTCTGAATACAAACACAAAAATGTACACTCAGTAAACAATAATGTGATAGTTTCATGAGGGCTTCCCAACATTTTCTGGGAAAGAAAGCAGAGAGAAGTACAGAGTGAATTCATTTGGTTGGCTTACTTTGATTTCTCATTGTCTTTCAATTTAAACCTAAAAGTCAAAGAGCTTTGCTCTCAAGTATCTATCCAGCTGACTGGCAGATGGGAAGCCCAGCATTAAATTATGAGACTATACCCAGTTTTCTTTATTGCACAGTGTTTTTATATCTGCCAATATACTGCACTGAAGCAAAATAGGGTCTTGAAACGTAGGTCTTATTAAGCTGGTTTGATTACTCTTGATAGTTTTCCTTTAGAAGAGGCTTATTCTCCGAGTAAAATGTTAGGCTGCAAATTTAAATACAGACTATCATAAAAATATTTCAAGTAAGGGGAAAAAACAAAAACCTTCCAAGCTTTGAGCCTAAGGATGAAAGAGGACAGCTATACTGTTAAAGGTACTAAGAATGTTTTTGACAGCTTGCAGGTTGTAGATGATGATGAAATCTATGGAAAGAGGACTTCAGATTTGATCTGGAGATAAGAGACTTTGCCCACAGATAGGTACATACATTCCAAAACGGTACCTTTTTCTAATTTTTCAAAAATCACACTGCTTTGTTCTCGGTACTATGATCATTCTATTTTACTTTGCTTCATTATTGTGAATCTCATAGTAATATTCCAACAGGGCCACTGCTATACTGTGGTCTCTTGTTGGCCTGATACACAGTATCCAATTATAGCTATAAAGCAGACAGCTGGCAAGATAACAAAAGACCAATGCCAAAATATGTCTTTCTATAGTCTAAAAACTATAGACTAGAGGCCAGTCTGTGGCACGGTGGTTAACGGGGCTAGATTCCCACACAGACAACTGCATGGTTCAAGTCCCAGACCCAGTAGCCTCAGAAACAATACCAGGCATGTGTGCATGCATGCCCAAAATCCTGAAAGAAGGGAGAGATGAAGGAGAAGGGACTGTGGTGTGACCATTCCCTATGGGGATTCTTTCTTCCTTCCCTTTCACCCTCCTCCTTTCCTTCTCTTCCCTTTCTCCCCGCTCTCTCCAATAAATGCATGCACCCTGTGGCAAATTTAAAAAAAAATGTGTAAAGGAGCTTCTACTTTAGCAATTAAGTTAATCAAAGGAAATAGGATCTGAAGATAAAAATAACACCACTTTACTAGGAGGCCACAGTTATAAATTATTAATATGTAGGGGTGGTTTAAATTGCTTATTAATATATTGGTTTAAAACAGATAAGTCACTAAGTTAAAATGGATACTGAATATAAAACTTAAATAACATCCCTGAAATCAAAATCTCTTTCTTACAGTATATGCACGAAACCCTAAATAATCATAATAAATCAGAATAGGTATAATCCTTCTACAAGCTGTGATAAGTGTGTGAGTACACGTGTATGTTTTTGTGTACACATAGTTGTAGGTCTTGAGAATTTAATTTCAACACATATCATTACATTTAACTCTACAGCATATTATACCCAAGAATTAAGAAATATTTAAGAGAGGCCAACAGGCAGTACAATGGTTAAGGCACTGGATTCCCACCAATTGCGATTCCAGTCCCGGATCCAGTGGCTTGAAACTCATGCTGGGTGTATATGTATGCATGCTCAAAATCCTGAGAGGAGAATAGAGTAGAGGGGATTGTGGTTTTGGCCATGCCCCCTGAGGGGTGATTTCTTGCTTTCTGTCTGTCTCTGTTTCTTGCACATTCCCTATAGCAAAAATCTCTTAAAATATTTGAAAAATATAGCTATGAAATATGGCAAGTATATTTACTACTTTTTTCAATACAAACATAAGATAATGGTTTAATTTCTCATAAGAAAATAGAGACATGGACTCATGTAAAGATGCTTTTGAAAAAAACTCTTCGAGTGGAATAGCTAAAATAACTTTCATGCCATAAAAATGGATCATAATAAATGAATTATAAAAAAGGTATAAGGGGACCAGTAGGTGGTGTAAGGTTATGTCACTGAACTCCCATAGTTGACCGAGGTTTGAGTACTGGACCTGGCAGCTAAAAATTCACACCAGGAACATGTGTATATGTGCCCAAAATCCCAAAAGGAGAATGGAGGAGAAAGGATTATGGCATGGCTGTCTCCCTAGGGAATGATTTCTCACTTTTTGTCTCTCTGTCTCTGTGTTTCTGGTGAGCATACTCACCCTATCACAAAAATCTATCTTAAAAAAAAAAAAAGGTACAGGGTGCTCATTACTATATTTTATGCTATAGTCAAGGTTCCACTAATAATAAAAATTGTAATTTCCCTCTTTAGATTATAGTTATAAAAACTGAAAATGTCTTTGTGAAGCTGGTGATCATTACCTGTATTAGTGCTTCTTGTCTCTGGGGCCAGAGTTCAGTGGAATGTGGACTCCGGGAAAAGGCAGGTCTCGATGCTCTATAGTATACTCTGGGCTGAGCGAGGTGAGCAGATACTGAAGGTCCAAGCTTGTGACCATCAGACTCATTCTTGCAATCACAATAAATCCTTAAAATTATTCTATGAGAGTAAAAATGTAAGCTAACTGGGTCAGAGGTTTAATTCTGACATGAATTCATACATTATATGTGAACACTTGAAATAGTGCCTGGTAAATAGTCAGACTCTCTAGTCAGTGGACGTTGTTTGAAGAAGTGGAATTCCAAGGAGTTCCTGCCAACGCCCTGATGACAGGTGGCTGAGACCTGAACAAACCAGGTGCCTTCCCCCAAGAAATTCTATTTATAGATGGGAAGCATGATGCAGACCCCTATACCTGCCAATTCTTCAAAGGTGGTATTAGAGACCAAGAGAACTGGTTTGCTGTGAAAGATGACAATAAAATGAAGAACTGTAATTCTCATTTTCCCCATTAGATGTACAGACCAATAATAAAGGTTTTCACTCCAATATGGGGAAAATCATGTCTAAGTCTATAACACTGCAACACATCTTTAAAAAAATCATTTATTAATTTGGATGAAGTGTTACTTCTCATGAAGTATGAATGCTTCATTATTCAAAGTAAGCCCAAAAGATACTTATTAAACTTTAAATATTATACCAGAGAATATATCCATTTGAAATCAACTTACTGAATACCAAAGATAATACATATCATTTCTGTTTTCTAAGAGGCAGTTGTAATGGCTTTTATTCTTATAGCTCTTTGCTTATGTTTCTGAAATATGACTTATAGCACTATATTGTAATTTGTCTATCAACATTTAATTTACTCTTTTTATTCCAGCACCTTTTACATCTTTTTTTATTAATGCAACATTTTGAGGATGGTCCACAGACTGTGTGTTGTGTCTGAGAATACTAAAGTCAGCAGGATTAGACCAGCAAAACCTTTAGACATTGGGATTCTTAAACGTAGAAGATAAAACAACCACAGGTATACTTAATGTGATTAAAGAAATAAAATCTTTCTAAAAGATGCGTGAGAAATAAGACATTATAAAAAACAAAAACAAGTAGATTTGCCAAAGATCCAAGCAGAACTTTTCTTTTTTTTAAGAGAGGTTTTTGCTATAGGGTACGTGCACTCGCCAGAAAGACAGAGAGACAGAAAGTGAGAAATCACCCCCCAGAGGGGATGGCCACGCTGTAATCCCTTCTCCTCCATTCTCCTCTCGGGATCTTGGGCAAGCATACGCACCCGATGTGAGTTTAAGCCACCGGATCTGGGACTTCAACTGTGGTCGACTACATGGGAGTCCAGCGACATAGCCATTACGCCAACTGCTGGTCCCGATTCAAATAGACCTTCTAAAAGTGAAAAATACAGTAACTGAAATTGTAAAATAAACTGGTGGATTTAAACAGCAGGTTAATCCCAACTGAAGACAAAGCTGGGAACCAGAAGATAGGTACTAATAAACTATAGTAAAATAATAAAAATAATAAAAATACAATACAGAGATCAAAGAGAGGGGAAATATGTAAGTGACATTGGGAGATATGGTGAATGAAATCTAATTAGAGCTCTGGCTCTACTAGTCCATATGCACCAGCTCCTTTACCAGCCAGTCATTCTTTTTTCTGGAGAGGTTTTTGCTATAGGGAGCGTGCACTCACCCGAAAGACAGAGAGAGAGAGACAGAAAGCGAGAAATCACCCCACCCCGGGTGGGGGGATAGCCACACCACAATCCCTTCTCCATTCTCCTCTCGGGATCTCGGGCACGCACACACGCACCCTACCCGCCAGTCATTCTGAACCTGAAAGATCCCCAACACATCCAGTGTGGCCTCGCCCTTGGGCATCTACCCTGGTGGCTCTCTTCCTGACCTGCTCTTTTACTCCTGTCCCTTCTCTAATTTGGAGAGCAGCTTTCACTTGCTTACAGGACAGCTCTTCTCCCTACCCTCTGAGCTCAGCCCCTCTAGGGTGTTAGAACAGAGGAGGGAGAATGAAAAGATATGAAGGTGAATGTGAGCATTTTTTTTTAAAGTGGAACCTGGGGAATCCCCTAATTACACAGTTCCCTGAGGTGTTTTTATTTAACAAATCTATGTTTACAAGTTCCTTTAGTCAGGGTCTGTGGTGGTAAACTCAGTTTCTGTTTACTTAAAAATGTCTTTTTTTTTTGAAAATGTCTTTATTTCACACTTGTTCTTAAAAGATTATATATTTTAGATAGATATATTTTCTCTAACTCGGAAGATGTCATTCTCTATCTTCTAGCTTCCAGCTGCTATTGAGAAGTTTGCTGTTTGTTATTCCTTCATAGATAATTTCCTTTCTCTCTTTGTCTTTGGTATTCCACAGGTGTATTGTGATATGTGAGTTTTTAATATTTTTTAGCTATCTATCTTACTTGGTTAATACTGTGCTTCCTGTATCTTCGCATTCATGTCTTTCATCAGTTCTCAAAACATTGTCTTCTACCATCTCATCAAACGCCACCTCTCTTTCTACATGTACATTCTCTCCTCTGCCTCTGAGATTCTGGCTATATTAAACTTCATTTATCATTTGTGTCTCTAGTTTTTAAAAATATTTTCATCTTCTTAGCCCCTTTGCTGCATTCTGGGTAATTTCTTCTGATACACATTCCAGTAGATTAATGCTCATTTCAGTTTTATTTCATCTATTGCTTAATCTAGCTACATCCCTTGAATTTTTACTTTCAAACAATTTTTTTTCTTTTTTTAAAATTTTTCTTTCTGGAAGTTTTAACTGGTTATTTTTCAAATATGTCTAGTCATCTATCTTTTATTGATTCCATCTTTTTTCTTTAAACATTTCATACTGAACTGTTTACTATTCTGAAGCTAGTAATTCATATCTGAAACCCTTGGAGCTAAGTCTGTTGCATGTCTTTGTGACTCTCACACAGACTTATTCCTTGTGTTCCTGAGGACTATAGGTTATGACACTGTGGTTGGCTGAGGTTAATATGTAAGAATCCTGGGGAGGTCTAGCCTGGACACATGTTCCTCCAACAAGGATCTGTTTTTCTCAGAAGCCTAGGACTAGTGACCAAGAGCTGGTTTAGCCCAAGTACTCCAATGTCTTGCAGAACCCTGAGGCTGAGCTTCTTCCCTCACTGCTGGCCAGGCCTAGTTTTTTTCTTTTTTTCTTTTACTTTATTATTTTATTAAAATACTGAGTTGCCCAGGCCTAGTCTTCTAATTGGGAGGCTGATACATCATCACTGTCTTCAGAGAAACCTGCCTTCTGCTTTATTTACATTGGTATCTTCCTACTCCATTCGGGTTTCAGCTCTCTGGCTTACCTGGTTTTGTGATTTTTGTTCTGCTTTGCCCTTTGAGATTTCCTTTAGCTCTGTGAACCCAACAATGCATTAGAAGGTATCTTTTATCTAGAATCTAAGTTTGCTTATTATTATTTTTTTAATAGCAGGAGGACTTTGGAGTGTTTAGTTTACCACAATGCAGGAAATGTAAGCTGGGAGTACAGTTTTTACACTGTAGATAACGAAAAGTCACTAAAGGCTGCTTTGAAGAGGAAGTGACGTGATCAGATAGATAGGAGTATGGCTCAGTTGTTATAATGATCCAGGAAAGAACAGACAAGGGCCCGAAAAAGGGATAGAATTGACAGAAAGGTATGATGTTTGTAGAAATGTCACAGTTTAATAAAAATTTCTGACGGAAATTAGGCTTTTCCAAGTCTAGATGTAGCAAAGGACTGCTACCAAAGGAAAGCAAATAAAAGTAGTACTTTCATGCTCAAAGAGTATAGCTGATTTTTAAAAGGCCTATGAGTATATTCTGCTATTTATTTAATTGCTTTAAAATAAAACCTAAATAACAATCGACTAAAGTGATATAGTTCAAAGTAAAAATTTTATAGTGATTGCTTCAAAATATCTAAAAACAAGTATCTACAATTATTGAAGCATTAAACAGCTCCTTTCTGGGTTCTTCTTTGCTAAATTAAATGGGTCAAACACCTTTTTAATCTCTACTTATTCAAAACATTTGACCTGGGCAGGAGCCACAACCGAGCTTTACAACTGCTCAGCCCTTTGCTGATCAAGATCTGTAACTGCTGCAGCCCTGCTTATCTTTTCTGGAGGCCACACTGCTTGCTGATCCAACAACAAAAGAGACACCTGCTGTAAAACTCTCTAAGGCACTTCTAGAGTACCTTAGTAGTGCCACGGTGCTATCATACAACACGCAGAGGCACAGGAATAGTACAAAATCTTTAGAAAATTAAAAGAATATTTGCATGAGCCCAGTGAACGCACCAGAAACTAGGTCATTCACTGTCTACTCTGCCAAATGGTCTAAACCAGCCGTACTGTGTCGTATGGAAGATAATAATATGAATAGAGAAAAAAAATCATTATTTACGTTTTGTTAAAACTGCTAACTTCAGGGAAAATGAAGTTGTACTTTGAACATGGCAGACTATAATCAGCAACAAGGGCAAGAGATTCACTACTAAATGTCCCCTAGAACTGTATTAAGGGACTGGGCATATTTGGTAATGGCCTACATGCAAGGTTTGTTGTGTTCTTTCACAGTAATAGAATGCTTAGTTGAAATGAACAGTAGACATACAATGACCATTTAGAAAGCGCAATTAGAGATTTTTAAAAGGTGTCTCAAGGAAAGAAAGCCTGATGATAGAGAAAAAAAAAATTACATTCTGATTCTGTCATTTAGGGCATTGATACCCAATATTCCCAGAAAAGTAACTATAGGATTTTAAATGGATGTCTCAGGTCAGCTTCAGTGTAGTGGTTAAGGGAGCCAGATCCCACAGTCTGACCATGGTTTAAGTCCTGGACCCAGTGGCTTGAAGAACACTCCAGGCATATGTGCAAATCCTGATGGGATGGAGAAATTGAATAAAAATGACTGTGGCATAACACCCCATGAGGGATGCCTTCTCTCTGGTAAGTGCACAGACTTATCAATAAAAATAAATACATTTAAATAAATGTATCACAGGCACCTGAAGCATAACATATCTAAAAATCTAGCTCTTAATATATCCCCCAAACCTGTTCACTCCTCTCATCTTCCCCTTTTCAGAAAATGGCATCATCACATGCTCACTTCCCAAAGGAAGAAAACCAGGAGTCATCATTGTTTACATTTCTTTTCCTCACTCTGACAATCCATCATTAAGAAATCCTCAGGGCTGGGAACCAACAGTTAGCGTAATGGCTATGTCGCTGGATTCCCACGTAGTTGACCGCGGTTCACGTCCCGGACCCGGTGGCTTAGAACTCACACCAGGCACATGTGCATGCGTGCCCAAAATCCCAAGAGGAGAATGGAGGAGAAGGGATTGCGGTGTGACCATTCTCCCTGGGGGGCGATTTCTCGCTTTCTGTCTCTATGTCTCTCTCTGTCTGTCTGGCGAATGCATGCGCCCTATAGCAAAAACCTCTCAAAAAAAAAAAAAAAAAAAAAAAAAGAAAAAGAAAAAGAAAAAGAAAAATCCTTAGGGCTGATTTTCAAACTACATCTCAGACCTGCCCATTTCTCTCCAGAGAGTCCAGGTCGCTTGGATGGTAATTACGGCTTTTCACTGATCTTTCTGTTCTTGCTTCCTGCCATAATTCATGCTTCCTCAGTTTATATTTAGACAAATATAAATCAGACTCTATCATTCCTCTGCTTCAAAATTCCCATTCTATAGTAGTTCCTCCTTACCCATGGGGGAACCTGAAATTGAAGATGGTATCAAAGGCTATATGTGCTAGGCGTTTCTTATTCATGCTTACCTAGGATGTTTTTAAATGATAAATTAGGTGCACTAAAAGAATGATATCAATAACTAATAATAAAACAACAATTATGACACTGTAATTAAGTTACGTCAATGCTGTCTCGCTCTCTCTCAAGATGTCTTATTGTACTGAACTCACTTATTTTTAGACTGCAGTTGATTGTGGGTGACTGGAACCATGAGTAAGGGCGGATGGCTCCTATCCTCAAAATTCATTCCAAATTCCTTTTATTTACACAGCCCCATATAAAGCGACTCCTGCCTACTTTGCTTTGATCCCTAACACCTTCCTCCCCTCATTTGTTGCATTCTAGCCACACTGGACTCCCTGAAAATCTAGGAGCAAGCTTCCCCCTTGGAACATGCTATTCTCTCTACTTGGAATGTTCCTTTCTGGGCATCTCCATCCTCACCTCGTATCACTTGGGCACAAGAGACTTTCTCTGACTCTTATTTAAAGTTGACACTCCTATCAATACTTGGTAGGCTCTCCCTGTTGATTTCCCCTCATAGCACATGTTACAATCTATAATTATTTCACTTGTTTATTATCTGGTACCTTCCCAAGAACAGAAGTTCTTTTTTTTTCTTTTCTTTTCTTTGAGAGGTTTTTTCTTACTGGACACGTGCGCTCGCCAGAAAGACAGAGAGACAGAGATAGAAAGCGAGAAATCACTCCCCAGAGGGGATGGCCATGCCGCAATCCCTTCTCCTCCATTCACCTCTCGGGATCTTGCGCACAAACGCACACGTGCCCGGTGTGAGTTTAAGCCACTGGGTCTGGGACTAGAACTGCAGTCAACTACATGGGAGTATAGTGACATAGCCATTACGCTAACTGCTGATCCCAAGAACAGAAGTTCTTTGAGGGCAGAGAGGGTCTGCCATGCTCACTGCCACTAATCTGTGCCTACCAGAGAGCCTGACACACAGCAGAAACTCAATTTACTAATGTGGGATCTAGAGAAATTACCATACTGTCAATCGATAAATGTAATGACACTCTTTATTAGTATGATATTATTACTATTTTGATGTTTATATTACTATATATTATCACTGCTTTGATACTGTTTACATCTTTGTGTTGGCATATATCATTATTTTAATAGTATCAAAATTAACAAAGTATATAGCTTTAATAAATAGAGTGCTATTTCAACAAACAGTTGACAATGCTGAGCCTTCTCTCTATCCCATTTTATTTCCAAGCTTCTATCCCTCTCAATTATTTTAACCAGTTTAAGACTCATTCAAAAGTCAATTCAACAAGCATTGATTGAGAGCCTAATATGCACTGGGCACTGTGCTAGGAACTGGGGATACAAGGTAAGAGAATGGTGAGTGAGGTATTTTTTGTTTGTTTTATTTTTTAGGTTTTCACCATAGGGCATGTATGCTCACTGGAAAGGAGAAAGACAGAGGGGGAAAGTAAGAAATCACTCCCCAGAGGGAGAGCCATGCCCAATCCCTTCTCCTCCATTCTCCTCTTGGGATTTCGGGCTTGCACACACATGCACCCAGCATGATTTTCAAGCCACCAAGTTCAGGACTTAAGCCGTGGTAGCCCATGTGGGAATCCAACTACCCTAACCACCATGCTACCTGCTGGCCCCAAGTGAGTGAGGTTTTAACAGCTCTAGTCTCCCTTCTCCTAACACTGAATCCTCAAGGCCCTTCTGCAACCACAGTCACTTAGGTATGAAGCCATCACTGCCCATGAGGAAGTTGTATCATGGGGCCAGAGGAGGAAGACTTAAACTCAAACACTTGTAACAGAGGAAGATCTGGGAAGAATACTAGCTCAGCTTGCCTTTTTCTCCCCACTAAGAATCCTGAGGGAGGAGGAAAACAGAAGACCTAGCAAGAATTAGATACTGGTGAGGGAGGTCAGTTGTACACCCTTGGAGTGGAAGGTCTTGCATCCTGAGCCTACCCAGGGCCAAGTCTTGGGAGCTGAGAGGACTAGGAGTGGCTAGTAATTCATCTATCTAGCAAGTATTTCTTGAGCATCTATTATTAGCTAGTCCCTATTCTAGGCACTGAGCAGTCAGCAGTGAGCAAACACAGGAAAACTCTCTCATCATGGTGCCTTCATTCTGAGGGTGAAGATTTCTATTTGTATCCCAGGTGGAGCCTAGAAAAGTAAACAGTGCCCCAGAAACTGCCACCCCTGGCCCCATACCTCAGAGCAACAAAATAGGATGTAAGCAGGATAGGAACGGTAATTAAGGGAGTCTAGACAAGACTGAGTCAGCCATTCAGAGCCCTCTTTTCTGTGAGATGTGGGAGATCCCAGCAGCTCCTAGGGTTAGAGAATCAGCTGAGAGAGGGTGGCAGAAGTGAAAGGACCTCAGAATGGTGACAAGGTGGATGCAGAACACATGGCCTCACAACTTCAGACCAGGGGAGTGCCACTAAGACAGTGGATGGGGGCCAGCAGGTGGCAAGGGTAGGGCCTTCCCAGTCCAGGCCATGGCGTGTACAAAGTGTGAAATAACATGGTGCCTTAGGTAAGTAGTTCACATAGCTGGACCACCGTGTGTAGGGAGGGCAAGAGAGGATACCAGAGAGCTGAAAAGAAGACAGTGCAGGAAAGGGTTTACCTGCCATGCTAAGGGCTTTATCCTTCTCAGAGCTCCAACCTGAGCAGAGTGGCAGTTCAGAAAGGTCCTACATCTCTAATTCTGTTTTGACCCCCAACTCCTAACTTGCTCACCGCTAGTCCTTTTCGTGCTTCTAGTCATCTTCCTGAAGCAAGGGTCTGGTTATATCATGTCCTTGCTTGAGACACTTTGAAGGCTCTGCACTATTTTCAGAAACAACAGAAATGCCTCAATATGGCCTACCAGGAGAGTGTGCACTCATGCCACTTCATCTGAGAAACTATGGGTTTCCATCTGTTTTCCTGGAATAATTATCAATCATGCCCCCTTCACTCTTAAAAGTGTCCTGTTTGGACAACAGATACTATGTAGTCTTACTTTTTCCTTTGTGAGAGAGGAAGAGAGAAAGAGGGGGCAAGAGAAAAGGAGTGAGACAGAAAAATGAAAAGACAAATAGATGGGACCAGCAGATGGCATAATGGGTATGTTGCTGGACTTCCACATAGTCGACCATGGTTTGAGTCCCGGACCTGGCGGCTTAAAACTCATGCCAGGTGCATGTGTGTGCATGTCCAAAATCCTGAGAGGAGAATGGAGAAGGGACTGTGGCATGGTCATCCTCCCTGGTGGTGGTGGTGGTGGGGGGTGATTTCTCACTTTCTATCTCTCTGTCTGCCTGACGAACACACACGTCAAATAGCAATAATCTCTTCTCTACAAAAAAAAGAGAGAGAGAAAAGACAAATCATTGTTTTTGACAGGATCCAGCTTTTTTGTTATTTTTTTTGGATGGAGGTGGTTTGCTATAGGGCACGTGTGCTCGCCAGAAAGACACAGACAGAAAGAGAGAGACAGAAAGTGAGAAATCACTCCCCGGGGGTGGGGTGGGGGGAGATGGCCACACCGCAATCCCTTCTCCTCCATTCTCCTCTCAGGATCTTGGGCACGCACGTTCATGTACCCAGTGTGAGTTTAAGCCACTGGGTTTGGGACTCAAACCACGGTTGAGGGGTCCAGCAGTTAGCTATGTCGATAGACTCCCATGTAGCCAACCGCGGTTCGCGTCCTGGACCTGGTGGCTTAAAACTCACGCTGGGCGCTTATGCGTGTGTGCCCAAGATCCCGAGAGGAATGGAGGAGAAGGGATTGTGGCGTGGTCATCCCTCCTGGGAGGTGATTTCTCGCTTTCTGTCTCTCTGTCTCTCTCTGTCTATCTGGTGAGTGCACACACCCTATAGCAAAAACCTCCTCAAAAAAAAAAAAAAAAAAGATTAAAAAAAAAAAAAAACGTGGTCGACTACATGGGAGTCCAGAGACATAGCCATTACGCAAAGTGCTGGTCCCGACACTCTTGTCTTTTTTTTTTTTTTTTTTTTTTAATTCATCAATAAAGGGTGTGCATGAGTGAGAGAGAGAATCAGAGAGAGGGAGAGAGCCGCCCTCCATAAGGTCTGGTCATAGCGCAATTCCCTCCTTCCCTTCCAGCCCACAGGATCCTGGCACTTGTATGCATGCCCAATCTTGCCATGTCTGATCTGCCTACCTGAACCTCTTAGCTAAAATGGTAAGTATGCGCAACTGCACCAGCGTGTTCAGGTTGGCCCATAACCAAACCTATGCGACTTTCAGTCTCCCAAGTGGTGGAGCCAACTATCTGTCACTGCAGTGGGCCATGGTCACCTTTATTAAGACCTTGCTCCCCTTTCTGGCTTTGTCTGGTACTTCTCCTACCATCCACTTAATCCTAAGGCCCTGCTAAACTTGTTTCAGTCTTTTAAACCTGCCAAGCGCTCCCTTGCCTGGTCTTCCTGTTTCCCCCAACCCCAGCCATGCACACACTGCTCACTCTGCCTGAGATATCTTCATCTCTCCTAATGCAGTTTGGCACATTCTGCATAATAGGCAAAATTGTGGCATGAACTCTTTTTCAGACTGTGGGCTGAGACTGACCAATGATTGGGTCATGAAATCAATTTTGTGGGTCACATCCAATATTTAAAAAACTGATTAGAATAAGGTAGATCCAATTATACTGTCAATACTAGTTTCGTGAAACTGTGAGACATTTGTTTCAGGGGTGTGTGTGTGTGTGTGTGTGTGTGTGTGTGTATGTGTGTGTGTACTGACTCATGTCATAAAAGGCATTTCTGACCGTGGGCCATGCTAAAAGTTGGAAACACATCAGTGTAGACCAGCTTGGAATTCTGACTCTGCCTCCTCCTACCTCTGTGACCTTGGGTAAATTAAACTCTGTGTCCCTTTTTATCTCCTAACAAATCTGTCTCCTAACAATGCTGTAAAGATGAAATTAGCACATGCAGTGTCAGTACTGGCTATGGGTACCACCGACTCCCATCCCTGAGGGTCCAGCTGGAATGTCACCTCCTCCAGGACTCTTCCCCTGACATCCTACATAGAGCTGCGTACCCTCCTATGTGTTTCTCTGTCCTCTCTCTCTCCTGACCTCACTTGCCTGAGTAGACCTGAATAGGTCTGTCAGGCCACTAGCCTAGAAGCCACATAAAGGGCAGGGATCCTGGTCCTCACAGTGAATGTGGCAGTTAGCACAGTGCCTGGCACATAGTTAGGCATTTAGTAAATTTTTGTGGAGTGAAAAGTTTACTCACTCTTGGTAATAAATACACAGCTGTTCATTTCATTCAGATAGAAAGTCAACTTGGGACTTAAACACTTGAGAGGGCACAGTCACTTCAATAAAGAATCTGTCACTTTAGTTTAGATTAAGCTTGATTCTCCTAATTTAAATTGTCAAAGGGGTTATACAATATTTTATAATATATACACTCATTAGTAATGTAGAAAAGAGTTTAGCTTGGATGGCGTCTTGACCTAAAATTCATAAATAGTTCAAAAGAGTGTCTCCTAATATTTCTTTAATCATCACAGTGAAAAAAGTCAGCCACTCATGATAAATAAAAGGTGGCATCCTTAAATGTAATTACCATCCTTCTAGTGCTTTGACATCTACTGAAAGTTCTTATCCTACCTATCCATTTGTTTCAATGAAAGCCTTTAATATTTTCATTTATGTGTTTTTCATGCATGAATCATGCTCACCCACATTAAAAAGATAAAACTTTAAAAAAGGAAAACTAAGTTTAAAAAATTATAACTGGATTTCTTCATATGACTACATAATACAGTCACTATGTTGATAGCCTCTAGAATTTCTACAGTCAGCTCTACAATTCCAGGTATGCTTTACAATGCTGTGATGGTTGATATGAAGACACCTTCAGTAATATCCAAAGGCATGCAACTACTGTCCTCAAAACAGAAGGCACTATTTGTCCTCAAAACAGAAGGCCCAATTCACAAGCACCCACAGACTACATGAAACTGCCTGAAAAACACGATATATACCTAGAAGTGGCCAAGGAGCATAGCCCAAAGTTAGTGCTGTGCTAAGGGAAGATTCACTACGATATGTGAGGGTGGTCCGGGGCCCTTGGGTCAGACAGACATATAAGTTATATAGTGTGTCAAGTGCTGGTAAGTGCAGAGAAAATAACCAGGCAAGAGAGAGAGTGTACCACTGGCAGTGGTGATGAGAGGGTAGTCAATTTTTAATAAAACGTTCAGGAAAACCTACCTGAGACTAACATCTCAGCAGGTCATGAAAACAGTGTGGACGGACTATGTGTGTACAACTCAAAAGTAGCCTTCAGGAAAAAAGGGTCCTTCTCCAACACAGTGGAAAGGAACCCCAGAAGCTCCAGGAAAAGGATGAATTACATACAGTGTGCTCAGTCACTTTCTCATTACATGGAGATAAGTAAGACCTTAAAAAAGTGTACTATTATGGGGGACCAGCATCACTGAAGAGCTCTAATGTGACCGTCATCTGTAGGCTGGAAATGAACACAGGGATGATGCAGTAGAATGGGGTCCCCTGGCCTCAACAGGAATGCTGGGATCCTGGAGTAGCGGAGCCAGAGGGTAGTGCTTGACTCTTGCTGACAAACTAGGCACAGTAACTGTAGTAAGCTACAGGGATGTAATGATAACAGCTTTGTTTATTTGTTTGTTTTTTTACTTTCAGGGGTAGGTAGTGACGATTAATAAATCGTAGAATCTAGGGGACCAGCAGTTAGCATAACGGCTATGTCGCTGGACTCCCATGTAGTCGACTGCGGTTCGTGTCTTGGACCCGGGGGGCTTAAAACTCACACCGGGCGCGTGTGTGTGTGTGTGTGTGTGCCCAAGATCCCAAGAGGAGAATGGAGGAGAAGGGATTGCGGCATGACCATCCCCCCTGGGGCGGTGATTTCTCGCTTTCTGTCTCTCTGTCTCTCTCTGTCTGTCTGGCGAGCGCACGCACCCTATAGCAAAAACCTCTCAAAAACAAAACAAAACAAACAAACAAAAGAAACAAAAATAAAATAAATAAATTGTAGAATCTATAGGAAATAGATGGGCCTCTTAAGTGCTGCCTGACATATTATAGGTGGAAAAATCTAACTAGTGTCAAGACAAGGGGATTCATGGCCTCATACCAAAGGGACTGCTTTATAGATAGGAGTTATCTGAACCATAGAACATAAAACTGGATACGCACAGCACTATTTCATTGTCAAGTCAAAGTGACATTTGTAAGACCAGCCTAAGCCAGTCCTGAAGATCCACGTAAACGATGTAAGCAGTGCCTCCGACTCCACAGCACCTGCTCCCATGCCATTACTGTCTCTCCCTCAACCTGCATCTATAGCTTCATGCAGAATTCCCTACTGCCACTTAACAAGGATAAGCACAAGACTGATTTACAAATGAATCTACAAACACGCCAGCGCTACGAAGAAGTGGATGACTGCTAAATTCCAGCTCTATTCCAGTTGCCCTTGAAAAACAGTAGGAAAATTCTCCCAGTATACAGAATAGCAAACAGTAAATCTTGGAAGGCAAGATTTCTAAGATATAAATCGATAGCAATTCACAGGCAGTGGCTAAGAGGTGCTGGTTAAGGACTTAAAATGAGTAAGATTAGAAGATTGGTGACAAGAAGGCAGCTGAGTAGACCTCTCAGGATATGTGTGCACAATGTAAATATATTCGTGTCCCAATAAATTCCTACTAAGACATCTGCAATAAGAGAGGCTCTCAAAAATCAGATGGGAAAAATGCTCTGATGGCTGTCAATAACTCTCTCTACCTAGTCACTCCCATAATTGTTCAGAGGGCTCTGAGTATCTGCAGCACAGATGGCTTCGGCAGGCATGGGCTCAACAACATGGGTTTTCACTAACCAGGCTGATTGAGCTAACACAAACACTGATTATCCAAACTGCCAAGAGTGAAGGCTAAGCTACATCCCTAAAGGGAAAACAGCCAGTTACCTGGTGGCCAGTTGATTGCAGTGGCTCCCTTCCAATATAGAAGGAGCAGTGCTTTGTCTTCTTAGAGAGAGACACACATTATGGGGGCAGATTTGTTTTCCTTGCCTATACTACAAACTTATAGAACACCTTGTCTATATTCATAGCATCTCACAAACATCCCTACACAAACAAGCCCTAGAGTATGAAAAACAGTAAATACTTCCCAACTCTTTTTACAGTCTAATATGACCTTAGTAGCAAGAAAATCCTATAGAATCCATGAAAAGACTCCTAGAAGTGATAAATTAATTCAGTAAGGTCACAGGATATAAAAATCAACATAAAAAATCTACAGATTTTAAAATATACCAACAGTGAACAGACTGAGGCAGAACTGATAAAAAGCAATTCCATTTACAATAGCCACAAAAGAATTAAAATATCTAGAATAAATTTAACCAAAGAGGCTTAAAGTCTCTACAATGAAAACTGAAGAAATACACAAAAAGATACAAAAAAATGGAACAACATCCCTTGTTCATGGACTGAAAGAATAAATAAAATTAAAATGTTGATACTGGGTCAGTGTGGTCATTGAGGAGGCTGGAGCATGTATGGTTGACCACGTGCTTCGAGTCTCAGACCCAACTGCTTAAGAAACACACTGGGTGTGTGTGTGTGTGCATGTATGCCCAAAATACTGAAAGGAGGGATAAATGAAGAAGGGGCCACACCATGAATGTCCCCATGGAAGATGCTTTCTCATTCTCTCTCTCCTTCTCTCTCTCTTTGGTGAGCACATACATCCCCTAGCATTTTTTTAATGTTGATACTACCCAATTTAATTTACAAATTCAATGTAATCCCTATCAAAATACCAGTGACATTTTTCATAGACACAGAAAAAACAATCACAAAAGTTGTCTGGAATCACAAAAGATCCTTTATTGCCAAGGCAAAACTGTGCAAAAAGAATAAAGTTGGAGGCATCTCACTATCTGACTTAAAAATACAAAATACAAAGTTGTAATAATCAAAACAGCATAATACTAGCACAAAAACAGATACATAGATCAGTAAAACAGACTCTAGAAATAAACCTCAAAACATAATTCAGTTGAGAAAATAAAGACTTCAAGAAATGGCTTTGGGAAAACTGGATGTCTACCTGCAGAAAAATGAAACTAGAACTCTATTTTTCACTATTAATAAAAGTTAACTTAATTTGGATTAAATATCTAAATGTAAATCCCTAAACTATAAAAGAACTTGTGGGATACACAGGGGGAAATGCTTGAAGACACTGGAATAGCTAAAGATTTCCTAAGTTAAGACAGGTACACACACGAGAACACCAAAAAAAAGACAAGTTGGATTACATCAAGTTAAAAGCACCCACACAGTAAAAGAAACAATAAATAAAGAGGCAACAGATAGAATGGAAGAAAATATTTACAAACTGTAATTCAGATAAGAGATTGGTAAAGAATGTACATATAGAACTCAAGCAGCTCACCAGCAAACAATCTAATAATCTAGTTTAAAAAATGGGCAATCAATCTGGACAACTCTTATAGGAAGACACAGAATGGCTAAAAGCATAAGAAAAAAAAAGTTCAATATCTCTTATCACAAAGGAAATGCAAATCAAAACTACACTGAGTTAATCATTTAACCCCAGTCAAAATCACTATGATCAAAAAAACAAGTAGCAGCAAGATTGTGGAGAAAGGGAATCCTCCTGCACTATTGGTAGAAACATATTTTAGTACAGCCACTGTGGAAAACAATACAGAGATTACTCAAAAATTTATAAATATAACTACAATAGAAGACTCAGAAATCCTACTCTTTGGTATATACCCAAAGGACAGGACATCACTCTGTTGGACATTTGCATACCCACAATTACTACATTATTCACAATCGCTAAGACATGAATAAGTGCCCCAAAACGGATAAACAGATTAATAAAATGTAGTACATATACACAATATAATACTTCTCAATTATAAAAAACAATGAGATTCTGCCATTTAACACAAAGTGGATGAATTGAGATTTAATGCTAAGTGAAATAAGCCAGACTATGCAAAACAAACACATGCTTAAAGTATACCAACTATCTACACTCTATGGCAGAGGTCGAAAGGTTAGAAGGCACAGAAGTAGAAAGGACAAGCCTAACACCAGAGACTGCATGGAGGGCTCAGGAAAAAATTATTAACAGACACAAGAATGCATGCAAACAAAGCAAATAGGTTATAGAAAAGTATTACCACAACAGTAAAAAAGCAGGGTGATGGGTGATGCCAATCTTACATCTCTCTCTCAAAAAACAAAACAAAACAAACAAAAAAAAAACAAATAAAAATTTTTTTTTTAATTTAAAAAACTAGTAGAAGGCCAGCAGGCGGTGCAGAGGTTAAGGAAGCTGAATCCCATACGGCCTGGTTCAAGCCAGGCTTGTTTCTCACATCCCATACGGCCTGGTTCAAGCCAGGCTTGTTTCTCAAATCCCAAAGGACAGCAACATGACCATTCCTCATGGGGGGGGGGGCTTTTTCATTTTCTCTGTCTCATTCTTTCTTTCTTTCTCTCTTCAGTGAGCACATACACTCTATGGCAAATTAAAAGACTCCTAAACAAAACATTAACAAATCAAATCAAATCTAGCAATATATAGATAGATAATATAGCATGCTCAAATTGAGTTTATTGAAGAAATTCAAGGTTTTTTAAGAATTATTTAATTTTATTAATTATTATTGTTATTTAATTTGCTATAGAACACATGCACTTACCAGAGAGAGAGGGGGAAAGTGAGAAAACAAGCCACCAGGTCTGGGATTTGAATTGCGATCAGCCATGTGGGAGTCCAGAGCCCCAACTATCAGGTCACTGTTGGCCCTCAAGGTTGTTTTAATATTTGAAATCAGATAATTTATTAAACTAACAGCCCAAAGCAGGAAAACTTATAACTCTGATGTAAATGCTAAAAACAGAAAATTCAACATGTGGTCAAGATAAAACTATTAACAAATTAAGAATGGAGATCTGAGTTTTCTTGCCAAAATGGTGCCGAAAGCAAAGAAGGATGCTCCTGTCCCTTCCAAAGCTGAAGCTAAAGCAAAGGCTTTGAAGGCCAAGAAGGCAGTGCTAAAAGGCATCCAGAGCACCCCAAAAAATAGAAGAAGGTCCATACATCATCTTCTGGAGGCCCAAGACTGCAGCTGCAGAGGCAGCCCAAATATCCTCAGAAGAAGCTGACCACTATGCCATCATCAAGTTCCCCTGACCACTGAGTCTGCCATGAAGAAGATAGAAGACAAGAACACACTTGTGTTTATTGTGGATGTCAAGGCCAACAAGCACCAGATCAAACAGGCTGTGGAAAAGCTCTATGATATTGATGTGGCCAAGGTCAACACTCTAATTAGGTCTGATGGAGAAAAAAAGGCCTATGTGCAACTGGCTCCTGATTATGATGCTTTGGATGTTGCCAACAAAATTGGGATAATCTAAACTGAGTCCAGCTGGCTAAGTCTAGATACACACTTTTTCACCATTTAAAAAAAGAGAGAGAGAGAATGGAGATTTGCAAAAACATATAGCAAATCCCTGTCTTACTGGCACAAAGTTGACATCACTCTAATAACAGACCAAATCTAGGAAGCCCATAATCAAACCTGTACTCAGCACTACATGAGTAGTTCCAAGTACCAAGACAAATTAAGAAATGAAGTACAAGAGACCAGCAGTTGGCATAATGGCTATGTTACTGGAGATGTAGTCAACCGTGCTTTGAGTCCCAGTGGCTTCAACTCACACCAGGTGCGTGTGCATGCCCAAGATCCCAAGAGGGGAATGGAAGAGAAGGGACTGCGGAGTGGCCATCCCTGCTGGGGGGTGATTTCTCACTTTCTGTCTCTCTGTCTCTCTCTGTCTCTCTTTCTTTCTGGTGAGTGCACGTCCCCTATAGAAAAACCTCTTCAAAAAAAAAAAAAAAAAAAAAAGAAAGAAAAAGAAAAAGAAAGAAAATACAAAATATATGGTTTGTAAATGAAAAAAATCTGTCATTACTCACAGATAATATGATTTTTAACATTAAAAATAAAACGAAATTCACAGATAAATTTTAAAAATTGGTAAGAGTTAAGCAAGGTGGCTAGTTACAAAATTAATGTACGAAAATTAATTCCACTCATTTACACTATTAAAAGAAAGAAAAAAATAGTTTATAAAGTATTATAGTAACAATCAAAATATATTGAGTACTGAAGACTAAATCTAACAAAGATATACACTATCTATGTCTAAAATACTATGGATATAATATAATGAATTAAATGCAAAGAATATTTTTTTCTTAATTTTGCTAAAGAGCATATGCTCTCTCTGGAAAGAGATAAGAAGAGACAGTAAGAAGAGAGAGAGGGAACGTGAGAAAGCACCCTCCAGGGGGTGGCTATGCTGCAATCCCTACTCCTCCACTTTTGTCTTGGGATTTGGGGTATGCACCCACATGCACTCAACATGTTTTTCAAGCTGCCAGGTCTAAACCATGCTATTGGCCATGTGAGATCCAGCCACTTTCGCCACCATAGCACCAGCTGGCCCCAGAATTCTTTATACTGTAAAGATGTCATTTCTCAGGGCCAGCAGGTGGCGTGTTGGTTAAGGCACTGGACTCCTACATGGCTGATCTTGGTTTGAGTCCTGGACCTGGTCAATGGACAATCAAGTCAGGCACATGTGCATGTGTGCCCAAAGTCCCAAGAGCAGAATGGAGAAGACTGTAGTGTGGCCATCCCTCTTGGGGGGGGGGGCTATTTCTCACTTTCCCTTTTTCTATCTCTCTCCAGCAAATGACAAAACTAAAACAAAAGAAAAAATATGTCTTTTCTCTAAATTGAGTTAAAGATTCAGTGTGGTGCCAATGAAAACCTCAACTGGTTTTTCCAAAGAACTTGACAAGTTTTCATGTGGGAAAGCAAAAGGTAAAAAATGGCCAAAACACTCAAGATGAAAGAAAACTCACCAAGATTATCACAAGCTCAGCCATGGTGGCAATAAGCAGTAGAATGTCACTGTGAGGCTAAGGCCACATAAGAGGCTTCTATTCAGAGCCTGGACTAATCTGAACAGGCTAGGTTCAGTCACACAAACATATAACCCTAGTTAACTAGGAGGCTGGAGCAGCAGAGCGCAAGAGTGAGCCCCTGCTCCTCCATTTCTCCATCCTGTCAAGATTTTGGGCATATATACACATACACACACAAGCACATGCTCTGTTTTTCAAACTGCTGGGGCCAAGATTCAAACCATGACGGACCACTTGGAAACCAGGTCCCTTAACCACTAGGCAATGGGGAGAGCCCAAGCATTTTTACAAAATAAAGCATGAGGACAGTAAGTCTTTACTCCAGGAGAGAGAACTCCTAGATATCTCTCTGAATAAAGATGCCAACGGTATGACGAGATGGGAGCCAAGGTGGAAAACTAAGGAATGGTAGATAAATTGGCCCTGTGAATAGGAACGTCTGCCCAGATGCCAAGATTGGACATGATGGATGAAGATCGAATAACTGAAGTGGTTTTGGATAAAGAATTTTTGAGCACTTTTAGTCATCTTTCTACAGGGGACTATGTGACCAGAAGGGGACCATTTGGGAACCGATTCTGCAGAAAGCATATTTACCTCCATAAAATGCACTCATCAAAATGAACCAAATGACTACCATCTTAGAAATAAAACCATCTTTCTTTGGACTTCATCACAATGTTCAGAAGAACAGAGATGAAGGCGAAAAAATTGACAGCTCCTTTCCAGGTGATCTTAATCGGGCAGGAAAGGTAAGGGTAGACAATTTCCTAGACTGAGAAGATTTGGACATGGACTCGGGTGAAGAGACGAAGCCCCAAACGAGCAAGGCAGATTTGCTGCTTCCAGAAATGGAGGAGTAAATAAGCACCTTCATTCTTTCTTGTATTCTTCCATTGGCCCAGCCACTCAGCCCTGAAGTGAAGCCAAAGCCCACTGTAAAAGGAACAAACAAGAAGAAACTCTTAGAGATGAGCTCAGCTCTTCTCACTTGATGAGGACCCCCAAGCTCCCTACTGCAGAAATGGAAATGGTCAAAGCGCTCTCCAAGCAAGGAGAAAGAACAACACAGACTCAGAGCAATTGTGTGACTAACTCACTGAGGCATCTTTGTGTTTACTTCTGTTTTGTTCTTATTCAAGTACCATTAGAATAAAACAAACAAACAAACAAAAAACAAACAAACATAAAAACCATGAAAGGTCAGCTGAGGTACTAGACTCCCACATGACTGACTATGGTTCAGGTTGTAACCTGGTGGCTTACTTTCTCATTCTCTCATCAAATTTTAAAAAATAATAATAAATGAAATTGGGTAAATAATTCTTTAAAAAGTGATACAAAACATGATACAAAAGTATAAACCATAAAAAAATAAAATTCTACCTCATTAAAATTGAGAACTTTTGATATTCAAAACATCACACAAAGTAAAAAGACAAGTCAATAACTAGAAAGACATTGATGAGGGACCAGCAGTTAGCGTAACGCCCACATAGTCGACTGCGGTTCGCGTCCCGGACCCAGTGGCTTAAAACTTACACCGGGTGCATGTGTGTGCGTGCCCAAGATCCCGAGAGGAGAATGGAGGAGAAGGGATGGTGGCATGGCCATCCCCCCTGGGGGGTAATATCTTGCTTTCTGTCTCTCTGTCTCTGGTTGTCTGGCAAGTGCATGTGCCCTATAGCAAAAACCTCTAAAAAAAAAAAATAAAAAGACATTGATGAGATGTAATGCTCAGCCTCAAGAATGAGGTTTTACAAATCGATTTGTAAAAAGACAAACGAACAGAAAAATGGCCAAAAGTCATTTCACAGATGAGGAAATATGAGTAAGTCACACCTATGAAATGTCTCAACATACAAAAATATAATTTCATTATGGAAAAAATCCATTGTAAAACAAGTAAGATACTTATTCTCACCCACTAGATTGGCAATTTTTCAAAAATGACAAGAGCAAAGGTTAGTGAGGACATGGAGCAACCAGAACTTTGGGTAACTATTTGTCTTTACCTAGTAGGTTAAAAGATGACCATATCTAACCATACAGCAATTTTGCTTCCAAATATATGGCCTAGAGAAATCTTTCTCCGTGGGAACTAGGAGTCTTGCACACGTATACAAATTCAAACAGCAGTATGTGTTTGTAATACCAAAAACCTGAACACACTATTGATGATAGTGCTTTACAATACATACATACATTATAGTAAATACATACAACGAAATACTACATAGCAGTGAAAACAAATGAAAACCTTATACACACATAGATATATGTTAACATAATATTGAATGATAAAAGGAGTGATACTCAGGATAAGAAAAAGAGGTTAATTATATAAAACAAATTCATGATGACTCCATTTACATAGTTTAAGAATCTGTGAAACTAAATATATTGTTTTGAGTACAAATACATGTAGTATAAAACTATAAAAAAAAAATAGCAAGAACGGTGAGCACAAAATTCAAGTGAGTGGTTCTTTTGCAGATGGAGAGAAGGGGGACTCAGTAAGGCCCATGTCAAGAGTGTGCTGGTGAGGGTGTGACAGAGTCTGTCCTCCTAGATACTGCACACCCAAGTGTGATCACTGTGTGCCTAAGTAGGGCAAAGGCACGGGAGAAAAGGAAAAGAGCTGAGGATGTGGTGCCAGAATAACTTTCCTACTTTATTTTTGCCTTGGGCTGAAGTTGCCAAAATCATAACATGGAAATTAGAACCATCTGTTGACAGGATAAGTTAGTGAGCCGGACAGAATTTACCAACAGAAATTAAGGATAATGTATTTCAGAATCTGCATCAAATCATGGAAAAATATAAATAAAAGTATATTTGAGGGGAAAATGAAGTCATTTTATCAATGTTATGATAGTAAGAATATGAAAATAACCTAAGTGATTATTAGTATAATACTGGTTAAATAAGTAGGATGATTATGCTGGTATACTATTACTAACAATTGTAAAAAAAATTAAGACCAGAAACAGAAAATTAGACCATAAACCATGGAACAACACAGAGTGTTTAAACAGATACTATTTAAAACAGGGCTGGCCTGTAGCACCGAGGTAGAGCCCTGTGCATGGAGAGCTAGATTCCACATAGTTGACTATAGTTCGAGTCCTGGCCTCAGTGGTTTGAAAAACATGCTGGGCGCATGTGTGGGCACGCATGCCTAAAATTCCAATGGAATGGAGTAGTAGTGGAAAAGGGACCGCAGCATGACCATGCCCCATTGGGAGGAGCTTTCCCTCTTTCTCTCTTTCTCTGGCAAGCACAAAAGCCCTCTGACAAATATATAAGTAAATAAATAGTTATTTCAAAATAGTACAAAAAAAATGGACTAGTCAATAAATGTTGCTGAGACAACTGGATGCCCACCATCCCTATCTAAACCATTCACAAATACTTAAAATCCAAATGGATTAAAGAACTAAAACAACTAAGATATGGGTGGCTATGTACTATAAACTTCACATGAGGCAAGCCAGCTTAAAAAGTTTAAGTAATAAATGTGATGATATAAAACAAAACTTCAATAAAGACACCATTAAGAAAGTTGCAGGCCAGCCCCATAGTGGAACAGTTAAGCACTGTACATGGGGAGCCAGGTCCCACATGGTTAGCTGCAGTTTGAGTCTCAGCCTGAGTGGCTTCAAAAACATGCCAGATCTGGGTGTGCACCTGTCCCAAATCCCAACAGGATGGAGACACAGAGAAGAAAGGATTGCAGTATGACCATACCCCATTTCTCTTTCCCCCTCTAAAGAGTACATGTTTCCTCTCATTAAAAATAAAAAGAAAGTTGAGACAATCATAGCCTTAAAAATAACATTTGCAATATCAATAAGAGAAAAGATTATGCTATAAAATCAGTTTAAATGAATAACAAATAATCCAAATGAAAGACAGGTTAATTATATAAATGGGCTGGTCCATTGTACAGTGGTTAAAGGAAGCTGGATCCTACATTGCCTGCTTTGGTCCAAATTCTGGTCCCAGAAGCTTGAGAAACATGCTGGCTGTGTGTATATGCTTGCCCCAAAATCCCAGCGGAGGAGAAGGGATTTCAGCATGACAATGCCCCACTGGAGAATGTTCTCTCTCAATCCCTCTATTTCTGGCAAGAGTACATGCCCGCTGGCGAATTTTTTAAAAATTATGTACACAGGTAATCCACAAAAAGGAAACAGAAATAATATGTGGAATCAATATGTGGAAATACACACATGTTGATGAGGGTGTGAATAAATGGGTGCTCTCGATGCTGCAGTCCTCCAGCCTCCACAGGTTTGTGCCATAGGGCAAGCGCCACCATGCCTGGTGCTTTCATGTACTTTCAGAGTGCAAACTGGTACTGATATTTTGTAAAGGTATTTGATAGTATAAATTAAAATAGGCATAAATTATAAATCAGGGACTAGTTTTCTAGGAATCTACCCTAAATAAACACTCACATATTTGCACAAGGCTGTTTACTGAAGCATTATTTCGAATAGTGATAAATATAAAACAACAAAATGTCTATCAGCAGGGGAATAAACTGTAATATTCAGCTATTGCAGGAGTTTTTACAAATGTTAAATTTTTAAATATTGGTACATACTGATAGATGATCAAGTGATTTTTTAAAAAAATTTGCTATAGGACATGTGCACTCACTTGTGAAAGATGGGGTTTAGGGAGAGTGAGAAAACACCCTCCTGAGGGGAATGATCATGCTGCAATCCCTTCTTCTCCATTCTCTTTTAAGGATCTTGGGCCCACATGCACTTACACCTGATGTGTTTCTGAAGCCAAAGGGGTCTAGAACTCTTGACAGCACGGTCAGTCACGTGGGATCCAGTCACCTTCACTACCCACCATTGGCTGGCCCACCAAGTGATATTAAGTTAAAAAAAAGTTTCAGAAAAATACAGAACTATGTTCTAATACAAAATAAAGCACAATCAAGTCTATATACTTCTAAGGGCACTTACAAGTACCTACACAGAGATAAGTTTAGAAATTAACCACCTAATTGATAACAGCTGACTCTGGGGAAGGGCCTATGTTGGGGTAAGTAAAATCAAAGGAGCACTTAGCCTCATCTATTTTTTTTTAATAATGATACAGTCACTTACTGATTATATAATTTAAAAATAAAATGTATAACATAATTGTGATACAAAATGATAAATTCTGTAACAGAGGTGTGGGAAAAGTCCAGTGGGAACATAATAAAAAGAGAGATTAGTTTAGCATATAGAAAGGGTCATTATAATAGGTCATTGGGAAAGTCATGAGGTATTTTTCTATGCAAAAATATGTCATGACCTTCCTGATGACCCAATAGCAGTAGTAACATTTTTGTAGGGTCTTGCTGTTTGAGTAGAATTTTGTCAGTCACCTGTAATTTGTAGAAGATTGTGTAGACTATATCTTCTAAAGATGACTGTATCAACATACAACCCACCCAATATGCTTTTTTTTCAATATGATATCAACACTCCTCCACGGGCAGATGGGATCCCCCGCCACTGATCTTAGGCAGAACTCTGTGAATGCCTTGATGAACCAAATAGTATGGAAATATCACAGCATGACTTCTGAGATTATTCAGGCCCTGCCTGGTTTGTCCTTTCACAGAATGCTCACCCTTGGAATCCAGCAACCATGCTGTGAGGAAGACCCAACTAGCCCACAAGAGAGCCCACATGTAGAAGCTCATGTAGAGAAGAACTGAGGTCCCCAGCCGAAGCCAGTATCAATTGCCAAACATATAAGGAAGAAGGCCTTGAGTTGATCCCTGGCCAAATCTTTGTGTTCCCAGGCTGAGGTCCAGATACATATCATGGAACAGAGACCAAGCCATCCCTACTGTGTCCTGTCCTAATTACTGACCCAGAGAATCCACAAGCAGAATAAATGAATATTGTGTGCCACCGAGTTTTAGGGCAATGTGTTACACAGCCAGTCGCTGGAACAAAGACATTCTAAAAGGAAGAAACTACACAAGTAATGGAATGTTACAAAGCATTGTGAGTATTGCAGTTTTGGATGACGAGGCCAGCAAGATTGACTGGGGCCAGACTATAAAAAGTCTTATATGACAGTATAAAAAATTATTTATTCTATTGGCAGTAGAGAACTGTTAAAAAGTTTTTAAGCTGAGAAGTGAAATGCTAAAATCTGCATTTTTCCAAGATTTCTCTGAGGCCAGTGTCAAGGAAAGATTGGAAGATTTAAAAATAGAAAAAGTCTCTTTGATTAAGATGGGACTTAGCCAAGTAGAATGGTGAGATCATCCCTTATACTACATGTTTTGTGATTTTTTTTTCCTCTTTAGGACTGTTTCTGATATTGATTTCATTTGTATTAAAATATTGGGGTGGTGGTGGGGGGTACTTACTCTACACAAAAATCTACCATGGAAGTTTCTAGCAGCTTTATTCATTGTGACTAAAATTCAGAAGCAACCAAGATATCCTTCAGTGGGTAAATGGATAAATAAACTGTGGGGTATCTTATTCAATATTAAAAAAAAAAAAAAACCCTCAGCTATCAAACCTTGAAAAGACACAGCAATCTTGAATGTTAAGTAAAAGAAGCCAATCTGAGAAGGCACTACGCTGGTGATTCTAACTATATGACATTCTGGAAAATGCAAAACTATGGAGACAGTAAGATCATGGTTGTCAGGAGTAGGGAGTGGGAAAGATGAAAAGGTGGTACACAGGATTTTTAGGGCAGTTGAATTACTCTGTTGGGTACTATAATATATACAAGTCATAGTACACTTGTTGAAACACACAGAATACACAAGACTACACTCTAATGTAAACTACAGTGATAATGACGTCAAAACAGGTTCATTTATTTGTAACAAATGTACCACTCTGGTGTGGAATACTGATAGTAGGGGAAGCTGTGTGTGTGTAGGTGGGGGGACCAGAGACCATATGGAAACTCTCTGTACTTTCTGCTCGATTTTGCTATGAACCTGAAACTGCTCAGAAAAAAAAAATGTATTTAAAAAATGTTAGTAGGTGAAAATGTTATGGGATGTTAGAATATGAAAAAGTTTTCTTTATTGCTCTTCTTTCAAGTTTCTGGATTTGATTGCATTTACTTAAAATGCATTACGAGGACATGAAGACAAGTTGTCCGAAAATTATAACCACTTGTAACTAATGTTCTATATAAATAATGCCATCCTTATACAAATATCAAAATAACCCCGTTTCTTATTTTACTCTTTATTAAAATATCCTCATTGTCCTCACAACTGGCTTTATAAGAAAAGCCAGTACATGCAAACTTGTAAATGAAAATAAATCTATACTAGCAAACTAGAGCTTTTATATTTTGAATCTTGAGGGTCTATATGAAGAAAATTTGAGGTGCATAGCCCAAGAAGAGAAGATGGAACTCAAAATGTAAGAGCCACCTCTGGGACCAGCAGTTGGTGTAATGGCTATGTCACTGGGCTCCCATGTATGTCACTGGGCTCCCATGTAGTCAACAATGCTTCAAGTCCCGGACCCGATGGCTTAAACTCATGCTAGGCGCATGTGCATGCGTGTCCAAGATCCAAAGAGGAAAATGGAGAAGGAACTGTGGCGTGGCCATCTCCCCTTGGGGGATGATTTATTGCTTTCTTTCTCTCTGTCCCTCTCTGTCTTTCTGGCAAGCGCACATCCCTATAGCAAGAACCTCTCCAGGAAAAAAAAAAAAAAAAAGAAGAGGAAAGAAAGAAAGAAAAGAGCCACTTCTATAATGAGGTAAAGGATGCTGGATGTACATAAAAGCAGAGATATGTAAGGGGATGAAAGATATTAATGAGGACATTTCATTCTCATCTTGGCAGAAGACCGCCCATCGTACTTTCTGAGAAAATCAAGAGGAAGAATGCAGTGGAAACTGAGAGTTCTAGAGAACAGACAGGATGGAGTAGCTCAACAGTGAAACAATTAGATCCTGAAAGATTTTGAGTAACAGTACAGCCAGGTTGGGATTCAATGGTGTAATTTATTCAAGATCAGTTTTGAATCATTTTAAACTGTGCCTTTCTCTAACGTTCATAATTTAAGAGATGATGAACCAATTCATAGGATACCATTGTGAAAGTTGTCAGAATCAAAATAGAGTCCCTGGTGTCAAAACCCTAACAAATAAATAAATGAAGACAGAGAAGGTCATGGAGGGTATGGTTTTTATGCACAGATGCCCAACAACAAAAACTGTCACAAGGATGTTGCCAGAACTACAACTTTGCACAAAGGCCACTGTGACCTTACACAAAGGATACTTCTGCAAAGACCTCTGCCCAGAAACTGCCTGTCCAACCTTATACAACCATCATCCTTGCTATTGACCCCAGGAGCCAAGGACAACTGTCCTAAAACAACTTGAGTAATTCCTTTTTTTTTTTTTAAAATGTTTTTCTTCCCTTACCTTCATGAATATGCCCATAGATTACTATGGCAAGCATATTCTGTATTGCAATGTCTATTTCCAAATAAGCATCATTTTTTCTTTTAGAGTCTTTTTGCCTCTTATTTAGAGGCTGATGTTATGAATCTTATCTTTTCACATGTTCACTTAATGCCTGCTTTTAAAGACGTGAAAATGTAAACTCTTCATCAAAAAGAAATTAATAAAAACAAGAAAAGAAATGAAAAATAACTTTCTTCTTTTAACCATTTGCGAAAGATGAAAGGTTTATAGTAAGTTTTTAAAATAAAACAATAAAAAAGTAAAATAAAAAAGAACATTGAAATAAATGATAAAATAATATTATATGACCATGTGTGGGCTGTATTTATCATATCCCTCATTATCAAAGTTAAATAAAAGGCAATTGTTCCTATATTTTACAAAACAAAATCTGAAAATAAAAATTAAGTCTGTTGGGAACCAGCAGTTAGCGTAATGGCTATGTCGCTGGACTCGCACGTAGTCGACCGCGGTTCATGTCCCGGACCCGGTGACTTAAAACTCACGCCGGGCGCGTGTGCGTGCGTGCCCAAGATCCCAAGAGGAGAATGGAGGAGAAGGGATTGCGGCGTGACCATCCCCCCTGGGGGATGATTTCTCGCTTTCTGTCTCTATGTCTCTCTCTGTCTGTCTGGCGAGCGCACGCGCCCTACAGTGAAAATCTCTCAAAAAAAAAAAAAACCCGGAAAAAAAAAAAATTAAGTCTGTTGGGAACCAGCAGTTAGCGTAATGGCTATGTCGCTGGACTCGCACGTAGTCGACCGCGGTTCATGTCCCGGACCCGGTGACTTAAAACTCACGCCGGGCGCGTGTGCGTGCGTGCCCAAGATCCCAAGAGGAGAATGGAGGAGAAGGGATTGCGGCGTGACCATCCCCCCTGGGGGATGATTTCTCGCTTTCTGTCTCTATGTCTCTCTCTGTCTGTCTGGCGAGCGCACGCGCCCTACAGTGAAAATCTCTCAAAAAAAAAAAAAACCCTAAAAAAAAAAAAAAACCCTGAAAAAAAAAAAATTAAGTCTGTTCAGTGCTTCTTATTCGTGTTTCTGAATAAAGTTCCTATTACTTAATCAATTTACCTGCATCCCAGAGGTTATAAACTTCTGCTTCCCCTTCTGACAACCACGTATTTGAAGAGATAACAGAGGTAGGTATTGCTGGCAAAAGTGGCTTTGGATCATCATCATCATAAAATAGCATTAAATCCTGGCAGAAAACAAGACAGAACACAAGAGAGGAATAAACTAAAATTAATCTCACCAGATAGATGGTTTATGCAATGTGTCTGTATGTGTTAACATAATCATAAACACATTTTAAGTATCTCACCAATGAGTTATCAATACATTTGGGTGTCTATTGAGTGCAGAATGGTTTTCTATCTTTAGAAATCCCCATTTCTTGAAGATACCCTATGAAGATAAGTAATAATCCTGGGGCCTGGTTGAGGTGCTGGACTCTCACATGGCCGACCAAAGGTTGACCATGGTCCCAGATAAGGTGGCTTAAAATTCATGCTAGGAGCATGTGCATTCCATGCCCAAGATCTCAGGAGGAGAATGGAGGAGAAGAGATTGCAGCATGGCCAATCCCCATGGGGAGTGATTTCTCACTTTCCTTCTCACTGTCTCTGCCTCTCTCTGGTGAGTGCATACTCCTCATGGCAAAACAAACAAAAAACAAACAAGGCAACTCTTAAATAAATAAATGAATAAATCATTTTTAAAAAGCAAAGCAATAACTTTGTCCACGGCATTACTTTTTCTTATCACCCCCTTGATCATCCTCAGAACATACTATCTCAAAAGCCATTTTTTTTGTTTCATTGGTAATAATTTTATTCATATTTTAAATTTTTAGCTTTGCATCAAGAAGTCAAAAGTAAGGACCAGCAGTTAGCATAATGGCTGTGTCGCTGGACTCCCATGTAGTCGACCGCGGTTCACGTCCCAGACCTGGTGGCTTAAAACTCACACCGGGCGTGTGTGCATGTGTGCCCAAGATCCCGAGAGGAGAATGGAGGAATGGAGGAGAAGGGATTGTGGCGTGGCCATCCCTCCTGGGGGGTGATTTCTCGCTTTCTGTCTCTCTGTCTCTCTCTGTCTGGCGAGCGCACGCGCCCTATGGCAAAAACCTCTCCAAAAAAAGAAAAAAAAAAAAAAGAAGTCAAAAGTAAACCATATAATCAATCCAGTCACATAGGTTAAATAATAATCAATTCACAGCCAATCTTGTTTCATTTATATCCCTAGTACTCTCCATCTGTTTTATTTTAAAGCAAATCCTAGATAAATCACTTATCTCTCTATATATGTATCCCTGTCTTAGTCCTTCTGGGCTGCTATTACAAAGTATCATCAACTAGACACCTTGTAAGTACAGAAATGTGTTTCTTACAGTTTGGGAGGTTGGCAAGTCAAAGATCAAAATGCCAACAAATACGACCTGGTGAGGGCTTGTGTCCTACACAGTTGCCTTTTCAGTACAACCTCTCGCAGCAGAAACTGGCCAAGGAGCTCTCTGGGGCCTCTCTTTAAAGGGCACTAATCCTATTCATGAAGGCTCTGTCCTCATGACCTAATTACCACCCCAAGATCCCACCTAATACTGTCACCTTGGGGTTAGGATTTCAACATATCTGGAGATGAAACAAATATTCAGATAGCAATCTCTAAATATAAGAAGTCTTAAACATATTAACTATACCACATAAATTTCATGAGAACTCCTTAATGTCATCAATGATCATAAATTGTTGAGATTTTCAGTCTTCATAGTCATAAATAGATATTTCTACAGCTTGTTTGACAGAGGATCCAAATAAAATATATAGTGTGGGCCTGGATGATATCTTTTATTTCTGTGAACTGGGGATAATTTTTCCAGTACTTTATTGAGGTATAATTACATACAGTAAAATGCACAAACTAAATGGAGAGCTCAATGAATATTCACCTTTGTAATCATATTTCCTTCAGTGCAGAAAGACTCCTCAAGTGCCTTTCTAGCTGATACCATCCCCAACCCATAACCACTATTCCACCTTCTATCACCATCAGTGAGTTTTGCCTCTCAGAAACTTAATGTTTCTGAGACTTATCCATGTTTTCTTGCTTATTGGTTCTCCTTGCCTCCTTCCCTCTTCCCCTTTTTCCTTCCTTCCTTTTTGGTAAAAAGTATTCCATTGCAGGGGGCTGGCAGGTGGTGTGGTGGTTAAGGGTGCTGGACTCCCACATGGATGACCACGGTTCAAGTCCTGGACCAGGAGGCTTGCTTTCTCACTTTCTCTATTTCTTTTTTTCTCTCTCTGTCCCTCTCTAGTCAAATTAAAATAAAAAAATTAATTAAAGTTAAATAATTATTTTTTTAAATGTTGTATCCTGTCTAATATAAGATTCTTAAAAAAAAAAAAAAAGTATTCCACTGTGTGAGTACATCACGGTTTACCCATTCTCCAGAATATAGATATCTGGGTTGTTTCCAAAGTCCAGCTATTATGGATAAAGCTACTATGAATAAGCTTGTACAAACCTTTCTGTGGACAAGTGTGCTCACTATTTCTTGATATTACATAGGAGTGGAATTGGGTCATAGGTACTGTTTAATTGCACTGAAAATTGCCAAACTAACTTTCAAAGTGATCTGCCACTTACTAAGATACAACTTTTTTGAGATTATAGATTCATGTTCAGTTTTAAGAAATAATAGAGAGATACTGAGTATCCTTTACCCAGTTTCCTCCAGAGGGAATATCTTACAAAATTATAGCACAGTATTATTTCCGGGATACTAACAAAATACTGAATACTTCCATCTCAAAAATGAGGATCCTTCCGGATGCCCTTCATTGTCCTACCTACCTTCTCCCCACCACCCCTACTGATCTATTCCTACTACTCTGTTCTTCATTCATATAATTTTGACACCTGAAGAATGCTAAATAAATGGAATCACACAATATATAACCTTTTGGGATTCGCTTTATTACACCTGGCATAATTCCCTGGAGATCCATCCAAATTGTATCAATAGTTCCTTCTTTTTCATTGCTGGGTAATATCCAAGGTATGGGTGGACTATAGTTTGTTTAGCCTGTTAAAGGATACCTGGGTTGTTTCCAGAACTGGCTATTACAAATAAAGCTATCTGTGAAATTTGTGTACAGCTTTTCATAAGATACAATTTTTCATATCTCTGAGACAAATGTCCAAGAGGGCAATTGATGGGATATCTGCTAGTCCATGTTTAATTTCATAAGAAACTACTATACTGCTATCCAGCATTGCTGTACCATTTTGCCTCCCATTAGTATATGAGTTACCCTATTTCTCCACTTCCTCACCAGCATTTGGTATTGTCACTACTTTTTAGTCAGTTTAATATTTCATTGTATGGGGACCAGCAGATGGACAAGCTGAACTCCTACAGGGCCTACCGTAACTTGAGTCCTGGACCCAGTGACTTTAAACTCACTCCAGGTGCATGTGTGGGCATGTCCAAATTCCAAGAGGAGAGTGGAGGAGAAGGGACCGCAGAGTGACTATCTCCCCTGGGGGTGATTTCTTGCTTTTTGTCTGTTTCCCCGGTGAGCACATGTCCCCTATAATAAAAAATTTCTCCTAAAAATATTTTTCATTGTGTGTTTAAATTAAATTTTCCTGAAGGCTAAAGATATTAAACATAGTTTGCTGAGCATTTTTTTTTTTTGGAGAGGTTTTTGCTATAGTGCGCGTGCGCTCGCCAGACAGAGAGAGACAGAGAGACAGTAAGCGAGAAATCACCCCCCACGGGGAATGGCCATGTCACAATCCCTTCTCCTCCATTCTCCTCTCGGAATCTTGGGCACGCACGCACAAGCGCCCAGCCTGAGTTTTAAGCCACCAGGTCCGGGACATGAACCGCGGTCAACTACATGGGAGTCCAGCGACATAGCCATTATGCTAACTGCTGGCCACCGTTTTTTTTTTTTTTTTTTTTTTTTTTTTTTGAGAGGTTTTCGCTGTGGGGCGAGTGTGCTCACCAGAAAGACAAAGAGAGACAGAGAGACAGAAAGTGAGAAATCACCCTCCAGAGGGGATGGCCACACCGCAATCCCTTCTCCTCCATTCTCTTCTCGGGATCTTGTGCATGCATGCACACATGCCCAGCATGAGTTTAAGCCACCAAGTCTGGGACTCAAACCGTGGTCAGCTACGTGGGAGTCCAGCAACATAGCTATTATGTCAACTTCTGGTACCGCTGAGCATTTTTTAAAACCATAAAAGAGTACTGGATTCTGTCAAATGATTTTCTGCATCAGTTAAAACCATCCTATGATTTTTTACCTTTAGCTTGTTTATATGATGAATTATAATGATTGCATACTGCTACACTTCCAATTCAAGTCTATCCAATTATGACAATCTCTTCTATGTTATATACCTATCTTCTTTCTCCTATGCTGAGAATTCCAGTCTTGTCTTGTCTTGTCTTGTCTCGTCTTGTCTTCTTTCTTTCATCCATCCTTCCTTCTTTCTTCCCTCCCTCCCTTCTTTCCTTCCTTCCTTCCTTCCTTCCTTCCTTCCTTCATTCCTTTCTTTCTTTTCTGAGAGATTTTTGCTATAGGGCACATGCGCTTGCCAGAGATATAGAAAATGAGACATCACCCCTGAGAGCACTGTAACCCCTTCTCTTCCATTCTCCTCTCAGGATTTTGGGCACACACACAAGCGGCCAGAGTGAGTTTTAAGCTATTGGGTCTGGGACTCAAACCATGGTCGACTATGTGGGAGTCCAGCAATGTAATTATTATGCCATCTGCTAGTCCTAAGAATCCCAGAGTTCAAGGATCCCAAAGGTGATACAAATAAGAGTATCACATGAGTATGTATTTGATTCAGCCCACATTATTCTTACAGTAATCTCAGTGCAAAAATGCCAACATGGCAGAACAAAAACACCAACTAAATGGAAGGTGCTTTTGTTTAATTTTATGTTTTTAGGAATTAGTTTTTGGTTTATGGTTATGCAAACTATTTCTAGGGTTCTAATGACAGATCTAAAAACGGGTATATTCAAAGAAATCTAGTGTCTATCCCTCCTCCCCACCTTATTCCCTCTGTTCCATTATGTGTAATCTTTTTAAAATGTATCATTACATGTTCCTTCTTAAGTGTAAACAAATAGAAAAATCAGGAATGTAACTGAACTAAATGAGAATTTCTTATGTGATGGAAACCACAATTCAAATCAAAGAGAAAAGAATGGACCATTCAACAAATGATGTGAGATAACTGATTATCATCTGTAAAAATAAAAGAGGACAGCAGGTGGCATGGGGGTTGACGCAGCAGGATCCTACACAGCAGTTCAAGTTCCATACCGGAGACTTAAAAATCACAGCAGGTGCATGCACGTGCCTGCCCAAGTTCCCAAGAGGAGAACAGAGAAGGGATGATTTCTCTCTCTCTCTAGGGAGTGTATATGCCCTATAACAAACTAAAGAAAAAAAATTTTTAAATGGATCTCAGAGGCCCAGCAGTGGTGTGGAGGCTAAAGCACTGAATCCCACATAGTCGACTGAGTAGTTCAAGTCTTAGACCAGTGGCTTGAAGATCACTCCGAGTACATGTGTGCCCAAAATCCTGAGAGGAGAATGAAGAAAGGATTGTAGCATGGCCATCACCCCAGTAGGTTGAGTGAATTCTCACTTTTTCTCTCTGTCTCTCTGGTGAGTGCACATGCCCTATAGCAAAACAAAATATAAAAGTGGATCTCAGGTAGCCTAATGTTAAGGGAGCTAGATCTCATATGGCCACCCACAGTTCAAATCCTAGATCCGGTGGCTAGGAAAACATGTCCGGCACCTATGTTTGCATGCCCAAAATCCCAAAAGGATGGAGAAATGGAATAGAATCGATTGTGGTATGACCATGCACCACTGGAGATGCTTCCTCCTTTCTCTCTGTAATTTTTCTTTTTCTTTTTTTTTTAAGTGGATCTCTAATACTCCCTGTTAACCAAAAACACATTCTTAGTAGATAAGATATATATCTATTTATACATATACACACACATGTGCATACATACACATAACTGGCTCTGTAGCCTGGCGGTTAGGGGAAGCCAGATCCCACATGGCCATGGTTTGGGTCCCAGCCCAGACAATTTGAAAAACATACTTGGTGCAAGTATGTGTGTGTGTATACCCAAAATCTTAACAGTATAGAGAAATGGAGGTGAAGGAATTTTTGACATGATTACATCCCATTGAGGGGTGCTTTCTACCTCTCCCTCTCTCTCTTTCTGATAAGTACAGATGCTCTCTGGCAATGCTTTTATATAAATATATGTATATTTTAATGCATATATAGTTATAATCATTCATATTTACTTATTTAATATATATTTCACATATATATTCATATATATGAATTAAACCATCATAAAACTATATGATTCAAAAATCCCATTTCTTGGTATTTAATGAAATGAATTAAAAAGTTATGCCCACACTACAATCTATATGTGAATGTTTACAGCAGCTTTATTCATAACTACCAAAGTTTAGAAGCATCCAAGATGTCCTTCAGTAGATGAATGGATAAATAAACTGTGGTACATCCAGACAATGGAATATTATTTAGCACTAAAGAGAAATAAGCTATTGAGCCATGGAGAAACTGTAAATGCAATATTACAAAGTGAAAGAAGCCAATCCAAAAGTCTGTAAACAATAAGATTCCAAGTATCTGACATTTTGCAAAAGGAAAAACTATGAAGACAATAAAAAGATCAGTGGTTGTCAGGGGCTGGGGGAGGGAGGGATCAAGAGATGGTGCACAGAAGATTTTTATGGCGTTGATACAACTCTATGATGTATATGATGGATATGTGTCCAAACCCACAGAACATACAACATCAAGAATGAACCCTAGGGACCAGCAGATGGTGTAATGGTTACGTCACTCGACTCCTACATGGCCAACCATGGTTAAAGTCCCAGACCCAGTGTCTCGAAACTCACTCCAGGCACATGTACGTGCATGCCCAAAATCCTGAGAGGAGACCAGAGGAGAAGGGATTGCTGCATGGCCATCCCCTCCCATGGGGGAGGGGGAGATGTCTTATTTTCTGTCTCTCTGTCTGTCTCTCTAGCAAGCACATACACCCTATAGCAAAAATCTTTTAGGGTGATTATGATGTATCATTCTAAGTTCTTTAATTGTAACAAATGTACCACTTTGGTAGGGAACATTGATGGAGGGGGAAGAGTGTGTGTATATGGGGGCTGGTTCAGGGGAAATCTCTTAACCACCTGCTCAATTTTGCTGTGAACCTAAAATGGCTCTTAAAATAGTCTTTTTTTTTTTTTTTTAAGCCAGGGTAGTGTGACTTTTTATAAACTTTTAGAATAAGAAAGTTTTTCTAAGATTACATTTTAAAAAAATTCTAAAAGTAAAAAAAAAAACAAGCCACAAATAAATCCTAAAATTGAATGAAAAACTGAAACTGAAAAGACAAAGAAACAGGGGACCAGCAGGTGGCATGGTGGTTAAGGTGCTGGACACTCCCCATGGCCGACCGCGGTTCAAGTACTGGGCCTGGTGACTTGCTTTCTCACTTTCCCTCTCTCTCTTGGTATCTCTCTCTGGTCAAATTAAAATAAATGAATGAATAAATAAAATTAAATAATTATTTAAAAATAAAAAGACAAAGAAACAGATAAACAGCTAATTCTTAACAGACAAACAGCTCTTTAAAATAGACAAGAAAAAGATGAGAAACCAAACAGGAAAATAAGCAAACAATATAAATAGAGTTAATGATTAAAAAAAAAATTCTCTACCCCTCAGATTAACAAAAACATAAAAATTAGATAATATTCAGTATTTGTAACAATAAAAGTCATTCTGATACACTGTTGGTAGATATAAATTGGTACAATTTTTGGGAGGACAATTAAGTAGTACTTTTTAAAACTTCTTTTAAAGGTAAACTTCTTAAAAGTTAAACTTCTTTTTACTTCAACTCAATTTCTGGAACAACATCATAAAATACGTGCATAAGAGTTGTTCCTACATTGTTGCTATGAATAGACAAAAAGAGAAGATTCACTTACACATTAAGAATGCAGCACAGGGCCAGCAAGTGGTGTGGTGGTTCAAGGTCGACTCTGGTATGAGTCCTGGACCTGGTGGCTTGAAAATCATGCCAGGCACATGTGCATTCATGCCCTAAATCTTGAGAGGATAATGAAGGAGAATGAACTGTAGCATGACCATCCCCATTGGGGAGTGATTTCTTTCTCTGTCTCTCTCCGGCAAACATGTATGCTCTACGTCAAAAACCTTAAAAAAAAAAAAATGCAGTGCATTTATATGTACTGATATAGAAATATGTTCATAACATGCAGGTTACTTAAAAAAGCATATTTCGTAACAGCCTGTATTGAATGATTATATTTATTATGCAGAAAGATGTCCAAGATATAGTGTTTAGTTCAAGGCATGTTGCAGAGAATTATATATTGAATGATTTCATATCAAAAGTAATATGTGGACACAAAAAAATTCCAAAAAAATATTAAAAATTGTTAGTAGTAGCTGCTTCTGAGGAAACAAACTTGCAAAGTATGGAAGATTATAAAAGAAACTTTGCTTCCACTCTTTACCCTTTGTGTTGTTTGAACTTTTTTTTAGTATTTTCTAATTTAAAAAGAAATGTGAAAATAAAAAAGGACTCTAAAGCATAAAGCAATAATGCATCAAAGAAATAAAGGAATGATGAATTAACATAATTAGAAGAGGTATGATTTCCATTTTTCTAACAACTTGGAAGGGTGTAAATTTTTGCAAATAAATTGCATAGAAATAAGTCCACAAAAAATTATATACAGTACTCTTTACTTAGCAAAATAATAAATGGAAGCAATAGGAAATAAACATTTATTATCTATCACTATCAGGTTAATAACCTGCAACTAAACTGAAGGTTTTGGTCAGCTCTACTTCTGTGTGAACCAATTCATAGCACCCTTATCTGTTGCTATGGAAACAACTGAGACCAAAAAAATCACAACCTCATTGTTCAATCTCCTCAGATAAGAAAGGAGGAAGGTCTTTTGAGGTTTTAAAAAGCTACAACTAGCCTTATTGATTAGCAAATTTAATAATAAGTTCTGAAAAATATGCAGAGAGAAGACATCATGTCTGTCATAAATTTCAAGGCTTTCCTTAGTTTTGAAACTAACACTTAGGCGAGTACTTTTGAAAGTTCTGTTCTGTTAAGAATTGTTATTTACCACTTTCAAGATCATATTTCTTTCATGTGTAAAAAGAGAATAGTTAAAAAGGTTTCTATTTAAATTTCCAAAAGATATTTTTAAGCACCCCTCATTCTGTCTAAGCAATCAACAATATCGCTTTTCTCATTCTGTATTGGGAACATGAGAATTTCAATGTAGATGCAGTACCTCTTATGCAGTACATGCGGCAACAACAATTAGATTTACTGTTCAACTGGCTGGATTTTGTCTTCTGCTACAAAGGACACATTAGATTGCATCAAATAATCCTGACAGTAATAAGAGGAGATACTTGTTGATAGGATGATGGGATATTGTTATGACATAGTAATGCTTTGAAAAGGGAAAATCCAGCTTCTAAAATTCTTTTGAGAGGACACCACTTTTTCTCACTGATATAAAATGTGGAATGGTATAAATCCGTAACAGTGGGCTCCTTTAAAGTAAGGAAAAAATAGCGATGATCATGATTTAAAGACCAATACAAAAACGAGGTGGTATTTTATGTCTTAGACTGCAAAGTATATGGATTATTCAAGTCTATTTTCTACCTTAAAAGCTATCAGCAACAAACAGGCTGATCTCCAATTTAAAAATCATTTGGATTTAATCACTTATCTTTTAGTCATCTACATATTTTTGATCTGTGAGCTACTATGCAATTAAGGAACGGGGAAATTTTATGTACCTTTCTGAGCTGCTAGAAAAGCAGCTGTGTCTAATACAATTTGGTTGTACTGGGGAAAGGGGCTGGGAACAGGTCAACAAATCACCCCCACCTCCCTCATAGGAATTATGGCAGAGAGCAGTAAACAAAGTACTTCGAGGAGCCTAAACAAGCATCTCACTGGAAAAGAAAAGAAGTTAATATGTATTTTCATCATTCATTCATTTCTTCATTAACAAAAATTTGTCAACTGAAGATTCAGTAATGAATAAGACTTAAAAAAAATCTCTACTCCCAAAGAGGTTTCCTTCTAATAGGAGAAACATGCAATAAACAGAAAAACAAGAGTGAACAAGATGATCTCATATAGTCATGACTAAAATGAATTTTGGTCAAGATGGTTCTATAAATTCACATTTTGGGGGATAACTATCTTATCTAAATACAGAGCAGTAAAAGAGGGGAAAAATGTGAAAATTAAGAAGATATAGTCATGCTGGGGCCAGCACATGGCATGGTGGTTAATGGGGCTAGACTCCCACACAGTTCACCGTGGTTCGAGTCCCAGACCTGGTAGCTTGCTTTCTCATTTTCCCTGCCTCTCTCTCTTACTCTGACCCTCTCTGATCAAATCAAAATAAATAAATAAATAGTTAAATAAAATAATTCTTTAAAAAAAAAAAAAGGAGATATAGTCATGCTCACAAAGAAGATGTACATCTTTTTTTTTTTTTGGAAGCGGTTTTTGCTATAGGGTGCATGCGCTCGCCAGACAGACAGAGAGAGACAGAGAGACAGAAAGTGAGAAATCACCCCCCAGGGGGGATGGCCACGCCGCAATCCCTTCTCCTCCATTCTCCTCTTGGGATCTTGGGCACGCACGCACACGCACCTGGTGTGAGTTTAAGCCACCGGGTCCAGGATGCGAATCACAGTCAACTACGTGGGAGTCCAGCAACATAGCCATTATGCTAACTGCTGGTCCCAAGATGTACATCTTCATGGCTGAGTGCATGCACAGAAACACATGCTGGGAAGAAAGTTATGCCTGTGGACCCATGGGGTTCTGGGTCCAGAATAAGGCAGAGAAAATTGGAGCTCAACTCTTGAGGGGTAAATACAAATTAAAAGTATTCATTCAAGGGAACCAGCAGTTAGCGTAATGGCTATGTCGCTGGATTCCCACGTAGTCGACCGCGGTTAGTGTCCTGGACCCGGTGGCTTAAAACTCACGCCGGGCGCGTGTGCGTGCGTGCCCAAGATCCCGAGAGGAGAATGGAGGAGAAGGGATTGCGGCGTGACCATCCCCCCTGGGGGGTGATTTCTCGCTTTCTGTCTCTATGTCTCTCTCTGACTGTCTGGCGAGCGCACGCGCCCTACAGTGAAAATCTCTCCAAAAAAAAAAATATATATATTCATTCAAGAAAGGAATGCTGGGGGACCAGCAGTTAGCATAATGGCTATTTCGCTGGACTCCCACATAGTCAACTGCGGTTCGCGTCCCGGACCCGGTGGCTTAAGACTCACGCCGGGTGCGTGTGTGTGCGTGCCCAAGATCCCAAGAGGAGAATGGAGGAGAAGGGATTGCGGCGTGGCCATCCTCCCTGGGGGGTGATTTCTCGCTTTCTGTCTCTTTGTCTCTCTGTCTGTCTGGCGAGCACATGCACCCTATAGCAAAAACCTCTCAAGAAAAAAAACAATAAAAAAGAAAAGAAAGGAATGCTGGGTACCAGCAGTTAGCATAATGGCTATGTCATTGGACTCCCATGTAGTCAACCGGGATTCGAGTCCCGGACCCAGTGGCTTAAACTCATGCCTGGCGCATGTGAGTGCATGCCCAAGATCCCGAGAGGAGAATGGAGGAGAAGGAATTGCGGGAGGCCATCTACCCTGGGGGGTGATTTCTCACTTTCTGTCTCACTGGCTGTTTCTCTCTTTCTTTCTGGTAAGTGCACGTGCCCTTTAGCAAAAACCTCTCCAAATTAAAAAAGAGGAAGGAATGCTGAATGAGTTTACTGCTTGAAATTATCCTCAGGCACTGGGATCTCCTGCTAATAAGGAAAGCTGAAATAACCTGTCATCAATCACAGGCTGGGTTGGGTTCTAACAGTATCATACTCAGGTAAGTGAGAGAACACAAACTTTTCGAGCAACTGAACCATGGCATCCCTAGGTCTAGGGACCAGATCTGTAATACCTCTGAGTCCAGCCAAAGAAAGGAGCCCCAGCAGTGTAAGTCCTAAGCATGGACAGACAGTCCCAGGTGTTTCGAAGAGGCAAATTAAAAACTGTTAGGCTAGGGAGAGGGAAGTAAGGACAGAGAGAGGAAGAAAAACTTGCGCTATTCAAGAAGAGCTTACAACTCAATATTTTAAAGCACAGGAAAAAAAACAAACAAAAAAACAAAAAAATCTCATCCCTGACAAAATAAAAATAATAAAGAAATGTTAAAAAGTACTTAAAAGTTAAGTAGTTTTTTAGTTTAGACTAGTGTAACACTAGTCTAAAGAAATAAATAAAAAACAGGTATGGATGAAATGAGTACAAATGTATATAAATAAGAAGCAATAAGAGACCCTGGAAATGAACAGAGTTAGTGAAATAAAAAACTCACTGGATGGGAAACATTATAGAGTACACACTGGTGAAGAAGAATAAATGAACAGAAAAATGGCCTAATTATCTATAATGCAGCAGAAGGGGGTAGGTTCAAGTCCTGGACCTGGCTTTAAAAACACGCCATGTGTGCGCATATATGTACCTGTGTGCCCAAAATCCTTGAGAGGAGAACAGAGAAGAAGGGACTGCAGTGGAACCATCTCCCCTGGAGGGTGATTTATTTCTTTTCCTTTCTCTGTGTCTCTCCAGTGAGCACATGTGCCCTTTGGCAAAAAAAAAAAAAAAAAAAAAAAAAACCTTAATTTCAAAAAAGGTAAGCCATATGCATATAGAGAATTACTAACATATCCAGATAACAAAAGTCCAAGAAAGAAAGAATAATAAAAATAAGCAGTAGGATCCTCCCGGGGGGTGATTTTCTCACTTTCTGTCTCTCTGTCTCTCTCTGCCTCTCCTGCAGTGCATAAGCCCTATAGTAAAACTCTCTCCAAAAATAAATAAATAAACTGTAGGAAGAATTTGAATAAAATAGAGATAACTTTTCAGAATTAAATAGATGAAAATTCTTCCAGTAAAAAAAATCCCATGGGTGATAAAAGGGGGGAGAAATCCATACTTAAGAAGCATATTGCAGTAAAATTTAAGTTTCATCTTTTCTTTTTTCTTTCTTTTTTTTTGGTGGAGACTTTTGCTATAGAGCACATGCACTTGACAGATAGACAGAAAGTGAGAAATCACCCCCTAGATTCTCATGCCATAATCCCTTCTCTCAGGATTTTGGCCACATGTGCACACACACTCAGCATGAGTTTCAAGCCACCAGGTCCAGGACTTGAACCGCAGTAAACCATGTGGGAATCCAGTGATGTAACCATTACACCATCTGCTGGTCCCAAATTTAAGTCTTTTCAACAAACAGACAAACAGTATTGGAAAAATGCAGTATCTGCTGTCATAAATAAATAAACAAATAAACAATCTACACTTTATACCTTATTCAAAAATGAATTAAAAGTAGGTCTATGACCTATTTGTAAAACACTTCTAAGATAAAATGTATGTGATCTTAGGTTATCCTGAGTTTTCTGAAGCATGATCAGGAAAGATATGATGAGGGACCAGCAGTTAGTGTAATGAAAGATATGATGTTAGACTTATCAAAATGTGTAAGTTTTGCTCTGTGAAAACCAGTTTAAAAGAAGGCACTGGACTCCTGCATGGCTGATTGTGGTTCCTGTCCTGGACACAGGAGCTCGAAAATAACATGGGGCGCATGTACATAATCCCAAGAGGAAAATGGAGGAGAGTGGAATGTGACATGGCAATCCCCTCTGGGGGATGACTTCTCACTTTACCACTCTGTCTCTTCTCTCCAAGGCAAGCACATGTGCCCTAAGGCAAAAATCAATGAATTAATTTTAAAAAGAGAGATTGGAAGAAAATATATACAGATCTCATATCTAACAAAGGACTCATATCCAGAATGTATGAAGAATTCACAAAACTCAATGGTAAAAAAAATTCAATTAGAAAATGAGCGAAAGATGTGAATATACATTTCACCGAAGAGATATTTTAAGGGCATAAAGAAGAACATGCTGTTAAAAATCATTAGTCACTTGGAAAATGCAAATTAAAACTACAATGAAGTATCACTGCAAACCTAATAGAAGAGCTAAAATAAAAATATTTGCAATACCAAAAGTTGGTGAAAATGCATAGAAAATGGATTTCTCATATAATGCTGATGGGAATATAAAATGGTATAGCTACTTTGGAGAAGAATTTGACAGTTTCTTACAAAACTTAGCTTGAACTTATCTATCATTCAACCAGTAATCATACCCTTAGACATTATCCCAGAGATATGAAACTTCACAAAAACCCACAAACAAATATTCACAGCAACTATACTCATAAATAGCTCCAAATTGGAAATACTTAAATATTCTTTTTTTTGAGAAGTTTTTGCAATAGGGGATGTGTGCTTGCCAGAAAGAAAGAGACAGAGAGACAAAAGGCAAGAAATCATCACCCCTCCCCCTCAGGAAGGACGGCCACACCGCAATCCCTTCTCCATTAGCCTCTTGGGATCTTGGGCATGCACGCACACACGTCCGGTGTGAGTTTAAGCCACTGGGTCTGGGACTCGAACCAGGGTCAACTACATGAAAGTCCAGTGACACAGCCATTACGCCAACTGCTGGTCCCAATACACAAATATTCTTCAATGGATGAGTGGTTAAATAAACTGACACACCCTGGCACCAGCAGATGGTATAATGGTTACGTTGCTGGACTCCCACATAGTTGACCATGGTTTGAGTCCCAGATCTGGTGGCTTAAAACTCATGCAGGGCACATGTGCATGCATTCCCCAGATCTGGAGAGAAGAATAGAGGAGAAGGGATTTTAGAGTGGGCATACCACCTTGTGGGGAGGGGGGATTTTTTTACTTTCTGTCTCTCCAGCAAGCACATGTGCCCTATGGCAAAAATCTCTCTTAAAAAAATTAATAAAAATACAAGTTCTGGAGTTGAATATTATATCCCAGAATTTAATAGGAAAAATGGAACCAGAACAGAAGATAAAGTACATGAGACTGATAGGTTCATGCACCTACCATTTGAACAGAATCCTAACCTATTTCCTGGCTTTAAGAAAAGTTCTTTAGCATTTCTATGATTTAAATTAAAACTTTTTTTTTAATAGTACCATGTGAACTTACCATTGAAAGTAGTTAGATTATTTAAGAAATTGTGTGATCAATACAATGTGGGTGGAAAAGGAATGGAAGACAATTGTAGACACCAGAGACAGTGGGAGAAGAGGGTGGGAAAGGACAGAGGGTCAGAAAGAGGGGTAAAAATAATTCTAGGAACTATACATTTTTGATAATAATATGCATGATTAAGTCACTATGCAGTATATTCTGGATGGGAAATCACATTTTGTATGCTGTGATGATGCTTAGGAAAAGAATGTAAATTGAGTTACAAAAAAAAAAAAGTTTCAGAAAAAAAAAATCCATTCGATGACCACAGTAAGATATATAGCCCCAGCTAGGTCTACTTTATAGGATGTCTAAAGTTAGACTTGTGTTCATAGAAAAGTATATATCTGCTGTGTTTGCTATGAAAATATTTAGATTAATTAAGATCTTTAGTAATTCAATAAAATGTGTGGGAGGGAACAGTATAGAAAGTAAACATAGATACCAGAGACAGTGTGGGAAGAGAGTGGGAGATGGCAGAGGGTAAGAGATAGGGAATCAAGGATGGGGGAGGTAAAAGAAAAACAAACAGAAAACAAGAAATGGAAAATTATTTGTTGACAATAACATGTATGTTGATGTGCTTGATTGAGACAATATACAGTGTACTCTGGATGGAAAAATCTCATTTTGTATGCTGTAATGATGTACAGTGAATGAACATAAACAAATAAATTTAAAGAAAAAAATGAAAATAAATAATAAATAAATAAATAAAATAATACATCCTTACAATGAGACACTACTCATGAATAGAGAAGAAAAAACAGTGAATACATGCAACAATCTGAATTACACTGAGTAAAAAAAAAATTCAGTCTCAAAAAGGTTACATATTGTCTGATTTGATTTATGTAAAAAATTACAGAGATGGAGTAAAGATTAGTGGTTGCCAGGGAACGTGTCAGGGTTGGGCTGGGATGCAGATAGAGACGTTTTTCTTTCGGTGAGAGAGTATACCCACCAGAGACAAAGAGAAAGGAAAAAGCACACCCCTCCCCACCCCAGAGGCATGGTCACACTGCGATCTCTTCTCCACTTCTTCCTCCTCTTGGGGTTTTTGGTCATGTACCCATACACACCTGGCATGTTTCTCGAGCTGCCAAGTCCAGGACTCCAACTGCCCAGATGGCCACGTGGGATCTAGCCACCTTAATTATCAGGCCATGGGCTGGTGCCCCAAAAGATTTTTTTTAATGAATAGATGTAGATGGATTAGTCAGTAAATTAAATGTCGCCTTCCCATAGAGTACAAATAAAATAAACCTCTATCTTATATAGTAAAATTCCCAAGGGTATACGGACCTCAACAATTAGAAGAAAAAAATAAGTAAAAGGTTTTATTACATTAGGATAAAAAAAAAAAAAAACTGTCTTAAGATTTCTTAAAAAGCACAAACCATAAAGGAAAATTTTGGTAATTTGATCTTATTCATATTTTAGACCATGTATAACAAAAGACACCAGAAAACGAAGTTAAAAGACCAGCACAGTTTCTCTTAGATCACAACCAGCTGGAAAAGGCAAGAAAACGAATCATCCCTTAGAGTCCCAGAAAGGAAGGCAGCCCTGAAGACACCTTGATTTTAGCCCAGTGAGACTGGGACAGACTAGAACCCATGGAAATGCAAGGAACCACCCAATATCTGTGGTGATCCATTACAACAGCAATAAGGGATTACCCTGATGACTGACCTCTGTTGACTTCCAAGTGTTAATCTTGAGGGGCAGAGTTTCCTGAGACCCCACTGCTCCAGGAAGCGACTGGATGTCTGGGTACTGGTCTTGTTTCAGTACTGCCTTGGAAGCATTTTCTGTCAATAACATAAAGCTAAGATTTTACTTTGGCAAAAAACAGTAATGTTTTAAATTAGTTCACAATTTTTATGTTAATCACTTCTGAATATTCATGTTGCCTACTAAATATACATCATCTCCCAATGGTTACCTCTGAGTATAATTCACTTTAATACACCACTTTTAATAATTGACAAATTCAGACTGATACAAAAAACACAGCTTGGGTTGGCTCTGTGGTTATGTGGCTGGACTCAAGTGGCCAGCTGCGCAATTTGAGTCCCAGACCTGGTACCTTGAGAAACAAGCAGGGTGTGTGTGTGGGCACCCAAAATCCTGGAAGGAGAGTTAGAGAAGAAGGGATTGAGGGTTGGTCATTCCCCATGGGGCTTCCTCATTTCCTTCTCTGTCTCTCTTTGGAGCCATAGGTGCCCTCCAGCATAAATAAATAAACCAAAATAAAACATAAACTTAAAAATTAAAAAATAACCTAATTTCTAGCCTTTTCCCACATCAACAACTCTGTTATAGCTTTATTACTTGAAATATATATTTTTAAAATAAGGTATAATAGGACCAGCAGATGGCATAATGGTTATGTTGTTGGACTCCCATATAGTTAGCTGTGGTTCAAGTCCTGGACCTAATGGCTTTAAACTCATGCCAGGTGTGTGTGTGTATGCATGCCCAAAGTCCCAAGAGAAGAATGGAGGAGAAGGGACTGTTGTGTGGCCATCCCCCCAGGAGGATGATTTCTCATTTTCTGTCTGTCTCTGTCTCTCCGGCAGGCACATGCACCCATATAGCAAAAAGCTCTCTCAGGAAAATAAAAACATATAAGGTATAACAAAATAAAGTTTAAAAATGTGAAAGTTATTCAAATAAAAATTTAGCAAAGAATAACAATAATTATTCTACTTAATATTTAAAAGAACTTCATTACTATAGTGTGAATTTCATATGTTCTAAGAGAACCTAGTCAGAAACATACATGGAGTATTTGATTAGAAAATAAACTGTAGGAGTCAGCTGGTGGCATGGTGGTTAAGAGCACTTGACTCCCACATGGCCGACTGCGGTTTGAGTCCTGAACCTGATGGCTTGCTTTCTCACTTTCTCTCTCTCTCTGATTAAACTGGAAAATAATAATAAAGTTAAATAAAAAATAATTCTTTAAAAAAATTATAACAGTTTTTAAAAAAATAACATAAACGTTAAAGGAAAAATAAAAATACATCAATTAAAAACAGTGATATTTTTGCAGTCTTAATATCATTTTCTTTCTTACATTAGTTTCTATATATTAGTAACAATTCTAAAAAGCCTAACTCTGAAAATATTAGTAATAACTATACCTAAGCATATTATTGGCACAATAAGAAGTATAAGGGGAGTAAGCAGGTGGCAAGGTAGTTAAGGCACTGGACTTCCACACGGGTAATCAGTGTTCAAGTCCCAGACCTGGCAGTTTGAAATCACACTGGGTCCATGTACATGCATGCCCAAAATCCTGAGAGGAGAATGGAGGAGAAGGGATTGTGGCATGGCCATCACCCCTGTTAGGGTGATTTTTCATTTTCTCTCTCTTTATCTCTCTCTGGTAAATGCATGCGCTCTATAGCAAAAACCTAAAAAAATAAAAAATAAAAAAAATAAAGTGTAAGAAAACTACCTTCAAACCAGTGTATGTACACCACTGGGGTATGAAAAGGCTTTGAAGGGCTAGGTGGACAGTATTAAAGAATCAATTTCCAGATCCATGCCTTCCACATATATTCTTTCCCAAAACTGATCTGCTTGAGAATACAACTGCATCTAGCTAGTTTTCTCTCCCCCTGCCCTCTCCTAATCAACTTTTTTCTACTTTATAAAAGACATATCATCATCCATGGTGCATCTTTTCAAAGCCTAGGAACCTCTAAGGCACCAAGCTATAGTAAAAAATACTGGTATAGGGCAAGCCTCCCTTAATCAAGACATGAAAGACCCGCAGCAGAGTTTCAAAGTCCGTTCTGTCTCCTGCATTTCTTCCTATGGCAGAGCACAGCACAGCAACAGGGTACTGTGGTCCACACCAGGATGTTTAGTATTCATATCTATGATAGTATGGGGCAACGGGACAGTCGACACATTCCATTTAGTGTCCTTCTGCTTGTCTCAACTATCATCAAAGAAAACATCCTTCCGAAGAGAGAGTTCCCTGAGAGCAGAGCAAAGCAAGCACGAGGGCTGGGCATCCAGTGTCATCAGTGTCGCAGCTCATGACATGCCACATGCCTGAGCTACCCATCTCAGGAAAGAATTCAGGGGCGTGTATTAGAGTAATATTTATGATACATTTACTTAAAGAAACAAAGAAGTTTTCTGAAAAAAAAGTTAAAATTTGATTGGCTAGTTGTTTTGACACTGAGAGTTGGCTTCATTATATGGCAAATAGTCCCCAAAATCGAAAGAATCAAATGTATAGTTCAGAAGAGTTGATGAAAATATTTTTAAAGCACACAAAAAGATCACTTTCTCAAAAATTTATGTATTAACAGGTATATTGCAATTAGTAGTTTTATTTTTTCTCATACTTCTGGAGTATATTGGGTCAAAGTATAACAGGTTTAATGAACAGTTCTTTGATAAATTTTAGTAAAGATTTTTTGGCATCATTCCCAGGACCTGAGCGAATAAATTACTCCTAATGAATGTTTAACAAATCTTTTTCCAAGTAAGGTGCTTCCACTTCTTTGCTTCCAGTATTGATGATTTTTAGTCATGTTAACAGTAGACACGAAATAAAAAATATTTTTATAATAAATCACTGTATAATACTTGGCCTATTTGAAGGCCAATACTTTGAAGGAATTCACTGAATTGACATTACTATCATAAAGCACCTTCTATTCCCACCTACAATTTATGTGAATTAGTTTTCTCAGCATTTATATCTATAAAAATATAAAACAGAATTTATGATGAACTCTGCTTATATGGCAATAAGTAATATTCATATATGGTAAGTGAACAGTCCCATGTAACTTATCAAAGCATGTGTTTCCCATAAAACTATATTTTTTTCTAAGTATTTATTAAAAACTTATATTTATGCGATTTTGATTGCCTATGTACTAAAATTAATTGTAATAATAAGTTAATCTAGAAGGAATGTCTCCCCGTGTAAAACTTTTGGTCACAGAAAATGCATATAAAATAATTTCAATTTATATACATATTTGAGGTAGAAAAGACTTTCAAGCATAAAAGTAATTAATATTAGGATAAATTTCTGTGACAGATATGGAATAAAAATATGACCTCAGAGAGAAAATGGACTGATATAAAATTCCAAGAATTAAAAAAGACTACATGTATTTCTTTAAATGAATTACTATAGGTATCAATCACAATGGTAGTTAGATTCCTTTAGATACACTAAAAAGCCTGATAGGACAGTTTTGTTTGTTTTGTTTTTCTTTTGTCTTTAATGTTGATATTTAAATATGCCAGAATTACATCCTTTATAGTTATTTATACTTATAAAACTTCACATGTCAACTTTAAAATGCCTAAGTAGGCATATAACCTTTTAAAATCATCTTGGGGGACCAGCAGTTAGAGTAATGGCTAAGTTGCTGAACTCCCATGTAGTCAACTGCGGTTCAAGTCCTGGACCCAGTGGCTTAAACTCACGCTGAGCTCGTGTGCATGCATGCCAAAGATCCCAAGAGGAGAATGGAGAAGGGTTTGCGGTGTGGCCATCCCCCTGGGGGGTGATTTCTCACTTTCTGTCTTTCTGTCTCTCTGTAGAGTGCATGCGCCCTGTAGCAAAAACCTCTAAAAAAAATAAAAATAAATAGCTAAAAAGACAATAAAATCATCTTGGGATTAGGCAAGTAAAATATCCTGGAAAGCGATGGTATAAAAGTTTATAGCCTGAACAGAGAGGTAAGTCTAACATTCAGACTTATACTTACTTAATAATTATATATAAAACTTTCGTGAATTGTCTAATTTTAGGAATAAGCATTCATAGGAGGAAAAAACATGTGCACCACAGTAATGAGGAACAGCCTCAAAGAGAAAGCAGAATTTAGACAAGGCTTTATGGATGAGGATTCCGATAAATGTGGAGGAGAAAATTTATTTCAAGCAGGAATCAGTAATACCTTAATGAAGTCAGTAAGGTATTACTGACTCCTGCTTGAAGATGCCAGATCTCCTTCAAGATTTCTTGAAAAAATAACAAGAACTTTTCATTTATGGCTGCACCTTTTCATTTGGTTATGACTCCACATGAAACAGAATAGTTAAAATGGGCTCATATTGGGGGCCAGCAGAGCATAGCAGTTACATCACTGTTCCCATATAATAGACCACAGTTCAAGTCCCAGACCCAGTGGCTTGAAACTCACACCGGGCACATGTGTGTGCATATCTAAGAACCCAGAAGGAGAAGGGATTGTGGTGTGACCATCCTCCCTGAGTGATGATTTCTCACTTTCCTTCTCACTGTCTCTGTCTTTCTCTCCAGAGAGTGCACATGTCCTAAGGCAAAAACCTCTTTTAAAAAAAAAAAGGCTCATTTTGGACTTGGAGATTTTATAAATAATAATAGAAAACAGTGGTGCCTTAGGGCTTAGATCATTTATCTACTTTCATTAGATTTAATCAGGAACTATAATATCACTCCTTCAGCATTCAGTAACAAAATTATCTCTGAAATATAAACTTAAGTTTTAGATATAATTTAGAAGTAGATTCTAAAATTTCAGAAAGTCAGTTTTAAATTTTGAGAGAATCTGAAGAATACTAAGAATTATAAAATTTAAAATCACACATTTAGAGATACATTTTAGTCTAGAACAGCTAACGTATGATAAAGCTATCTTAATTTATCTTATGTGTCAAGAAGGAAAGCAGAATAGTGAGTCTATAGAAATTCTTTTTTAGAGCATCAGATAGCACAATACTGAAAGCAAAGTGTGCTTAATTAGATTAGATTAGGTGGTTACACATTTATTTCTGAATTTTCACAAGCAAATAGGAAGGGAGAATGGGCTTGTAGTTCCTTACTGGAAATAAAGTCCCTCTGGTATAAGCCATTTATCAAGTGAGCCTGTGAAGTCAGAAGCCAAGGAGATCAGTATGTGAACGAGAAACCTCACAGGAAAAAGTGAAGATGCTGCAGGAAATGATGCTGTTAGTCATCTGAGGATGAGCGCTTAGATATTAAGGCTGTAAGTACTTTGTAGAAACTATCTAGAGAGAAGCTGTAGATCTCGTTGCGCCTGTACCACTCAGATAATACCACAAAGCAGAACTGGTGAACTCTGTGATCGTTCTTAGATGAGATATCAAACTGACATTCAAATGATCAGACATTAGCAATCAATAGTATATTTTGGAATTGAAACATTCCATAAACTTAACACATTTCCAAACTGTTTCATTTATTATTTAAAATCTAATAAACATTGTTGCTATGGATTGAAAATGTCATTTTAGATCTAATTTAACAAAATTATTTTTCCTAAAAAATTTAAGGGTGCATGATATCAAACTGACATTCGAATGATCATACATTAACAATCAATAGTATATTTTGGAATTGAAACATTCCATAAACTTAACACATTTCCAAACTGTTTCATTTATTATTTAAAATCTAATAAACATTGTTGCTATGGATTGAAAATGTCATTTTAGATCTAATTTAACAAAATTATTTTTCCTAAAAAATTTAAGGGTGCATGTACTGGCTGGATATAGACAGAAACAGTCTATAAAGTGAGAAATCACACACCCTGTCCCCCTCCCCAGGGGATGGTCACACAGCAATCCCTTCTCCTCTCAGGATTTTGGGCATGCATGCACATGTGCCCAGTGTGAATTTGAAGCCACCAGGTCAGGACTCAAACCTCAGTTAGCCATGTGGGAGTCCAGTGCCTTCACCACATCACCTGCTGGCTCAATAAAATTAATTTTTAATAATAAATACATCATCACAGAAAATATGTGGAGGGCTAACAAAGAACTGATAAGATATAAAAGTGAAGTCTCATTAAGTTTACAACTAACTGTGGGAGTATTGTGAGTTTGAAACCCTGACTCTAATTTCATGGTATTGGAGCATAACTACACTTAACCATCTTCAAGTAATTTATATCTGTCCTATTTTTTATTTTAATTTTTCCAGTGAGTGTGTGCACTTACCAGAGAGAGACAGGAGAGAAAGATAGGAGGGAAATGAGAGAATACCTTATTAAAAAACACGCTTTTCTCTGGTAACCTTAAAATTCACCTTTCAAGAAAGATTTTCATTCTATCCCCATGTGGGGAACAGGTATGCCAAAATCCTTTCATCCTTCTTTTGGGACTCAGGGCACACACACACATGCCCAGCATGTTCCTCAAGTCACTCTAGTCCAGAACTTAAACCCCAGTTACCCATGTGGGGTCCAGCTGCCTTAACAACCATGCCACTGGCTGGCACTGGCCTATTTTATTTTAAAATTCTTACTTGTTATTATTATTTTAATTTGAACAGAGGGAAAGGAAGGATGAGAAAGCAAGTCGCCAGGTCTGGAAATCAAACCATGGCTGGTCATGTGGGAGTCCAGTGCCTTTTACCACCACACGACCTGCCAGCCCCCTGGCCTATTTTTTTAAATGTTTGTTATAATTTCAAACTTACAGAGAAGTTCCAAGAACAGTACAGAGAACTTCCATATAGTCTTTATCCAGACCCACTAGCTGTTAACATTTGCCTCATCTGCTTTATTCTCTATTTTCTTTCTCTATTTATACACATGTTATTATCCTAGATTTTTAAATGTAGGGGAAATGTCATTGTTGTAGATTGGCGTCTCCAGGAAACTGACTCTAAGACTCAGAGTTTCCCCATGGGAGACTCATGTGGAAGTGCTTTTAGAAACAGATCTGTGAGAAGGGAGGGAGGGAGGCAGGATGGGGCCAAGGGAGAAACTGAATTGTAATGTGATTACAAAAGAGGACACAGCAGATTACTTCAGATGCTTTGAAGCATGCTCTTCACAGTTGATCTGCCTTAAAGCAGGAGGGCTGGACCATATCCACAAGACATTGGATATGTGTTTCTTTAGGAAAGCGCATGGCCTTCAACAAAAAGGTTCTCTTCAGCTGTTGGGAATTCCCAGAGAAGGACTCAGTTGAGAGTCCTCCTAGCAGCTGAGGGAGGGAGTGACTTGATCTTGAAGTGAGGATCTGGGAGGCACATGACAGCATCCACTACAGACACATCTCTGTTTCTGCTTTATTGCTCTGCTTCTATTTCCTTTTGACATACTTCAGAAGGCCAGGAGATAGAATGTGAAAATCTTTCTTGAAAGGTGAATTTTAAGGTTACCAGAGAAAAGCATGTTTTTTAATAAGGTCAAAAGAGAAGAAGGATAAATAACAAGAAAGTAGAGAAATTTAAGCAATTTTTTTTATTAAATATGAAATAGAAAGATAAGAAAAAAGAAAGGACTAATTTTATTGCTGGAGATCTTAAAAAGGGAGTCAGGCAATTTTATTTCAGCATTTGCTAACGATGGCATAGAAAACTGGCATGTTGCCAGTAGTTCTTACTTAATAATGGGAACATGGGGCTGGCAGGCAGCATGGTGGTTAATGTACCTGACTCACACATGGCTGCAGTTTGTTCGAGTCCTGGACCTGGAGACTTGCTTTTTCACTTTCCCTCTGTCTCTCCTTTTCTCTGGTCAAATTAAACAAAATAATAATGATGAATAAAATTATTATTTACAAAAAATAAAGAGAAAAAAGAAAAATAATCAATTATGTTAAATGTTCAACTCCAGAAACAAGAAGAAATAAACAGTCACTATACAAGCAGGTTTTTTTTTTTTTTTTTTTAAGATTTATTGGGAACCAGCAGTTAGCGTAATGGCTATGTCACTGGACTCCCATGTAGTCGACCGCGGTTCGAGTCCCGGACCCGGTGGCTTAAAACTCACGCCGAGCGCATGTGCGTACGTGCCCAAGATACTGAGAGGAGAATGGAGGAGAAGGGATTGCGGCGTGACCATCCCCCCTGGGGGGTGATTTCTCGTTTTCTGTCTCTATGTCTCTCTCTGTCTGTCTGGCAAGCGCACGCGCCCAATAGTGAAAAACCTCTCCAAAAAAAAAAAAGAATTATTTATTTAATTTTATATATCATCATCATCATTATTATTATTTCAAATTTGCTATAGGTGCTCACCAGAAAGAGATGAGAGGAAAAAGAGAAAACCACCAAATCCAAGACTTGAACTGTGGTCTACCATGTGGGAGTCCAGTGCCCCAACCACCAAGCCACCTGCTGGCCCCTAAAAGCAGGTGGGTTTTTTTTTTTTTTCTTCAGAGAGTTTTTTTGCTATAAGGTGTGTACACTCACTGGAGAGAGAGAGACAGAAAGCCAGTAAGTCAGAAATCACCCCCTCCCAGGGGGAAATTGCCTTCTCCATTCTCCTCTTGGGATCTTGGGCATGCACTCACACAGGCCTGGACTGAGTTTTAAGCCACTGAGTCCGGGACTTGAACCATGGTGAACTATGTGGGAGTCCAGCAACATAACCATTACACAAACTGCTGGTCCCATAAAAGTGGGTTTTAATATTCAATGGCTAATGACTGGATTAAGATAGTGTGAAGATACTATTAAGATATAGTATAGAATTCCCATCATATGACGATTAATGTGTTTTTTTTTAAGTCAAAACTAACTGAAAATTTTTATGACAGCAAAATAATGTGGGTATAGATGAAACTGAACATGATTTTTAAAAGAAAAAGAATAAAAATAACTGGCCAAGAAAATAAACAAGATCTAAGACATCCCTTCTGCCCCAGAGTAATACTTATGACTTGACAGGATCCTGGGAGTTGTCGTCAATATCCACATTTCTAGAAAAGAGAACTGAAAAGACAATACTTTCTCCTTTATGGGTGAGGAGAGTTGCAAATAGCTAGAGAAAAAATAAATACATGTGTGGTAGTAAATAAAGATGCTGCCACTTCAATGACAGTGAAATCTGCAGTTTCACCATGAATTGGATGGATGTTCTTAAGCTCAAGGATATCTTCCCCACCCCATGGAAGAGGATATATATCCCAACTAGGTAGAAGGAGCAGGACTTTGTACAAGACTCAGAAATCAGAGCAGAGCCCAGGCACCCTAAAGATTACACATGGCCTCAGCCGAGATCTTCTATTCTTCTTACTGCAGCAAAGTGGGTAAGAAATAGTCCACAGACTGCAACTTAGTGGAGAAAACAAACTGGTCTGCCATGTTGACAGGGTCAAATCACTACGTGTATCTGAGCAAGTAGCAGCCAAAGTTTATTGTGCTATATCCATATTAGCCCATTTATTTCTCATAGCGACTTTAGAGTAGAGACTACACTACTCCATTTTACAGAAGACAACATTGCAACATACAAGTTTAAGGTGGCCAATCCACATCCAGAGACTTTCCTAATACATAGGGCTTGGACATTCCCACCATTCAGGGCTGGCTAAAGCTGATCCAGAGTGGATCATGGTATCAGGACTCTATTGGGAGTGTTGTCTCTCTGTCTCCATCTCTCCTTTTGTTTTTCTTGCTCATGAAGAAATAGACTGAAAAAAAAAAAACATCTACTGCTAAAGTTACAGTAATCAAAACAGTGTGTTTATTGGCACAAAAACAAACATTTAGATCAAAGGAACAAAATAGAGAATCCATAAATAAAACCATGCACTTATGATCAACTGATCTTCAACAAAGGTCCCAAGAACACACGATGGAGAAAGAACAATCTTATAAATGAGAGAATAATAATAAGGATATTCACAGCTGATTCATTGAACCTTTTATCTTATCCCATATACAGAAATCAGCTTGAAATGGATTAAAGACTTAAATGTAAGACTTGAAACTGCAAAGCTACTGGAAGAAAACAAAGGGAAAAAAAGCTTCTTGACACTGGTCTGGGCAATGATTTTTTGTAAATAACTCCAAAAGCGCAAGTAGCAAAAGAATTATTTTAATTTAATAAAGATTTTTTTATATATTATAGTCCATTATGTATATATATAATGTATAAAAATACTATAATATATAAAAATACATATATATATTTAATATAGTATAAAGTTTTTTTTGAAAGTTTTCTATAGCTACTATGACAAATTACCACAAATTTAGGCTTAAAAAAATTTATCATCTCATAGTACTAAAGGTCAGAAACCCAGAGAGCCCAGCCCAGACAGATTCTCTGCTTCTGGGTCTCCACCAAGTTGGATTCCTATCGGAGACTCTGAGGAAGAATCTACTCCAAGCTCATTCAGGTTGTTAGAAGAATTCAGCTCCTTGTACATGTAGGGCTGAGTTCCCTATTTCCTTGCAGGCTGACAACCAGAGGCCACTCTCAGCTTCTAGGGGCCACTTGCATTTCTATCACTCTATCAAGCCAGTCAGTAATGGTGAACTGAATCTTTCTCATGCCTAGAATCAATCGGTTTTGTTCTGCCACCACTAGAGAAAACTCCCTGCTTTCAAAGGATTGTGTGATTACAGTAGGCCCACCTAGATAATCTTTATGCCATATATGTAATCCATCATTACATACATAGGTTCTACCCATGCTCAGAGGGTAGGAGATTAGATAAAGGCAATGGTCACTGGGATTTATTTTCAGAATTCTACCACAATAGCAGACTTACAATTTTTTTTTTAGTGGTCTATAGCTTTTCTGTCATGTTTAAGAAATCCTTCCTTATCTCGATGTAAAATGTTTCTCTCCTAAACAGCTTGAAGTCTTGCTTTTTTACCTTTACTTAGAAACTTTTATTTTATGAAATGAAGTAGGGACACGTCTTCATTTTCTTCAATAAAGGTAATTGCCCCAGGATTCCTTAATGAACAGTTTATCTTTTCCCTACCAAGCTAAACCACCACCTCTGTCATTAATGAAGACTCCATAGTTGTATGGGTCTGTTTTCTGGTCTCCACTGTTTGTCCCACTGGTCCATGCACATATTCTGCATCAATACCACACACTCCTGATTACTATAGTTTCAGTCTTGTTACTTAGAAAGGCAAGTTCTCCACTTTATTCTTCTTTTAAATTTTTTGGATAGTCTTGACTTTTTGATTCTTCATAATAAACTTTGGTATCAACCCATCAAATTCAATTTTAAAATCCTTCTGGACTTTGATTGTAATCACACTGAATTAGTGGCTCTCGACTTGGGGCAATGACCCTCAGAGGACATTTGGCAATGTCTGCAGACATTTTTGATTCTCACAACGGGAAGAGATGTGTGCTAATAGCATCCAGTGAGTAGAGGTCATAATGCTAAATAATGCACAGTCCCTACAATAAAAATTATCAGGCTCAAAATGTTTATAGTATCAAGGCCAGTGGGTGGTATGGTGGTCAAGACATTGGACTCCCACATGACTGACCATGGTTCAAATCCTAGACCCAGTGGCTTGAAAATCATGCTGGGTACATGTGTGTGCGTGCCCAGAACCCCAGGAGGAGAGTGAAGGAGAAGGACTGCAGCATGGCCATCCCACTGGGGAGGTATTTCTCACTTTCCTCCTCCCTATCTCTGTCTCTCATTGACAAACACACACACCTATGGCAAAAACCTTAAATACACACACACATACACACACACACACACTCACACATACACAATCAATAATACAAAAGATATGAGAAACCTACTAAATCCATACACTTTGAAGAGAAATAACATATTTACATTTCTGAGTATTTTAATATACATGGAATTTATTTCCGTTTATATAGGTCTTTATCATGTTTCAATTAAGTATTATAACTTTCAATGTATAGATCTTGTACATATTTTGTAGGATTTACTCCTAAATATATAATCTTTAGTTACTATAAATAATACTTTAAAAAATTCTGTTGAAAGCTTGTGACTGATCTAAAGAATATAACTTGATTCTATATTTTGATATTTACAGTCAATCATCTTGCTAAAACTTATTATTTTTAATATGTCTGTTAATCTATTCAAGTCTGTAGATCTTTTCAATTTTTCTATATGAAAATCCTATCAGGGCCAGCAGATAATGTGGTAGTTAAAACAGCTGGATCCCACATGGCTGACCATATGATTAGAGACCGGGACCTGGCAGCTTGAAAAACACACTGGGCACCATGTGTTTGTATGTCCAACTCCTAAAAGGAGTGAAAAATGGAGGAGAAGGAATTGTGGTATGATAATCTCCTATTATCAGGGATGCTTTCTCACTTCCCTCTTTCTCTTGTGAGCACACCAAAAAAATTTTTTAATCCTATCAACTACAGACAATATTTGTTTCTTCCATTTCAATACTTGCACTTTCCAATTTCTTACTTGTTTTACTGTAATAGCTAGGATTTCCATTATGAAGCTTAATTAGCAAGAATGTGAATCCTTGTCTTTTACCCGACTCTAAAAGGAATACTTCCACATTCAAATCTATGGACATTTTTAATTTATGTATTTTTTCTTGACTTTAAACTTCATTGCATTTTGGTAAGAAAAAGTGATCACATGTGTGATGGAGATTTTATTAAATGTATAGATTTTCTCTATAATATATAGAACCAATTACAAGATCCCTATTTTTGAAAATGTTTTATGCACTTCACTTATAATTCACAGAAGTATTTTAAAATCTTCTATGATGATAGAAAATTTAACTTTTTCCTATAGTTCTACCAATTTTTGTTTTCTATACATTGAAGTTATTTTATTGGGTATATTCCCATTAGGAATGTTTATCTATCTGGGTAACTGGTCTTTTTTTTTTGAAGAGGTTTTTGCTATAGGGCACATGCACTCGCCAGACAGACAGAGAGAGACATAGAGACAGAAAGTGAGAAATCATCCCCCAGGGGGGATGGTCACGCCGCCATCCCTTCTCCTCCATTCTCCTCTCGGGATCGTGGGCACGCACGCACACGCGCCCGGCGTGAGTTCTACGCCACCGGGTCCGGGACCCGAACCACAGTCGACTACGGGGGAGCCCAGCAACATAGCCATTATGCTAACTGCTGGTTCCCGAGACAGAGATTTTTGCTACAGGGAGCATGCACTAGTCAGAGAGACAATGAGAAAGAAAGTGAGAAATCACCTCCCAGAGAGGATGGTCACGCCGCAATCCCTTCTCCTCCATTCTCCTCTCGGGATCGTGGGCACGCACGCACACGCGCCCGGCGTGAGTTCTACGCCACCGGGTCCGGGACCCGAACCACAGTCGACTACGGGGGAGCCCAGCAACATAGCCATTATGCTAACTGCTGGTTCCCGAGACAGAGATTTTTGCTACAGGGAGCATGCACTAGTCAGAGAGACAATGAGAAAGAAAGTGAGAAATCACCTCCCAGGAAGAATGGTCATGCCGCAATCCCTTCTCCTCCATTCTCCTCTCGGAATTGTGGGCACACACACACATGCCTGGCATGAGTTTCAAGTCACCAGATCCAGGACTTCTGAGTTGGCCATATGGAAGTCCAGTGCCTCAAACACTATACCATCTGCTGACCCTGAGAGCTGATCATTTTATCATTATCTTTAATAATACTCTTGGCTTTCAGTTCTACTTTGTCTGATCTTAAGGTAGGTGCACCACCTTTTAGTATATGCCTGGTTTATGTTTTTACACTTGCTTGTTTTCTACCTTTATTTAAATGTATGCTTACAGCATATATCTAAACTTCTTTTGCCCTATCCTGATAATCTCTGTCTTTAACAGATGAGTTTAGGAGCCAGCAGCTTGCATGATGGTTACAGCCCTGGACTCTCATATGGCCAGCTGCGGTTTGAGTTTCAGCTCAAAAGTCACATCTGGTGCTTGTGTGTGGGTGACCAAAATCCCAGGAGGAGAGTAGAGGACAAGGGATCGAGATGTCGTCATCCCTCCTGGGGTTTTTCTCACTTTCCCTCTCACTGTCTCTCTACAGCAAGTGCATAAGTCCTATGGCAAGAAAATAAATAAAAAAGTTTTAAATGAGTTTAATCTATTGATATTTATTGTAATTATTAATATATTTGGACTTATTTCTACCACTTTTAAAATTTCCATCTGCCCTACTTTACATTCCTTGCCCTTTACAAAAATTTAAAAACTTTTCCTCATTTTTTTATCACTTGCTTGGGATTTATGTGTTCTATTTCTCTTCTTTCAGAGTTTATCCCTGAAAGTTTATCATGCATATTTAGCTTTAAAAGTCTGGAGTCAAAAACATTCTCTGCCTTCTCTCAAGAAATGAAAGCACCTTTAGAACACAACTCTGTAGACCCATGTACCCCTAACTTACACACCATGGCTATCCACTATTTTAGTTGTCTTTAACTAAAAAATTAAAACATTATTTTATACAGAAAATGTCTAACTTTATTATATATTTCCCATTTGTTCACTCTCTTTTTTATTTTTAACCATCTTTCTAGAATAATTGCCCTCTTTCTGAATTATCCTTTAATGCAGTCTCATGATAATAAATTTTCTTGGTATTTTTACTTATCTATAAATAACTATTTCACCCTTATCCTTAAATGACAGCTTTGCTGAGCAAACAATTATGGGCTATTACTTTCTCTCATCACTGTCATGTGACCTCTGGGGTAGCTGTGAGGAAACTGCTGGCATGGTAATTGTCGTTCCTTTGTAGAGGTATCCCCCATACACCTAACATTGTGGTTACATTTTCCAATTTCTTTGAAAATTGGGAATTTCTTCTAGTTAATTAAATTCTATTGTTTTATTTCAGTGGTCTAATTTCTGTAAGTTCCCTTTTTTCAAAGTCATCCATTTGGTTCTAATAATCTCTTGATAATTAGTGATATATGTGACTATATCCTTTATTTAAATATTAAATATAGTTATTCTACATAGCTTTCCAATACCTGTAACCTTTGGGGGACTAAATATAGTCTTTGCTGTAAGCTTATACTTTTGGTGATACTGGATTGTGAGACCATTGCTTGATTTTAACTGGTGGAAATCCTATGGACCTAATTTGTGAATTGAGTAGCCTTTCTTGCAGAGAGAACTACCTGAGACCACTTCAGTCCTCCTTGAGTTTCTTAATTCAGCACAGTAATCTAAGGCTTTCCTTCCCAACATTTAAGGCAGGCCCAAGCTCATTTTTCTTGACCACTGACAGTTGCCCTTAAGCAACTCAACTCATAGTCACCTGCAACTTCCCACAGGCACCAGCTCCAAGTCATTCTGACCTCACTCACATGTTCCAGTCTTGTTTTACTCATTCATTTATTCATTTACATTTTTGGAAGGAGAAACTTCCCACATCTGTTATGAGGCCAGTAATATCTTAAATAGTGCATCATTTCTAGTCACTGGTTATTGACCAATAGATGGAGTCCCTAGTTAGCCTTACTGCTAAACATATACTTTTAGTATTTTTTAATGGAAAATCAACATATAATGCATTCCATTTTGTGAAAGTAATGTCTATCTAGCTATCTCTATATATGTGTATGCCTAGAATTACAGTTATCTAATATAACATATAAATGTTATTAGCATCTTAATATGTCATATTAATAATGGCTATCTCTGACTAATGAGTTTAGAAGTGGTTTATTCCTTATAAGCCTGTATTTTTAAAATTTGTTTTGAGAGGTTTTTGCTTTAGGGTGTGTGCACTCTCCAGAAAGACAGAGAAACAGACAGAAAGCGAGAAATCACTCCCCAGGGGGTATGGCCATGCCACAATCCCTTCTCCTCCATTCTCCTCTCAGGATCTTGGGCATGCATGCACGTGCGCCCAGTAGGAGTTTAAGCCATCAGGTCCAGGACTTGAACCATGGTCGACTACACGGGAGTCCAGCGACATAGCCATTTCACCATCTGCTGGACCCAGCCTATATTGTTTTTACAAGAATACTATGATTTTTCAGAAACACAAACAAAAAAATAAATGAGAAGGTCTTCAAAAAAGTTAATGAAAAATCCGTATGAAAAAACCATGCATGAATTTTAAAAACTTTGGCACCAAAATGAACTCATATTTTAATTCGATGTTTTCCCATAGACTTTCAGAAGTCCCCTTAAATAAGCAGAAAGGAAGAAAATATCCTAAGATGTCAATCATATTTGATATGGGGTGATAGAAATATAAATGGTCATTTTCTTTTCTGTACATTTTTAAATTTAAAAAAAATCAACTACTTGACATTCATCAATGCAAACGTTTTAGTAGCAACCACAGTTTGCTCCATAATGGCCTACCATTTCATCTAAATGTGGTAAGGCAACTAAATATGACCCCACATAAACTGTCAGTACAAAGTTCACTGAAAGATCACAGCATCAACAGTGGCGTTTGATTATAAAAACATGACAACTATTTTGCAGTACAACTCTGGTTCAACAGCAATCATATACAATCTGCAGGGAAATACCTCCATGATACTGAGTGCCATTACATTTAACAAGACCAGAATAATCCATCTACAATACAGGAAAGTTCCATTGCAAAGAATGCCACTACTGAAGAGCTCTTTCTGAAGATCAGATGACCAACATAGTCATGGTTTGCTGGCCTGGTAAGCAATGTCTCTGGAGATCGTTTTTATGATAATTACTGCCCCGAAGGAAAGGGCCTCTGATGCTTATAGCTGAGTTGTAACTGTGCTTTTTGAAGTTTCCTGTCTTGCCACCAAGCAGCAATGATCCTGTCCATTTCTTCCTTCAAACATCACAATCATATAAACAAAAACCACCCAAACTATCTACCAGAATTAAAACTCAGGAAAAACATCCAAGGATGGGGGTGGAAAGAGTAGAAGTGGTGATGAGTGTATAACACCTTCTTTAAAGTGCCTCTTTTCCCTTGCTAATTTACTACAAAGAAGCTAGGCACAGCTGTTTCAGCCCTAGATCCTGAAGCTTGGAAATCAAATTTCTGGCAATGCATTCAATTTTACATTTCACTATAATTAAATAACTAAGAGACATCTTTAAATTCCTACTGATGGAAATTTACCTGTATGAAACTGTCACTTGCCTCCATTTTCTCTAACCCAAATGTTAGAGTAATTTTCAATTTCTCTCATTTTCTCCAATACATCATCCACTTACCCCATTGCTTCTCTTTATTCTATATGTAAACATTACTACAATATTACCTCACTTCTATAAGCCTAGGGCAGGTCCTAGATGCCTGTATTGAAACAACCATCTCTTACAAAGCTTTCCTCCAATTTGTATCTCCTCCATTTCTACACAAAGCAATAAGAATTATCTTCTACCAACAGCTGTTTTTAGTAATAAGAAACCTAAGTTCTGTGACTAAGCTAAACATTCCTTCTGTTCTCCAAGACCTCTGTGGTTCCTAGTTGCTAGTCCAAATTGCAATTTTCAAATTCTATTTATTATGTCCTTTATGAATTGCTCTGAGCACTCAACCATCTGCCCACATTTTTCTATATATTCATATTTTTCGTTTCATTCAGTCAGATGACCACATATTACTATATTTAATCCATTTCTTGTTTTTGTTTCCCACTACAGTAGAGATTTTGTTGTCCCTTATATTATTCTCTTCTTCCTTAACAATAGAATCTCTTTTCATCTAGGCAGTATAAAACTACATTTTTCAGCCTCCCTTGTAGCTAGAAGTGTCAGTATGACTGACTACTATAACATTTTGCTAAACCAAAATGTTTTAAGTAACTTTCATTCAGTGTCTTTAAAGAGAAAAGGCATTTATATTTCAACCTCTCCTCCAGAATACACATGTGACAGCTGGAGCTCAAGGAGCTTTGAATCATGAAGTGAAGTTACTCTGAGTTTGATGGAGATACAAGACAAGGGGGCCCTAGACCCTGACACCGTAGAGAGCCATATTGGTCCTTCTGCAACACCTATTCTAAATTATTTCAGAAAAGAAAAAGAAATTCCTATTATGTTTAAAACTGCCAGCATTTCTGCAGCCTCTACCATCACCTATAAATGTATTCAATCTAACTGACTTACACACCTCCAAGTTTTCATTTGCTACCTTTTCTATCCCACTAAGAAAGTCCTCCCCATTTATATTCTTATCTTTTCCTACCCCTTGCCCCGCTGGTTTTCTTTCTTCCTTTAATGTACAGTTTCGGGTTCTAATACCTACATAAAAACAGTGTTGCTAGATTTACTTAATCCAATTACTCTTTTTTAAATATCCACATATGCATCTGTACATGGTAGTCCCTACTTATCAGTAGGGATATGGCCTAAGACTCCCCCTAATAGATTCCTGAAACTGTGGACAGTATTGAACCCTATGTATACTTGTGCTTTTTCCTATACATACTTTATAAACTTTACTTTTTATTGTCATCAGAAAAGTCATGATGCATTATTGCAGAGAAAAATATGTCATGACTTTTCCAACAACCCAATATGTTAAGTAGAGTAAGAGATGAACAATAATTAAGAATAGAACTAAACAGAATAGGATAACTAAAATAGAAGAATTATAACAATATGCCATCATCACTACTCTTGTGCCTTGGGACCATTATTAAGTAAAATAAAGGTTATTTGAACACAGGACTACAACACAACAGTTGATCTGACAGCCAAGCCCACCAATCAGTAACAATGGGCAAAAAGTGTATTCACATGGAAATGCCCGACCAAGGGATGATCCACATCTGGGGCTGGAAGAAGTGAGACTTCTCCACACTACTCAGAATGGTGCCAATGTAAAACTTACCCATTGTTTATTTCTGAAATTTTTCCATTTAATATTTTCAGATTGTGGCTGACTACACACATACTGCTTCTAGTAGCCCTCCCTTATTTTCAGAAAGTGAAAACGTGTGGAAGGGGGGGAACTATTACTATAGATCTTATGTCTAAACACACACTATTCACCTTGAATATACTTACTACACATTTACTTCAATAATGCCATCATTAATCAAACATCTTTCAGAATATCTTCTCGTGAAGAAGACTTGAAGGCACATAATACAGTTGGCGCTCAATATTCACAGGTCTGAATCTGCAGATTCAGTGAACGTGGAATGAAAACACTGCCTTGTTGATGCATACCATGCAGTTAGGCCTACATGGTGATGTATGTTACTATTCCCTAAACGAGACAGTCTAACAACTACTTACATAGCATTTGCACTGTATTAGGTATTGTAAATAATCTACAGAGGATTTAAAAAATGTAGGAGGATGTGCCTAGATTATTAGTAAATATCATTCCATTTTATATAAGGGACTTGAGCACCTGCAGATTTTGGTTTCCTCCAGAGGTCCTGACACTAGTACCCTCCCAGATACCAAGGGATTGACTAGCACAAGATATAACCTTGTGAAAGCAGAAATACACTCAGTTTGATTACCATGCCTAGAACAGTACCTGACATATAAGAAGTATGTACTCAATACATGTTTGTGGTATTAAAAAAAAAAAAACATAGCAAAACTTCTTTTAAAAGCAGATTGCTTTTTCTTTGAAGTCAAAAACCATTCAGAGCTTAGTCTAGTCAACAAGATGTGTCATAGGCTAGAGAATGTTATTTTAGTTTAAAAAAAAAAAGTCACAGTCTGTGACTTTAAAGCAATAAAGTTTCTTGTATGAACCATAAAAATGGCTCTGCACTGGAGCCAGCAGTGAGGCTCCAGTGGAGTGGTACTTAAGGGCGTTGGACTCCCACATGGCCAACTACGGTTCGAGTTTCAGACCTGGAGGCTTTTTTTCTCACTTTCTCTCTCTCTCTCTCTGGTCAAATTAAAATAAATAACTTAATTAAATAAATAAAGTTAAATAATTCTTTAAAAAAAAAAAGATAAATAGAAATGTAAAAATGGCTTTGCACTGAGTGACTTCTTTAGAGATCTAGGGATTCACTCTCTTAATCATACAATTAGCCATGTCAAGTTTGCTCCAGTTTGAAAGCACTTGCCCCTGCTGTTTCTTTATTCCATTTAGGCTTCTATTTATGTACATTTCCTCCAAAAGGCTACCCCTCACTCCCTAAGATAAAACCAACCTGTCACTCTCTGTCCCCAGACCTTACTTTCTGTTCTTTATAGGACTTTTTATTATCTGACATATTTAATAATCTATTTTGTTTATGTGTGTTTAGTATCTCTCTGTCACTAGAATGTTAGTTCCATGATGAAAGAAGCCTGACTTGATTCACTGTTGTAGCTTCAATTTCTGCTTAATATTCAAATTGTAAATAATAACTTTAATAATTATATGTTTATAATGAAAAAGGAAAGAAGTGAGAAAAAAATGGAAGAATGAAATACAAGAAAGGTAACAGAGAAGTAGCAAAAGAGGTAGAGAAACTGGGTGAGCCAAAATTGGTTATTTCATTTTGTTATTTTGTTCTTGGTGTGAGTCTTTACTCAAGGCTTATAGACACGTTTCAGATTGGGTTGCTGTCTCTTTTGGAGATTTATTTAAAAAGAAATGACCCAGCAGTTAGCGTAATGGCTATGTCGCTGGATTCCCACGTAGTCGACCGCGGTCCGCGTCCCGGACCCGGTGGCTTAAAACTCACGCCGGGCGCGTGTGTGCCTAAGATCCCGAGAGGAGAATGGAGGAGAAGGGATTGTGGCGTGACCATCCCCCCAGGGGGTGATTTCTCGCTTTCTGTCTCTCTGCCTCTCTCTGTCTGTCTGGCGAGCGCATGCGCCCTATAGGTCTGGGGAGCCCAAGCCCCCCATAGCGAAAATCCCTCCCCCAAAAAAAAAAAAAAAAGAAAGAAATGACTACTGAGGGTCAATAGGGGGCATGGTGGTTGAGGCACTGGACTCCCATATGGTTGACCACGATTTAAGTACCAGGTCTAGTGGCTTGCTTTCTCACTCTCCCTCTCTCCCTCTCTCCATCTCTCTCTGGTCAAATTGAAGAAGAATAATAAATAAAATTAAATAATTCTTTAAAAAAAAATGGGTACCCTAAAGAAAGAAGTTTCACTAATTTTAGAAAATTTAGGTGGTGTTTACTATTATAATTAGAAAGGTCACCTCTTTTAATGTCTATCTTCCCAATCCACAAGTGCAAATTGAGTGAACATTTGGGAACTCTTCAAGTCAGGGAAATACTTGAATGATTTTTAGCAGGATTAGTTTTTGCTAGTATTCCTATTAACATTTTTAAAAATCCACTCTTAACTGACATTTAGAATTATATATTTGTATTAGGTAACTGCAGCTTTCTCAGGATCTTGTTTAACTGATATTTTACTCAGCTAGGGCTGCCCATGACAAAGTAGCATAAACTGGGTAGTTTATGAATAAAAGAAATTTACAACTTACAGTTCTGGAGGTGAAAATCTGCGATCAGGGAGCTAGTATGGTCAGGTTCTGGTGAGGACCCTCTTCCAGGATGCAGACTGCTGACCTCTCACATGGGCAAGGGTGAGGGAGCTCTCTGGGGTCTCTCATATCAGCACTAATACCATTCATGAGGGCTCCACCCGTATGACTTTATCACCTCCCATAGGTCAGCCCCTCCAAATACCATCACACTGAGAGTTGGTTTCAGCATATGAATTTGGGGGGAACACATTCAGTCCATAAAACAGGATTACATTATAAAGCCAGGAAGCAAGCCTCTGAAAATATCTGTGACTGTATTACTCTCGAACCCTCTGCCCCCACTTACCACACAAAGTTTACTTCCCTCAATGGACAGTTATCTAAGTCATATTTCATTAATGTTTTGCTTCCTCAGGCTATCTATTCCTCATACACAACTTACCAACAGGGTTTATACTAGAGAAGTTAGGCTAAAATGATGTTCCTTATGTTTTAGGATCCTGGGATGACAGAACACACCAGGTATGCCCATGGCTGGCTGAAGGTTAAAGGGAGGATTCTGGCCTGGCAAGACCCTGCCAGGGGTCCCTTTTGTCTCCCTTCTCCCTTGCCCCCTTTCCCTCCTTCCCTCCCCATCCCTGTTTACTCCTTTTCATAAAAGAAACAAACAAAAACTGTTTTTTCAGGACCAGCAGGTGGCGTGGTGGTTAAAGGTGTTAAATTCCCATTTGGCCAACCTCAGTTTAAGTCCCGGACTTGGCAGCTTGCTTTCTTGCTTTCCCTTTCTCTCTCTAGCTCTCTCTGATGAGTTAAAAAATAAATAACAAATGGAATTAAATACATAAATAATTATTTTTTAAAAAGTATTTTCGCTTTCTTGCTTCCCAGTCATCTTGGCAGCTGCTTTTGGTTGGGGGCCGTCCTGCACCTAAGGCAGGAAGATGGTAGCCGCAAAGAAAACGAAAAAGTCGCTGGAGTCGATCAACTCTCGGCTCCAACTTGCTATGAAAGATGGGAAGTACGTCCTGTGGTACAAGCAGACTCTGAAGATGATCAGACAAGGCAAAGCCAAGTTGGTCATCCTCGCCAACAACTGCCCAGCTTTGAGGAAATCTGAAATAGAGCACTATGCCATGTTGGCCAAAACTGGTGTTCATCACTACAGTGGAAATAACATTGAATTGGGCACAGCATGTGGAAAATACTACAGAGCATGCACACTGTCTATCATTGATCCAGGTGATTCCGATATCATTAGAAGTATGCCCGAACAGACCGGTGAAAAGTAAATCATGCAACATTTTTAATAAAGCTTGCCAGAGCTTGTTTTTTAAAAAAAAAAAAAAAAAAAGTTTTTTCTACTGAGTATTCTTCATTTCTGCTCTCTACTCTAATACTGTAATAATAGTACTAACATAGTATTAATAACTTAGTACTAAAACTTAGTATTTTGGGGGGCCAGCAGTTTGAGTAATGGCTATGTTGCTGAACTCCCATGTAGCCAGCCAACCGTGGTTCAAGCCCTGGACCCAGCAGCTTAAACTCACGCCAGGCATGTGTGCATGTGTGCCCAAGATCCTGAGAGGAGAATGGAGGAGAAGGGATTGTGGCGTGGCCATCCCCCCTGGGAAGTGATTTCTCGCTTTGTCTCTCTGTCTTTCTGGCAAGCGCATGTGCCCTACAGCAAAAACCTCTTAAATAAAAATAAATAAATAAATAAATAAATAAAACAAAAAACTTAGTATTTTCTATTTTCAAGTTGTTCTTAAATAGTACCTACTGTGTTTTAGGCCAGAGTTCATTATATGCACTTTTACTACGTAGCCTTACAACCTTAAGAAGTGTCTGTTTCTTCTCTGAATCAGGAATTTCTTGGGTGGGGGCAGAAGCACATGCTGTCAGTGAATTACCTGTACCAGGTAATCTTTTAGGAAATGTCATAGAGTAGGAGGTACGCCGTCTAGTCCGACAGGCCACTTCCCTCTCTTTATACAGCAACTGTTCATCCATCAGCAGTGTTATAACTTGTTTAGACTTTTCCCGGATATAATGACCTGAAAAATACAGATTTTTTTTTTAAAGAAAAGGAAATATTAGTTAAGGCTATGATTAGTCTTTGTTCTAAAGAAAATTAAGAATATAAACAAAGTGAAAAAAAAAAAACAAAACCATGTAGCAAACCAACAATTAAAAGAAAGAACTGTCAATAAGGACATTCCTTTTCTTATACTTCAAGAAGTAAATAAATCTGGGGGCCGGCAGGTGGCGTGGTGGTTAACAGTGCCAGACTCCCACATGCCCAACCATGGCTCAAGTCCCAGACCTGGCAGCTTCCTGGCAGCTTGCTTTCTCAGTTTCCTGCCTTTTTTTTTTTTTTTTTTTTTTTTTAAGAGGTTTGAGAAATATGGTGTGTGCGCTCGCCAGAAAGACAGAGAGAGACAGAGAGACAGAAAGTGAGAAATCACCCCCTGGGGGGATGGCCATGCTGCAATCCCATCTCCTCCATTCTCCTCTCAGGATCTTGGGCATGCATGCACATGCGCCTGGCATGAGTTTAAGCCACAGGGTCCGGGACTTGAATCATGGTCGCCTATGTAGGAGTTCTGCGATATAGCCATTAAACTAACTGCTGGTCCCTCAGTTTCCCTCTTTCTCTCTCTCTCTCTCTTTCTCTCGCCCTCTCTTTCTCTATCCCTCTCAGGTCAAATGAAAATAAATAAAGTTAAATAAAATAATAATAATAAAAGAAGAAAATAAATCATGAATACATGAGGAAATCAGCTAGCTGCAGAGGTGCAATGGTGATGCAACGTGTAATGTTCAAGCCAGGGGGAATGTCTCAAGTTCATATCCAGGGACCTCCCTAAGTACATGGGATACACACATGGAACACTGACTATATGGTGAAGCTTGTGTGGAAAAATGGTGAAATCACTGATGCTATATGAAAAGTTTATGGGAAAAGTACCAAAAAGAAATCAGTGGTATATAAATAGAAGAGCCAGTGGCATAGCAGTAACATACTATGCAAGAGAAACTGGATCCCACATGGTAACTACAGTTTGAATGCCTGGCCCAGTCAACCCTAAAAACTCCCAAAATATGCTTGAGTATTCAAGACCCAGTGTGTTTGAAGACTGGAGGAAGGAGATTGTAACATTAGTGGACCCTATGAAGGATAGTCCTCGCTCTATATATACCCTATCATGAATAATGAAAAAAAAATTTTAATGCAAGTGGACAACTTGTTTTAAGGAAAGATCAATGTTGAAAATGATACCCACAGTGGTAGACCATCCACATCAATTTGCAAGGAAAAAATTAATCTTGCTTGCGTCCTCATCAAAGAGGACCAGTGACTAAGAGAAGAGATAATGCCACCACCACAGATATCTCAACTGGTTCAGCTTACACAATTCAGATCAAAAAATGAAAGCTGAGCGGGAACCAGCAGTTAGCGTAATGACTATGTCGCTGGAATCCCACGTAGTTGACCGCGGTTCGCATCCCGGACCCGGTGGCTTAAAACTCCCGCTGGGCGTGTGCGTGCGTGCCCAAGATCCCGAGAGGAGAATGGAGAAGGGACTGCGGCGTGACCATCCCCCCTGGGGGGGGTGATTTCTCGCTTTCTGTCTCTATGTCTCTGTCTGGCGAGCGCACGCGTCCTATAGCGGAAACCTCTCTGAAAAATTAAAAATAAAAATAAATAAATAAAAAAGAAAGCTGAGCAAGCTTTCTGCTCAATCGTGCCCAAACTGTTAGCGTATATCAGCTGCAGACAAGTGCAGAGCAAAGATCATAGCAGTTTTGGGGGATGCTTGAGGCATTTGGCTTTCTGGAAGGCCAAAGAATGAAACGTCTTGATTATGAGTGGTCCAAGAAAGACGGCTGAAGCTTTAACACAAAAACACCCAGGAAAGCTTCACCCAAAAGTTCTTCTCTACCATGACAATGCTCCCGCTCATTCCTCTTGTCGAATGAGAGCAATTTTGTGAGTTTTGAAGGGAAGTAATCAGTCATCCACCTTACAGTCCCTCTTGGGCTTCTTCTGACTTGTTTTTGTTTCCTAATCCTAAAAAATCTTTAGAGGGCACCCATTTTTCTTCGGTAAATATAAAAAAGTCTTTACTGACATGGTTAAATTCCCAGGCCCCTCATTTCTTTAGGAATGGACAAAATGGCTAGTATTGTCACTTACAAAAGCATTTTGAACTTGATGGAGCTTACTGAAAAATTAAAGTTTGTGTGTGTGTGTGTGTGTGTGTGTGTGTATTTAAAGCTAAAGAACAGATTTATTTTTCATTTTCCCAAAAACTAAAATAACACACGGTATAATATAGTAATTTAGCACACAATATAAATTGATACGTGCAACTGATATCGTAAAATGATTGTTTTAGGTCTCATTTTGGGAGTCCTTAAAAACTTAGACTCTTAAAAAACAAACAATACATTTAATTCACACACACACACACACACATACACACACACACAAACTTACACTTAAGTCACCTTTATTAAATTTATCAACAAACAACAAAAGGAATTAGTTACCCTCAGAAAAATCTTCACGTAAAAAATACCTCAACTCCTTCAACATGGGAACTTCTTACAGGAGAAATACTTGATTTGCCTCTCTAAAACTGAGCTCTACCAAATAGTCTCAAGTCCGTTTTCTTTAAGGTAACACTGCTAGACTTCCTAGCTTGAGAAGTCTCTTCTAAAGGTAAGTTTAATATTGTAACTTTCACCATAGAGCCTCCATTCAAATTGCATTTCAAGGGGAAGGGACATGTGAAAAATCAAATTTTGCTGGACACTTTAATAACTATCCTACAAAATACAAAAACGGTAGCAGCTTATCATCAACTCAGCAAAGCTTAATAAAAGCATAGCAGGGCAGACTTTATAAATACCCACTTTCATTAGGTGATCAGAGACAAGCTGAAGACAGTATCTGGGACAGTAGCCATTCTGAATGGGTACTGAGATACATAAAAAATGTCATGTTACATCATTGTTTCAATCTGACTTATATACAGGATATATCAATATTCTCCTGAAATGGTTGCCCAAGTCTCAAGGTCTTTCGAGCACAATTTAAAACATGCTCAAAATTTTTCTTCTGCATCTATCAGCATTTGGTGAGTTTAAACATGATGAACTTTTTATCTTTTAATTCCATTTATCCCCAAACCATTTTTTAACTTGCTATAGGGCATGTGTGCTCACCAGAGAAAGAGACAGATAGAAAGTGAGAAAGAGACAGAGATAGAAAGAGAGACAGAGAAAGTGAGAAAGCACCCTCCAGGGGGGATGGCTACACCACAATCCCTTCTCCATTCTCCTCTAGGGATCTGGGGCATGCATACCCACATGTCCAGAGTGTTTTTCAAGCTTCTGGTCCTGGGACTTGGTAGTCAGCCCTGTGGAATTCAGCCACGATATCCACACCACTGGCTGGCCCTATCCACAACATTTTTAGGGAAAGGGGTGTAGAGGGGAGTTTGCCATAGTGCATGTCTACTTGCAGGACAGAGACAGAGAGGGGAGGAATGAAAAATCATGTCCCACCCCCTTGGACAGGATGGCCATGCCACAATCCTTTTCTCCTCTGTTTTCCTCCTGGAATTTTGAGCATGCACGCACAGACACATACACCCAACATATTTTCAGGCCACCAGACCCAGGACTCAAACTGCAGTCATGTGGGACTCCAACATCTTAACCACTATGCTACCTGCCAGCACCCCCCACC
>NW_006159782.1:3057786-3089520 GCF_000334495.1 Tupaia belangeri chinensis | reverse complement strand
CCGCCCCCATGAACTTTTTGAAGTGCCTGCATAGGTAAATAGGCAGGCAGATTGTGTACTCCCAACATCATTAATATTGGTTACCTTAGACAGGTACAATTGAGATGGGAGAAGAAAAGGGAGGGTCATTGGCTTTTCTTGTACATAACCTCTTATCAGAACAATTTATTGACATTAATAGAGTAACAGAACACAGTTAAGACCAGAATTCTAGTGTGGCTCTGCCCTTAATCATCCGTGTGACTTTAAACCAGTCAGGTGGTCTACCTGGGTCTGGCTCTCCTATCTTAAAAGCAGCACAAACTTCCTGTTCAGTCTAATTCAAAGATATAAATATACACTGTAACATGTACCTTACAAGGTATAGGTTAGGTTATAAGGTATAGGTTAAGGAAGCCACTTTTCCACATCTTGGGACCAACTCATCTGAAGGACTATTCAAAAAGTTTATGGAAGGGGCCAGTAGGTGGCACAGTGGTTAAGGCGCTGGACTCCCACATAGCCGACTACAATTTGAGCCCCAGATCTGGTTGCTTGTTTTCACCCTTTCTCTCTCTCTTGCTCTCTGTCTCTTTCTGGTGAGCACATGTGCCCTACAGCAAGCTCTAAAAATAATAAAAATGATAAAAATAAATAATCCCTTTTTAAAAAATTTATATAAAATACATATTATGAAAAAGCTCTGCACAAATTTCAAATTTTTTATCCCAATAAACTTATATTCTAATTGTTTTTTCCACAAACTTTTTGAAGTCCCTCTACATAAACATCTCAGGTCTTCTTAAGCCTTCTTCCAGAAGTAAACTCAGAAGTCCCCAAAGATCCACTATGTTCATTTTCAGCTCCAAGTGTGATGAATTAAAATATTACTGTTTTCCAACCATAACATACTAACAATGGAAATAATAAGAAGTGGTCCAATTCAGGATATATCTGGATGACAGTGACCAGCAGTGTTCTTTAACTGCCACTCACTTCATTAAAGATTGATATGGACAGTGTCATAAACCTTTGCTCAAGTGGTCATCTTTTTCAAGATTATTTTATCTAATCTCACTTAGTCATTTCTCTCCAAACTTCTTTTATGACTGCTTTAAATTTTATTATTCTAAACATTTTTAACTTCCTATGATTAGTTTGCAGTCCACAACCATAAAATCCCACAATGCTTCACGTTATCACTTTATGTCATGTGATAGAAGTTTGCTGTGAATTTCAGCCTTTGGAGGCGATAAGTTAGATAGTATCCTTCCCCTAGAAAAAGAATGTAGTTTAGCTTTTGGAGGCTTGAAAAACATGTTTTACCGTTCCTTTTTTTGATTTTTAGGTTTCTGCCATACAAAGCATGCGCCAGAGACACAAAGAGATAGGGAAAGTGAGAAATCACAATCCACCCGGGATGGTCATGCTGCAATCCCTTCTCCTCCATTCTCCTCTGGTGATCTTGAGCACTCCTGCACCATGCCCCATGTGATTTTTAGCCTGCTGACTCAGGACTTGAACCATGGTCAGCCATATGGGAATCCAGCACATTTACCACACCACCACACCACCTACTGTCACCTATGTTTTACATTTTTTTCTTTTTTGGTCACAAATAAGACTTTTTATTTGTCACTTTTTTTTTTTTCCTAGAGAGATTTTTGCTACAGGGCATATGCACATATCAGAGAGAGAGAAAGCGAGAAATCACCTTCTAAGGAGGATGGCCACGCTGGCGTCCCTTGTCCATTTTCCTCTTGGGATTTTGAGCATGAATGCACATGTGTTTCAGCATGGAGTTTCAACTCTCTGGGTCCAGGACTCACACCATGATTGGCATGTAGAAGTTCAACCATATAACCATTATACCATCTGCTGGTCCCTTTATTTGTCACTACTAAAAATCTGGGGCCAGCAGGTGGCATGGTGGTTAGGGTGCTGGACTCCCACATGGCCAACTATGGTTCAAGTCCTGGACCTGGCAGCTTGGTTTCTTACTTTCCTTTTCTCTCTCTCTGATCAAATTTAAAATATAATAATAATAAATTAAATTAAAAAAAATTTTTTTTAAATCTGGACTTTAAAAAGATTCTTGGACTGGTGGTTCTTATCTGTCAGTTCATTTAACTCTAGTGTGCCCATCTCATCCCCAGTAGCTTTTCCAGAGCTACTACTTTCACCATGAAGTTCCACGAGTTTTCCCAATTCAAACTTGGGTTTCTTCAGCATTTTTACTTTTCCAACAGACATCATAGAGAAGATAAATATATTGGCAAGCCTTTTCTATGTCTTTTCCAGTGTTGTGTAGAATCAGTTTATTAACCACTTCTTTCAAGTAATTGTCTGTATTTTCAAAGTCATGATTTCTATCATCTTCTTCCGGATTTGGCAGACCTGCTGATGCTGAGCATAAGAGGCCTTCCATATCTGATTGTTGGGTTTAGTAAATCCAACACAGAAGAGCCAAAGCAAATAACCCTCCATAGTTCTGATATCAACATGAGCTCTAGTCATGGTCTGCCATTCATTGATTCATTCATTCATTCATTTGTCTTTAGAGAGAGACTACTGCTATAGGGTGCATGTGCTTACCAGAGAGATAGAAAGCAAGAAATAACCCCCAGGGGGTGGGGAGAGGTGGCCATGCCACTATCCCTTCTCTTCCAGTCTCCTCTTGGAATTTTGGGGATGCATGCACGCATCCCCAGTGTGAGTTTGAAGCTGCCAAATCTGGGACTTAAAACATGGTCAACCATGTGGGAGTCCAGTGATGTAACCATTACACCATTTGCTGGTCCCAGTCTGCCATTTTTTGACCACAGAACACATTTTGTCAAGGGTAAGATCCATGTCACGGAGTCAGGCAGTTTTTGTCCTGAACATTTTTAGTAATTAGCTTGAATTTTCTAAATATGACTTCATCATTCTGCAGATCTGCCAGTCTCATTTCAAACACATGGCTCTGAAGACCACAGGATGCAATTTTGGTTCCTTGAGTCCTGGTGACTAGTGTTTTTCCAATATTTCTTATGCTGATCATAGCAGATGCTTTCATGTCATACCAGTCTTTTTAGAAAATGGATCAACCACTTTCTCTCGGCTCTCTTTTTGCCGCCTTTTATAAGGTACTTATTCTTGCCAACTACCACAGTACTATTTCGCCACTATTTCACCATTCTTAACTTCAAGGCCACCCTCCTTACTCCCTCTACTCAGGCCACCTGTGCAATCCTACCACATATCATATCATTAGAACCATTCCTTCTCTTAGGAACTCTGTACAACTAGATTCATTTAGGTCTCTATTTGAAATTACCTCTTCAGAAAAGCTTTCCTTCTGCTCATCCTTTCTAAGACAGACCCATCCTATCACTCTCTAGCCTCTCATCCTGCTTTATTTCTCACCTTGACATTTGTCACTAACAAATATTTATTTCCTCACCTAAGATATAAGAGAAATCACAATGTAGACACTGGTATCTTTGGTATCTAGAAGAGGGATTAGCACATAGTATATGCTCAATAAATGTTTACTGAGTAAATAAATCAATAAAGGAAAAAAATACCAAAGAGTCTCAAAGTTTCTCCTTGACACAGCACAAATGATATTTTTTACACTGATGAAAGATACTGAGACTCAATTTACAACTTTGCTGCCTGAGAAACATTTTAGGCCTGAAATAATTTCTTGAGATGCCCCTAACTAGAAAAGATTAGAACTATAAACTATTGTACAGATTTTGGTAGGGCAATAGGTCAGAAACAGAAAAATTTCCCAATGCTGGGGAGGAGCCTTTGTAAGTTTACAACTGAAATTGACATTAGGTAAAGAAATTCAGGAATATGATAAATTCAAAGTTCTTGGGCATTGAGATGTACCACCAGGAAAACTATACCGCAGATATTTAGAAAAACAGGTATTAGTTACAAAACATCTTAATACTCCTATTTCTATTTCTGACTCATTGCCCTATCAAAATCTGCTCTTCTTTCATTACTTTCTCCCTGATCTTTATGTCTAAGTTAGACAAATGAACATATATGTCCCCCCAATTCAGTTATCCATGTTTATTGTTTATATCACAAAACATCTAAATCTATTTTTTCCTCTACATATCCCTTTCAGTCCATGATCTTTTGATGCTGACGGTATCCTAAATTATTTATTAGTCTCCCTTCCAATCTACCCTCCACAATGCCTCCAAGGGATCAGACTGGGAGCAGGGAAAGGAGGGGAAAAGTATCTAAAATATCTGATCGAGTTGTTTTCAAGTTTAAAAACCTCAATCAAGCTGGCAAAGTAAGTTCTTGGTTCAAAGTGCTCCTCTGCTCTGCTATAAACACACAAATAACAGACACTTCCAGTCTCAAAAACAAGAGAAAAACCTCCCCATCCCAAACATCTAAGAGAAATGAAAAAAAAAAAAAAAAAAACAATGGGCAGGGCTGAAACCACAGGGATCCTAGACTCCTGATCTGGCAGTCAGGAGTTCAGCTTCTTAGCTGTTGGAGAACTAGAGCTGGTCTCACCCTTCAATGACAGGGGAATCTGAGTTTGTGAAAGGCTGGGAATAAAAGAAAAACACAGTGGCTAACTGCTTTCTGGGCTCTAAGTTATTTGCAGTTGTGGATCTAGAAGCAGGAGAACACACATGCAGATGAAAACCTGGAGCTAAACTAAACCAGCTACTTGCTCAGGTCCTAAAAGCCCTAGTTTCATCATAGGACATGATCTCTGAGCCACTCTTGTAAGGCCTGCACTGGAGGCTATCAGGGAGTTAGTTGGATAGAGGGGACTGAAAAAACTAAAAAAAGAAAAGAAAAAGTAAGCAGGGTTGGTTGCACAAAAAATATTCTGCTCAAAAAAGGCCTGAAAACTAACTTTCTTAAAATGCATTTTTAAAAATCTAGTGCCAAGATAGCCAGTAAAATCAGCAATCAAAACATAAATTTGCTTTAAATGAAACCATTGTTACTATACGTTTATATGATTTAAAAACCCTCTAACCAAAATTCTTAAATGATGAAGAGAGATTAATACACAATTCATCTGAAACAAGAACAGATGGATATGAAAAGGTACTATGGTGTGGCCATCCCCCATGGGGGGGTGATTTCTTTCTTTCATTTCTTACTCTCTCCCCCCCCTCTCTCCCTCCCTCCAGCGAGAGTACATACCCTATGGCAAAAACCTTAAAACACACATGCACCACCTAAAAACTAAAATAAAATAAAAACAAACTCCAGACTTGAAGAGCTGGAGACAAAATTGCTAACTGGAGAACAGTATCAGAGAATTCTTCCAAAATACAACACAATTAAAAGTTATAAAACAGATTATAGACCCCAATATTAATGTAGAAGAAGTTTCAAAAGAAGAAACTCAAGGTATTTAAAAAAAACAACCAAAAAAACACACACAACATTCAGAAACAAGAGTTAAGAATTTTACAGAAAAGACATGAATCTTCACATCAAAGATTATCTCAAAGACTAAACAAGATAAATAAAAATAAATCTACACCTGGAAGCATGGAAGAAAAACAGAAGAAGATTTAGGATAAACAAAATCTTAAAAGCTACTAGTTCCTTCTTTGGACCTGCCAAAGCATAACACCATTCAATCATCCCACCAGTTATTCAGTCAGCAAACATTTATTCTACATAACTGTATCAAGTGAAGAAACAGAAATACAAATGAAGTCATCTCAGCCCTCCAAACACCATGCAGAAGACAGCTACATGCATCATGACAGCAGTGTGATAAAGGACAATGACTGACGTATGGACAAGGAACAGAGGAGTAACGGCTGAACTCAAGTTAGTAGACTGGTGAACTCCTGCACTGAGAGTTATCTGAACACAAATATATGTTCTAGAATATACAGATAATAAAAGTAATCCTTTGTAAAGGACAAACAGCACTGGGTAATACTGACTGATGACTACTTGACTCTCAGGCATCTCTCTATCACAACAACCCTCAGAGTTCATTATTAAGTCCATTTTACCAAGGAGGAAAGGTCTAGGACAACGAAGTAACCTTCCCAAAGTCATAAAGTTAAGAAGATAGAAAGTAGAGATTGGGCACATACAAATAATAAAATGTAGGCTTTAATTTTACCTTAGAACATAGTTGTAAGAGAATCTTGAGAGACAATAATTCTGTTGATGTAGCATTCAAAGTGCTAAACTGGTGGGACCAGCAGATGGTGTAATGGTAATGCCACTGGACTCCCAAGCTGTTGACTGTGGTTTGAGTCCTGGGTATGGCAGTTTAAAACTCACACCGGGTGGTTGTACATGCACACCTGAAATCCTAAGAGAAGAATGCAGGAGAAGGAACTACGGTGTGGCCATTCCCTCTGGGGGCGGGGTGTAATTTCTCACTTTCTGTCTCTCTGTCTCTGTCTCTCCAGCAAGCACACTTCCCCTATAGCAAAAATCTCTCTCTTGGAAAAAAAAGTGCTAAACTGGTTACTTTTTGTTTACTGTACTCTGTTGTCTGTGTGACTACAACAAATAAAAAGCACTGTGAGAACATGAGCTAGTTGGGCAAAAGCCCCATTTAAGGGTTTATTTTTTTATTTTTTATTTTTACCATAGGGCATGTACACTCACTAGAGAGACAGTGGGAAAGAGAGACTAGAGGGAAAGTGAGAAATCACCCCCCAGGGGAGATAGCCACACTGCAATCCCTTTTCTTCCACTATCCCCCTAAGATTTTGAGCATGCATGTATATGCACCCTACATGATCTTCAAGTCACAGGGCCCAGGACTCGAACCATAGTCGGCCATGTGTGAGTCCAGCACCTCAACCACTATGCCACCTGCTGCTCCCCAACATTTAAGTTTAAATAACTTGTGGTTTGTTTTTTGCTATTATGATTAACATGATTACCAATATCAATATATTTGTTGAATAGGAACACAAGGCTATCTAAAATATCAAACTATTTTAAGTAAAATTTTTGCTTAAACTCACGATAATATCATAAAGTTAATGATGACTCAAAGTCTGTAACGTATGTTTGTTAAAGGAAATAATTTTTTCATCAAAAAATATGTTACAGGAAATTACATTTGCTCACTTAAATGATCTCAGAATGTATTTGCTAACGCATCACCAATGAACACTCACATTGCATTAATTAATCTATCAGTCATCACAGATGGGTTCTCTGATTACAGAATTTTGACTAGTACTGTCTGACAGTTACAGAAAAAAAATGTTGGATCCACTCTGAAGCTAGACTTTTCTACAGTGCTTAGTCACTGCATCATCCTGACCACGAACTGTCTGCTTCTTACCACCCTGAATCCAGCCACTTCAGTAAAAGTAGGACAATCCCAAATTGTAGTATTTGAATTTATAGCCTTCACATAGTAAAGGATGAATTAGTCAACACCTAAAATAATTTTCAAAAATATTTTTTCTTGAGCTTTCCTTTCCAGATACGTTGGCTCTATTCAGCTCATTACAGTTGCCTTGAAACAGAATTGCAGTCACTCCTTTTCCCACCTACTCCTTCAGGATTCCCTCTTTCTAGATCTTTTCAGGACCTAAATATCTGGTGTTTTCTTTCATGAGACTCTGAACTCAAAAATCGACACACAGACACATTTTTAAAATTTATAACCTAGTGCAAAGGTAGACAGGTAAGTACATTATGTCTTTCAGACTATTTGTCTTTACATTTTAATTTTAGTCCAAGATATTCAAATTTTGGTGAGCAAATAGGCAAGTGATTGGTATAAGCCCATCCCTGAGTTTTGAAAGACACAAGAGAGAAGTGGCCTGCACACAAGTCAGCCATGAATATTAAGTGTCAAGTACCTAATTTCCGAAAGTAGGTTACTGATAACGATAGGGGAAACTCAAATGACAGTAATGTCATCAATACACGCTACTTCTGATAAAATAGCTTAACATCACTGATAATTTGTCTTTTTAAAATGTACGCCAATGGGGCCAGACAGTAGCACAGTGGTTAAGGCCCTGGAACTCACATAGACAACAAACAGTTCGAGTCTCTGACCTGGCAACTTGAAAAACATGCCAGGCATATGTGCGTGGGTGCCCAAAATCCCAAGAGGAGAATGGAGAAGGGACTGTGGCATGGCTAGCCCTCCTGAGGGGTGATTTCTCACTTTCCCTCTCTGTGTCTCTCTCTGCCTCTCTCTGGTGAGCACGTGAACAAAAAAATAATAATAATAAAATAAAAGAGGAAGAAGCAGCAGCATGTACCCCTTCTGCCAGCCAGGTGGTGGATTGGTAGAGGTAGTTAGATCCTACATGGTCACTGTATGGTTCAAGTCCTGGACCCAGCAGCTTAAGAAACACATCAGGAGCATGTGCATACCCCAAATCCTGAGAACGTATTATGGCATGGAATCTCCCAATCCCAGAAGGTGCTTTCTCTCTCTCACTCTCTCTCTTTGGCAAGCACATGAACCCTTACAGCAAAATTTAAAACTGGGACCAACAGTTAGCGTAATGGCTATGTCGCTGGACTCCCACATAGTCGACCGCGGTTCGAGTCCCAGACCCGGTGGCTTAAACTCACGCCGGGCACGTGTGTGTGCGTGCCCAAGATCCCAAGAGGAGAATGGAGGAGAAGGGATTGTGGCATGTCCATCCCCTCTGGGGGGTGATTTCTCGCTTTCTATCTCTCTGTCTCTCTCTGTCTGTCTGGCAAGCGCACGTGCCCTATAGCAAAAACCTCTCCAAAAAAAGAAAAGAAAAAAAAATTTTAACTAAAAATAAAAACACCCCCTTTAAAAATTTTTTTATTTATATATGTGTCCGTATGATACAAATCAAATGGCCTTTCTTTTTCCTTTCTTCCTTTGTGTTTTATGGGTGTGTGTGTGTATGTGTGGTTACTTATACATGAGTCTCATTTTGTCACAATCCTTCTGCCTCAGCCTCCCAAACAGCTGGTCCTAACGGCAGGAGCTACCAGACATAGCTCTTCAGGCTGGCCCAGGAATCAAACCCAGGCCTCCAATGTGACTACAGCCTGGCAAGCAGCAGTGTCTAGTGGACCTACCTCAGCTGGACCTAAAATATTCTTTTTTTTAATTCAAAAATATAGAGTACGAGATCAATATTATTTATGGGCTTTATCAGTGATTAAAAAAAAAGAGAGAGATTTTTGCTATAGGGCATGTGCACCCGCTGAAGAAGACAGAGAGAAAGTGAGAAATCACACACACACACACCCCCAGGACAGCCACCCTACAATCCCCACTCCTCCGTTCTCCTCCTGGGATTCAGGGCACGCACACACATGCATCCAGTGTGAGTTTTAAGCTGAGTCCAGGACTTGAACTGCAGTCAACTACATGGGAGTCCAGCAATGTAACCATTACGCCATCTGCTGGTCCCTATTAGTGACATGTTTTTAATGTGAAGTGATTTTTTTTAATCAGTTTTTAAGAATTATTTTAATTTTATTGCAATTATTTTATTTTTTTGAAGTTAACCAGAGAGAGAAGGAAAGTGAGAAAGCAAGCTGCCAGGTTCAGGACTTGAATAGCAGTCAGTCATGTGAGAGTCCAGCCATTTTAACCACCATGCCACCTGCTGTCCTCGATAATTTTGATCAGTTTTAAAGCAAATTTGGGCATTAAGTAATCAACACAGAGCAAGTTATATAAATAGTAGAAACTTTTTCACATTTTCTTAAAAAATGTGCACTTGGCCATTAAAGAAAATAATAATTAATGCCTAGACTCTTATGTTATAAAGATTATGATTTCATATATTCAGAAGCTACAAAAAAATTAAGGACTAAGTATTATATATATTATGCTAACAATAATGATCAAAAACAGTGATAGTACCATTGGTTTAACACCAAGTTTTCTTAAGTCTTCATTTTTTTTTACATTTTCCCATCTGTCAAGTGTTTCTCCCCTTGTACCTAAAATGGTCTATTTAAATTTCAATTTCATGACTTACCTAACAGAATATAACAGCACATAAATCTGTAATACACACTTTGTTTAGAATCTGAATCAGTTTTAAGAGAATACCATAATTTGTCTGAAAAATATCCATAATTGGGAACCAGCAGTTAGCGTAATGGCTATGTCGCTGGATTCCCACGTAGTCGACCGCGGTTCGTGTCCTGGACCCGGTGGCTTAAAACTCACACCGGGTGCGTGTGCGTGCGTGCCCAAGATCCCGGGAGGAGAATGGAGGAGAAGGGATTGCGGCGTGACCATCCCCCCTGGGGGGTGATTTCTCGCTTTCTGTCTCTATGTCTCTCTCTGTCTGTCTGGCGAGCGCACGCGCCCTATAGTGAAAAAAATATATATCCATAATTTATATAAATAAATAGCTTGATATAAATTATGGATTTTTTTAAAACACAAGATTCTTTTTTTAATTTTATTTATTCATTCTTTTTTTTTTTTAATTTGACCAGAGAGAGACAAAGAGAAAAAGAGAGGGAAAGTGAGAAAGCAAGGCACCAGGTCCAGGACTTGAACCATGGCTGGCCATGTGGGAGTATCCGGGGCCTTAATCACTATGCCACCTGCTGGCCCCAAATTATAGATATTTTTCAGACAAGTTTAATTAAGTTCTAGTAGTTCAATAAAATCTTGTTTGCAAATCCTAGAATCAATTAGAAGAGGCTGTATAGAATAATAATATGACTAAATAGTATCAGGATATATGAGTACTAACTGTGCTCAGACATTAATCAGCTGTGCAACCTTACCTAATACTGTAATCTCTCTGAGCTTTGGTTCCTTGTCTCTATAAGAGAGGTAATATATCCCCTTCTTGTTTCATAAGATGACTTAAGGATCACAAAACATACATGGAAATGCTCCATTATTAAAATCTAATAATGCCCAGACAACTAGATACCAGATGGAAAAGAAAGAACTCTATCTCAGAACATACACAAAAACGAATTCTAGATAAATCAAAGACTGAGCAAAAACCCTAAATATCTAGATAGAAGAAAACATAACAGAAGCCCAGCCCCATAATATAGTATATATAGCACTATACAGAGGGAGCTGGACCCGACATGGCCAACTGCAGTTTGAATCCTGGCCCCTGTGGCTTGAAAAACATAGGTACCGGGAACGCAGCAGTTAGCGTAATGGCTATGTCACTAGACTCCCACGTAGTCGACCATGGTTCGCGTCCCGGACCCGGTGGCTTAAAACCCACGCCGGGCGTGTGTGCGTGCGTGCCCAAGATCCCGAGAAGAGAATGGAGGAGAAGGGATTGCAGCATGGCCATCCCCTCTGGGGGGTGATTTCTCGCTTTCTGTCTCTCTGTCTGTCTGGCGAGCGCACGCGCCCTATAGTTAAAAAAAAAAAAAAAAAAACTTTAAAAAAAAAGAAATTAGGGAAAAAAAAAAAACACATAGGTACCAGGATCCTCACAAAATGGAGAAACAGAGAAAAAGAGGATTGTAGTTTGAACAGGCACATGGTGGGAAGATGATTAATATCTTTCTTTTTCTCTCTCCCCCATTCCCTCTCCTGTTGCATACACGTGTATGCACCCTCTGTCTCCCCCTCCAAAAAATCATCTTCCTTGGGGGTAGGCAAGTTTCTCAGACAAGATACCAAAGGTTTAGCCATAAAGAAAAAAAAAAAATCAGACTTCATCAAAATTACAAATTCTTTTTTTTTTTCTCTATGCTACAGTTTGTATCTGTCCCTCCCCCCAAGAAATCCTATGTTGAGATCCTATTGTGAAAGTATTAAGTGAAAATGTGACAGTAGGATTAAGAAGTGAAGCCATTGGGAAATGATTAGGGTGTAAATGCCGTAATTACCTTCTGGTAGCTTTATTAGGAGAGAGAGATCAGAGCAGAAACATGGACACAGACATAAGTCTGCTCTGCTCTTACTGTCTCACCAGGCGATGCCCTGCACTGCCAGGAGACTACAAAGAACGCCCAGCAAAAAGAAGACTCTCAGTAGATCCTTGGGTCTTCAAAAACTATGAGCTAAATAAACCTCTATTCCTTCAAATCACCCAGTTTCAGGTATCATTTATTAAGTAACAGAGAATGGACTGAAATATCCTCTGTTCTACAAATGGATTTTGAGGGCTTGTTTGGAGGTTCTAACAAGGTAGTGCAGCTACTCCTCTACCTTCGACTGCAGACTGGTCCTCTATTGGGGAAGGTCATCTTCTCGGAGCACACAGCTTCAGGAGGGATGCAGATGGAGCAGTGAAGGAAAGAGGGAACATCGGTTTAGGTCGTCAGAACAACCAAATCGACCCAGGTGAACAACAGGGTGACCAGATCACCCTCACTTCCTTTTACCTGTATATCATGGCCAAGAAAAAAAAAAATACAAGACATACTAAAAGGCAAAAATCACAGTTTGAAGAGATAGGGAAAGCATTAAAACCAGATTCAGATATGCCAGAGACACTGGAATTAACAGAGGAAGAATTTAAAACAACTCTGATGAAGATGCTAAGGGCTCTAGTGGATAAAATAGGGGCAAGCAAGAATAGATGAGCAGTGTAAGCAAAGAGATGGGAATTCTAAGAAAGAACCAGAAAGAAATACTAGAGGTCAAAAAACACTGTGACAATTACACTAAGTGAAATAAGCCAGGCACAAAAAGAGAAATACCCCATGTTCTCATTCATATATGGGAATTTTAAAATGACCTCATAGAAGTAGGGAGCTGAAGAATGCTGGCTCTAGGCTAGGAAGGAGGAGTGCAGGAATGTTGATGGATGAAAATAAAATTACAAATAGGTAAATGTTACAAAATATAGTAGAGAGAATACAGTTAATAATAATTTATTATATGTCAGAGTAACTAAAAAAGAGGATTTTGAATGTTCTCCGTAACACAAAGTAATGAAAAACGCTGAGATAATGGATATATTAATTATCCTGATTGAATCAATACATGTTTATTCTTGTACTAAAAAATCACATTGTTCCCCATAAGTATGTACAATTACTATATGTCAATTTTTTAAGTAACACTGTAACAGAAATGAAGAATGCTTTCAATAGGCTTATTGGTAGAGAGAACACAGCCGAGGGAAGAATATCTGAGACTAAGAACATCTCAACAGAAACGACCAAAATTGAAAAGCAAAAAGAAAAAAGAATGATAAAGGCAGAAGGGAATATCTAAGAACTGTGTGGCAACACATGTGTAATGAAAATGGAGAGAAAGGAACAAAAGAAATGTCTGAAATAATAATCATGGAGAATTTCTCCAATTAATATCAGATACTGACCACAGATAAAAGACGCTCAGAGAACACGGAGCATGATAAATGCCCCCCCCCAAGAAAACCCTATACCTAGGCAAATCATTTTCAAACTACAGAAAATCAAAGATAAAGAAAAACTCCTGAATATAACCAGAGGGGTAAATACCTTACCTACAGAGGAATAAAAATAAGATTTACATTAAACTTCTCTTCAGAAACCATACAAGAAAAGTGGAGTGAAATATTTAAAATGTTGAGGGAAAAATCTAATTCTGTACTCAGCAAAACGATCCTTCAAAAGTGAAGGAGAAATCAAGACTTTCTCAGACAAAGGAATTTGTTGTTAGGGCACCTTCCTTACAAGAAGTGCTAAAAGAAATTATTTCACTCAAAGGAAAATGATAAAGGTCAATGACTCTTCTCTGCATTAAAGAGAAGAAATAAGTGAAAGTAAAATATACATTTTTTTATTATTTATTAATTTAATAGATAACTGTCCAAGAAATCTAACAAAGTATATAAGGATCTATAAGAAAAACTAGAAAGCTCCAATGAAAGAAATCAATGCACCAGGAGATGGATGTCAGCAAAATGGCAGAGCAGTACTCTTCAGTGCTTGTTTCCCCACAGAAAAATCAATTTGTACTATCCACACACAAACATACCTTTGCAAGAGCTAAGGAAGCCAAGGGAGCAATTACAGCACCTGGGTATAACAAAGAAAAGACACAGTGAAGAGTTTAGGAAGGACAGTTTTACATTACCTGTACCATCTCTTTCTCAATTCCAGGCAGCAGTGTAGAGAGAGAGAGAGCACAAATGGGGAAGAAGAGGAAAGGAAATACTAGACTTTGCTTTGGACTCCAAAACCAGTAAAAACTAACACCAAGCAGTTCACCAGGGCCCCAAACTCCAGACTGGTACCTGTAGCTTGAGGCTCCAAGTCTACCCTGACACCAGCCAGGATCCCACAGTCCCAGGGTCCAGGCCTGTGCTATGGGCACTGTCTCTAGGCTGCCCCAATGTGGGCTGCCCTCAGAGGAACAGAGGCTCCAAATTGACCCCAGGGCCAGGCAGGCCTCAGGGCTCCAAGCTTCAGCCTGCCCCAGCACTAGGTCAACACCCCTGCCTAAAACACCAGGAAGGCACCTACAAAGGCTAAAAGCCTACCCAGTGCCACCTTCCAGGCCAACCCCTACAGCCCCAGACTCCAGCAGATATGGGACCCAGGCCTATCCCTTTAGACTCCAGCACTGAACATGCTCCCACAGATCCTGGCTTCAGCACTGACCCCGTATATCTAGGTGCCAGGCTGGTCCCCAAGGTTCCAAGACCCAGGCCAGCCCCGATGGTTCCAAGTACTAGGCCCGTGTCTGAAATCCGGCCTCAGGCCAGGCCTCATAGCCCTAGGCCTGATCCAGCAAGCCCAACATCCCAGTGTATCCCAGTGCCAGACCAGACTTCATGGACAGAGTCTCCAAAAGCATCTCTGTAAACTCAGGCACCAGAACAGAATCCATGGCCTCGGGACCCAGACCTACTCACATGTAATCAAGTTTCACTGGCTAGCGCCTACAGACTCAGAATCAAGGACTACCCCAGCAACCAATCAGCCCCATAAACCCAAGTTTCACATAAGCTCCTATATGTAAGGTTCTAGTTTGCCCTCGTGGACCCAGGTTCCAGGCTGAGCTCACAAACACAATCAAAAAGTCCATTCCAATGGATCCAGGCTTCAGGCACAACCCCGTGAACCCAGGTGCCAGGGCTACCCACATGCTGTCTTAGACAGCAGGCCAGCCTTCCCACGGACTCTAGTAGCAAGTCTTCCCTTGGGCCACACCAGATGGTCTATCCAGAATCCCTAGATGGGCTGACTGGTAAGGAGCTTTCCCAGGCAACCTCAGGTGCAAAGACTAGGATAGGTAGCTACTTCTGCACAGACATCAACATAAGGCAACAAGAAACACAATAGTAACAAGGAGCCATACCACCACCAAAAGAACTTAAACATATAGAAGAGATTCTATGGTTATGGATAGGAAGACTCAATATAGTCAAGTTATCAGTTCTTTCCTCACTGGATCTGAGGATCCAATACATTCCAAATCAAAATACCAGCAAATTATTTTGCAGACATAGACAAACTGATTCTTAACCTCATATCAGAGAGGCAAACAGCCCAGAATAGCCAATTCAATATTGAAGGGGAAGAACAAAGACGCCAGAGCTACCTGACTTCAAGACATACTATAAAGCTACAGTAGTCAAGACAGTGTGGTATCAGTGAAGAAACAGATAAAACAGATCTATAGAACAGAATAAGAATTCAGAAACACTCCACAAAAATATAGTTAACTAATCTACAACAAGGGAACAAAGGCAATGAAATGGAAAACAGAAGACTTTCTAGGAAGTGGTGCTAAAACAACTGAACAAACATGCAGAAAATGAAATTTAGATGTAGACTTTCTACGGTTCACAAAAATTAATTTAAAATGGATCACAGATCTAAACATAGTATGTGAAATAATAAAACTCCTAGAATATAGGATAAAATCTACATGACCTTGGGTTTGGCAATGACTTTTAAAAACACACTACTCTTTTTTAAAAAGTATATTTTATTCATGACAGAGAGCATGGACACATGCCTAAGACAAAGACAGAGGAAGTACCTTCAACAGGGTCTCATGCCACACTCCTCCTTCCCCAGTCCTTCAGCCTGTCAGGGTCTTGGACAAGCACACATGAACCCAGTGTTTCAAGCCAACCCAGGGGTCCAAACCCATAGCAGGACATGTGGCTCTCAGCACTACAGTGCAGCCTGCTGCCAACTGTGCCATCAGGCTGAGCCAGCAAGGACTTTTTTGATGTAATGCCAAAATTATGATTCATGAAAGGAAAAAAATTGAGAAGCTGATTTTTCTGAAAAGTAAAATTTTCTGCTCTAGAAACACACTGTGAAGAGAATGTAAAGACCAGCCATGGACTGGGAGAAAATACTTCCACAAAACATGAGACAAAGGATTGTTATCCTTTGGGCCAGCTCCATGACCTAGTGGTCAAGGAGGCCAAGATCCCACATGATTGACTGCATGATTTCAGTCCCAGACCTGGTAGCCTGAAAAACATGCTGAGTGCATGTGTGTCCATGCTCAAAAATCTCTAAAGGAGAGGGAGATGAAGGAGAAGGGATTGTGACGTAACCATTCCCCATGAGGAGTGCTTTCTTCTATGCCTTTCTGTCTCTGGTGAGCATATGTGCCCTCTAGAAAAAACTTAAAAAACTTTAAAAAAAAAAATACCACATTGTTATCCAAAATGTATAAAGAACTCTTAAGATTTAGCAATAAGAACACACAGTCTAATTTTAAAATAGGCCTTAAACCTTAATGGACAAAACTTTTCCAAAGAAGAAAGACAGATGTCAAATAAGCACATGAAAAGTTACTCCACATTATGTGTCACCTGGGAAATGTAAATGAGGTACTACTACATATTTATTAGAATGGCCAAAATCCAGATCTGACAACACCAAATGCTGGTAAGTATGTGGAGCAAGAGGAATTCTCAATCATTGGTAGGTGGAGTGAGTATAGGCATTTTTGGATAATAAGATAATAGAGTTTATATTTTGGGTGATTAAAAAAAAGTTGTAGAAATGGGGTGGTGATGGCTGCAAAACATTGTGAATTTAATTAAAGCCAATGAATTGTACATTTAGAAAGGTCAGTTCTATGCTATATACATTTTATCACAATTTTTAAAAAATAATGTAATATTAACAAAACCCATATAATTATACACTTTAAATGGGTGACTGTATGGTTATGACTGTATCTCAACAAAGCTGTTTTTTAAAAGGGGGATAAAAAAAGAAATTAGTTCATTAGTCATTAAAAGAGATAGAGGAATCTTAAATGCATATTGCTAAGTGAAAGAAAGAAGCTAATCTGAAAAACTGAAGACCTTCTGATTCCAATTTCATGACATCTGGAAAAGGAAAAACTCTTTGAGACAGTAAAAAGACCAGTGGTGGGGCTGAACTGTGGAGCAGTGGTAAAATACAACACTCTGTAAGGCAATCCCACGTAAGAAGATTCCTAGTTCAAGGCTGGAGACCTCCCCGAGTATGCCAGGCTTCCATGTGTTCATAATCTGGGGCTGGTTGAAGGAAAGGGTGAGGGGTGGATCTTGCCATCAAGACACTGCTGGAAGTACTCTCTCTCATTTGTGGAAGAAATACATAAATAAAATAAAATAAAATAAAGATTAATAGTTGCCAAGGGGATGAAGGATAGAGAAAAGGATGAATGGGTGAAGCATAGCACATTTTTTTAAGAGGTTTTTGCTATAGGGCACGTGTGCTCACCAGACAGACTGAGAGAGACAGAGAGACAGAAAGCGAGAAATCACCCCCCCAGAGGGGATGGCCATGCCACAATCCCTTCCCCTTCCCTCTCCTCTCAGGATCTTGGGCATGCACGCACATGTGCCCAGCGTGAGTTTTAAGCCACCGAGTCTGGGACTCAAACTGCGGTTGACTATGTGGGAGTCCAGCGACATAGCGATTACACTAACTGCTGGTCCCAAGTATAGCACATTTTTAGAGCAATGAAACTATCCTATATAATTCTGTGATGGTGGACACATGACATCACACATTTTTCAAAACCCACAGAATTACATAACACAAAGGGTATATATGAATATAAAATATAAACTTTAGTTTATTATAATGTATCGATATTCATTTATCAATTGTAACAATTATAACACACTAATACAAGATATTAATAATAGGAGAAATAGAAATTGTGTATAGGTTGGGGGGTATGTGAGAACTCTGTACTTTCTGCATAATTTTTCTGCAAAGCTAAAACTGCCCTTAAAAAAAGTTCTATTCCAAAAATGCACACTATACACAAGAGACTACACTGAATTTTATCCTCATGATTCATAAGACTATTCACTTAAAAAAAAAAAAGACTATTCACTTTAAATACAAGTTATAATTTTACATTAGATGAAAAGGAAGTGCTGATTCTTTTAACACTGTAAAATATCAGGCACTACTGAATCATCTTATTATTCTATATATCCTCTCCCTACTTCATCATCTCTTCCACCCCCAACAGAATTATTTTATGACCTAAATTTCTGTATTCACATAACTACTTCCATCTTGATACTCTTTGAAGATTCCATAGTCTTTGGAAACATTTCTTTAATTTATGCCAAAATTCCAGTCCAATTTTAATTATGAATTAGTGACATTATACCAATTGCCATACCTCCTGCTTTAATTAATTTTCTACAAGATATCATTGTATCAGTTACTTAAGTCTGTTCATTTTATACATCCTTTTGAAAAAATATTGTTCTCTAAGACACTGATGAGTCAACAAAGATTAAATTGGACATCATAACTGTCCCAGAGGAAAGGTAGCTAGTATATTTAAAAACAACTCTTCCCCGGTTTCTAGTTTAAAATAATCGTCCCCCCACAACTCTTTTTTTTTTTTTTTTTTTTTTTTTTGCCTTAGGGTATGTGCACTTGCCAAAGAAACAGAGACAGCGAGAGGGAAAGTAAGAAACCGCCCCTCACCCCCAGGGAAAATGGCCACTCTGCAATCCCTTCATTTTCCTCCTGGGATCTTGGGCACACATGCACACATGCCCAACATGATTTTCAAGTCATCAGGTTCTGGACTTTAGCGACGTAATTGCTATCCCATCTGCTGGGCCCTCCTAATCTTTAACACTGTATAAACTTCTTTAACTGTTACCTTGGTCTTTTCCAGCTTCATCTATGTGTTGAAAATCTTTTAGTATTTGAAGGTTATAGAACCCCTCTCTGCAATGCTGAATAACTTTCTTTGATCCATTCTTGATGAGATAATCCATTAGCGTAAGGGATTTATACACATGGCGCCAGTTCTTTCCATGGTCATTGAGTCTGTGCCATAACATATTCATAATCTCTGAGAGAGAAATTGTGTTGAAAGTCAAGTCACTGATATCTAACATCAGAGAACTAGAGGGACCCCAAGGGTCATTAGAAGTTGCTTCCCTGACTTTTATTTCAGCATCTGAGTAGTTTTTCACAAAGTTTTTTACTTGTCTCCTGAATGCCATAGGTAAAATAAGTTCAAAGGTGAAATGAGGAATAACAGCAAAGAAACTGGAGTTTACTTGATTGGTTTATCAAACTCTTGACAGGTAATTGGTCCCCAGTGCTGTTGCTCCCAAATATAAATGATCAATCTCCATGGTGATAAAGTATCAATTTCCTGCAAGGAAAGTACAAATGACATTTAAGTTAAAACATTTTTTTTAAATGTCTGTAGAAGACCAAAGTCAGTCTGAAAAATCTAGGTTTAGTTTCTAAACCAGTCCCTCACTTATATCATCATAAGAACTGAGAATACCACATAAATGTTACTAGAATAGGTATGGGAAAATCCCTCATAAGGGATTGGCTTATATCATTTAAAGGAACATAAGTGGTCTTTCTAGTCCTAAAAGTTCCTACAGAAAATATCAACCTCTTCAGTCAAAAATATAAGGATTATGAAACATCACATGGACAGCAGACAATATTTTAAAAAAATGGAACCTGTACTCTGACATCTAAGGTATGTTGTCATGTATAAAAATATTATTTCCTCAAAGTAATGAAAATAGCAGTGAAAATTGAGTTTAGAATCAGCAAGTGACCCAATGGTTGTACCCTGTTTTAGATCTGCAAGCCATTAAAATCAGATCTAAATATGGTCTGCTTTGTTGTTAACCTAAAAAGGAGGAAGGGCAACTGTTAAGACAAATAGCTGCACCTTGGTAGGCTCCGCAGCTAACTCGTAGAAGCTTAAAACCAGTATTTTAGTTCCTATAAGAGTCAGTCTGAAAAATCTAGGTTTAGTTTCTAAACCAGTCCCTCACTTATATCATCATAAGAACTGAGAATACCACATAAATGTTACTAGAATAGGTATGGGAAAATCCCTCATAAGGGATTGGCTTATATCATTTAAAGGAACATAAGTGGTCTTTCTAGTCCTAAAAGTTCCTACAGAAAATATCAACCTCTTCAGTCAAAAATATAAGGATTATGAAACATCACATGGACAGCAGACAATATTTTAAAAAAATGGAACCTGTACTCTGACATCTAAGGTATGTTGTCATGTATAAAAATATTATTTCCTCAAAGTAATGAAAATAGCAGTGAAAATTGAGTTTAGAATCAGCAAGTGACCCAATGGTTGTACCCTGTTTTAGATCTGCAAGCCATTAAAATCAGATCTAAATATGGTCTGCTTTGTTGTTAACCTAAAAAGGAGGAAGGGCAACTGTTAAGACAAATAGCTGCACCTTGGTAGGCTCCGCAGCTAACTCGTAGAAGCTTAAAACCAGTATTTTAGTTCCTATAAGACTGGTAAATTTGAAGAAAAGGTTAAGAAAAGTAGAAATATAAGGATTAAACATTGTCAATGATAAGATTCAAATAAATCTGACATGCACAGGCTGATACTCCTAAAACCTGCCGTGGTCAGCGTGTCTGTCAGATCTCAAAACAAGTATACACAAGAGACCCAATGATACCAAATACATTAAAACTTAATAAAACATATGCAGCCCATCAACTTTTTATGATGCTTGTAAATGATCAATTTATGGTTTACATGAAAACCATTCCTTTTTCTTTTTTTCATTACTTTGCATTAAGGTATGTCAGTTACTTTGCAATTTCCCTAGTGATTCATCACTGATGGCTACCAAGATAGTGTACCAAATTGATTTCAAGCCTTGACGAGCGTCCAAACCCAATGAAGCCTACACGATCTATAATCAGATCTTACTTGAGAAACTGCACACATGCAAAAGAAAAAAACGTTAAAATCCGTAACAAATGTGTTTGTTATTTTTAGTTTGTTTCCCTTCCTTGACCTTCTCAACTAGCTCAGGCTTGATTAATTTCAGCATACTGAAGGAAGACATAAATTTTCAGAAGCATCCTAAATGAACTATCACTTCTTTCTTTAAAAATAAAGAGAAAATTAACCTTTCTGTTTTGTTGTTGTTCTTGCCTTTTTTGGGGAGGCGTTGGTAATAATGAAACAGTACCCTCAAATAAGGAAGACAGAAAACGTATCAGTTTAATTAAGATTTCTCAGAAAGAGACTATCATCAACCCTAGGAAGATCAGTTGCATTTCTACAACTTCTGATTTTTCTCTCATTTGCACTTCAAATACAGGCATTTTTATCGGACTCCCTCCTACAGCAAAAATCTGATTTACAATGTTCCTTTTTTTAATAATTATTTTATTTAACTTATTTATTTTAATTCAACCAGAGAAGGACAGAGAGAGGACGAGAGAAAGAGAAATAGACAGAAACAGAGAGAGAGAAAGTGAGAGAGCAAGCCATAAGGTCCACGACTCGAACCACCATCAGTCATGTGGGAGTCCAGCACCCTTAACCACAATGCCATCTCCCAGCGTCTATAACGTTTCAATAAGCTATTAAATTTTTTCAGTCATGAGTGTTTTCTTTTTCTATTGTTCTTTTCCCCTCTACCAAACTCACTCAATGCAGAGATGCACTTTGACATTGGCTCAGAGCAACAAATATTGATCTGTTTCTTCTTTAATCTATTAAAAAAAAAATCCTGCTAGAATCATAACTTGTTGTAATTGAACAACGGCTATTAAAACCTGTTTCTTTTTTCCTTTTTACATAGCTACTTATCTATTATTTTGGAGAGACAATACTAATTTTTCAGATTTTCTTTTATTCGCTAACCTGCATTTTTAAAAACTTTGAAAAGGTTTTCTTAACTCTTTGGTAAAGAAAAAAATATCAAAATAATATCCTTCTAATCCAATGTAGTAATTTAAAATAGTTATGCTTGACATCATACCAAAAATAAATATACTTCCAACCATTAGAAAAAACACAAAGTGGGCCAGCTGGTGGCCTAGTGATTAAGGTGGCTGGATCCTACATAGCCGACTTTGTGGTTAGAGTCCCAGATTTGGCAGTTAAAAATCACACTGAGTGAACATACATTCCCAAAATTCTGAAAGGAGAAATAGAAGAGAATGGACCATGGTGTGATCAGCCCCCATGGGGGGTGCTTTCTCACTTTCTCTCCATGTATCTCCTCCACTCCCACCCCCAGTGAGCATATGTGCCCTCTGGTAAACTAAAAAAAAAAGAAAAGAAAAACCACAAATTAAAATTCTGGGTAAGTGAATTAATATCACTAACTAATGCAGTGATAAGGACTTTACATTGTGACATGAACATAGAATATGTAAAATACCATTCTATTGTCTTTTCAGACTAACAAAGAGTTCAGTTAATAGATGTTAGTTGTAAATTATGTCAGTTTATTTTCTTTGAACACTTAACTTCATCCAAGTGCTTCGTTTACACAGACCATCAAATAACCTTGAGAATGGGGGCCAGCAGGTGCCACGGTGGTTAAGGCATTGTACTCCCACGTGGCTGATCAAGGTTCAAGTCCCAATCTGGTTGCTTGATATTCACATCAGGTGTGTATGCATGTGTACCCAAAATCCCAGGAGGAGAAGAGAAAAGGGATTACAGCATAGCCATCCTCCCTGAGGGGTGATTTCTCACTTTCCCTTTCACTATTTTCCCTAGCAAGCACACATGCACTATGGCAAAAACCTAAAATAAGTAAATAAGAAACCTAGAGATTATACTAATAGCAATGTAACATCTGAGATAAATCAGTGCCTAAAAGAGTAAATTTCCACATCTGAATCTCAGTTATCTAGCTACTCTATTCACTGTGATATTTAGAAAGAGGGGGAAGAAGTAACATTAATTCACGTCACAAATCTGTATTGAGGTCTTCACTGACCTCACAACTTAGATTTCTCCATCACACTCTTTTCAGCACCTGGTTAATTTCTTCATGGCACTGATAATGATTTGTGCATACATATTTGCCTTGCTCATTGTTACTCTGTATCACCAAACTAGAGTTACTTGAGGGCAAGAACCCTGGCCATTTTATTTACCACTGTAATCCGATGTCTAATACTTAACTAGCAATAGTAGATATTCAAGAAACATGTTGAGTGAATGACTGAATAATGGAATGATTCTGCTTTGGAATAAATCTGCACTGATTCTACAGTTCAGATGATAAGCATGACATTTTTAAAGTAAAATCTAGCTCTGTCCAGAAAAATTCAAGAGTTTCAAGCAAGTATTTGCAAATCAACCAACAAATTTTTCTTGAGTACCTACCATTTTATACAGTTCTGCGGAGAAATACAAAACACAATCCCTATACAAAAAACAAAAACACCTTACCACTTAGTTAAGGAGTTTTCTCCCTTAAATAATTCCAAAGCAAACAAATTATGAGGTAGAAAAGTCTTCTACTCTTTTGGAGTCTGCCCACTTCCACAGTGTTATTTCCTTCCCCCCACTTTCCTGAATCATTAACAGAACCTCAACATAGGTTATTGTCAGATGGTCTTATCTAAACTCTCTGATTCTGGACAAGTTGTGGAATTCAATTTGGGGGGATTTTTGAAGAGTATTGCAGTGCCTATACCATAGATTACATGATACCTACAGTAAGGCAGTCAGTCAAGTCTGCCCCAAAGACATGTAAATATTTGGAACAAAGACTAAATGGCTTTATTTCAGGTCAAGTTTTACCACCAAATGAGTTGTGAGGAGGTTACCAGTTTTCCAAAACTTTTTGTATTTCAGAATTGAGAATACGGGGGCCCAGCAGGTGGCATGGTGGTTAAGGCACTGGACACTCCCAGATGGCCAACCATGGTTCAAGGCTCAGACCTGGTGGCTTGCTTTCTTGCTTTCTCACTCTCTCCCTCTCTTTCATTAAATTAAATGAATAAATAAAATTAAATAATTCTTTTAAAAAACTGAGAATTGAGGAACTGATTCATCTGAGGATTTAAGACAATAATGACTATAGCACATCAGAGATTGAGTGCCCAGAGGCATCTCATAGTACCTAATAGTACTATGAGAAGAAATCAGGTCTGTTGTTTGTCCAGGCTCTGCCTACAGAGATGAGTCTGCTCAGGAGAAAACAAGCTCTGGCCAAGGTTACTAAGAATGGTACTAGAGACTACCCTGGCACTAGCTGGTGTTGTTTTGATGCAAAGAACACTGCAAGAGGCAGAAACTCTTTTTTGAGCTCCACCTGTGTGTTCATTCATTTAATAATTTCCCAGAGTTGGGGCCAGCAGATGGCATAGTATTTAAGGCACTGGACTCCCATATAGCTGACTGCAGTTTGAGTCCCAGACCCACAGGCTTGAAACTCACACCAAGCGCATGTGTGTGTATGCATGCTAGAGAGAACAGAGAAGGAATTCAGGGGTAGATATGGGGGGAGGGAGATTTCTGGCTTTCTGTCTGCCTGTCTTTCTCTATGGGGAGTGCACACACCCTGTAGCAAAAATATCTCTCAGAAGTAATAATGATGATTTCCCATATGGCAGGCTTCATCCCAGAAACTGGAGAAACAGGTGCACACAACACAGTCCCCATCCCTGGAAGAAATGGGTGCTCTCTACTGAATGCCCACAATGTGCTCATAGGCTTCATCTCACTACTTCAGTCAGGATCCAAAGGCATGGATTTGAGGTCCTGCTCTGCCATTTCCTAACTAAGGCTTAACTTCTCTGGACCTCAGTTCCCTCATCAGCAGCATAAAGAATAATCACCAGACAAGGTCGTGGAAAGGAAGAAACGAGACGCTTTAGAAAGAATTTTGAACATGGAAGGGGAAGGCTGAGGGAGAATCAACTTCTGGTAAGCAGGGTCTTCCCCTCGGCATCCACTTCATTCATTCAACATCCACGTCGGGACGACCCGCAGTGTGCCCAACGGGCCCTGTGCCGGGTGCTGCCCTAGACAGGCCGCGGCGCACCGCAGCGGGGGCCCTAGGCCGAGGAAAAGCTTTTAGGAGGGAGAGAAGCCATGGCGTCCCCTCCCTCACGCACGGAGCCTCGGGGCAGCCCTCCCGCTCGCACCCGGACTCAGGGCGAGGGCGCGGGCGGGAACAGGAGGCTGCTGGCCGGGCGAGTTCCGGCCCGGGGTCCAGCTCGCACTCCTGCAGAGGTTGTTACCTGAGGGGAAGGTTGGGAGGGACTTTTCCCGCTCAAATTCACACTGCCTCGTTCCCAGGCTGCTCTGCCTCCGAGAACCAGGCCCGAGCGCCCACGCCGGAACCCACTTCCGCTTCCTCTGCCCCGCCTCCGCACTTCCGGCCGGCCTGGTAGGCGCCTCTCCCAGGACCTTAATTAAGCAAGATGGACGCCGAGGCGTGAAGTACCCCAGCTGGAGAAGAGCGAGCGGAATGAAGGTAAATGTCTTTGTTTCAGAATCTGTCGGGCTGTGGCACTGCCCTACCTCCTCTCAAAGGACGAATGTTCGCCATCGGTGTTACTAGTGTCATTTTTTTTTTGGGGGGGGAGGTTTTTACTATAGGGCGTGCGTGCTCACCAGAGAGAGACAGAAAGCGAGAGATCACCCCCAGGGGGGATGGCCACGCCACAATCCTTCTCCTCCATTCTTCTTTCAGGATCTTGGGCACACGCACCCGCGTGAGTACAAGCCACCGGGTCTAGGACTCGAACCACGGTTGACTACATGGGAGTCCAGCGACATAGCCAGTACGCCAACTACTGGAACTACTAGTGTCATTCTAACTGACTAAAAATGCCACCCGCACCTGATTGCCACCTCAAAGGATGAAGAATAGTCTAGAGATGAAGAGCAGTGAGATGGAATGTTTCCAGTGACTGCAGCTTCGGGTACCACTGCTGGCAGGCCTTGTTCTATTCCACTCATCTTCGTGAGCACCCACTTGGTGCTGGGCATCCGGCCAAGCAGTCAGGACACAGAGATAAAACACAGGCCTGTGCTGGTTGAATTTACAGGCCAGGGAAGGTGACAGGGACCATCACTGAAGATTGCGACAAGATACCTATTGCGTAATAAGACACGAGCGCATCTAATTTTGCCAGTGAGTATTTAAGAGCAGGTTTTCACAGAAGAATTCTGAATTGAATCGTAAAGGCTGATGGGGGCTTTACTGGATAGACAAAGTAGAAGAGGACATTATAGGCAAAGGACATATCGTATGTAAAGTCATGAAAGCTGAAAGAGCCTATTATCTGAGTAAAACTACAAATATTGTAGTTACTATGGCTGTCTCAAAGCCTATTAGTAGAGCGGTGGAGGGAAATGAATTGGTAGAGGGAAATAAAATCATGAAGAGCCTCATTCGTACTACTAGCTGTTTTTAGGCATTGACAATATAATCAAACCCGTGTTTCAAGGCACATTGGTGACCAAGTGGAATATTGACTAAGCTGGGGAGAAAAAGACTTGAAGGATAGGAAAATGATTAGTAGATAAAAGCATTTGTTTTCAGCACTCACTACTTTGGTTATAATTATAATATAGATGGCATTATTTGATACTGGCATGTAGATAGGTAAGTACAATGTAAAACAACAGGCGATAATGAAAAAAATTTGGTGTGTTTGAAATATTGTTTAGCTGGCTATAATACAACGTAATGGGGAAAGTAGCCAGAGGGAAATTGGCTACTGGAAAACAGATTATTCAGGGCCCTGAATGTCTTGCTAAGGTATTTGGGCTTTATTTTACAAAGAAGTGGAAACAAACAATATCTTATGCATTGAGTTGTAGTTCATGAAAATTTTAAATTTATGTTTTATGTACATTTCAATAGAATACTGTAAAGTAGGCATTATTCCATTTTACAGATGCACAAGATGAGTTTGAGGTATATGCATTTATTCTGCTTTTTTTTTGGAGAGGTTTTTTCCTATAGGGTGCATGCGCTCACCAGACAGAGACATAGAGACAGAAAGTGAGAAATCACCCCCAGGGGGGATGGTCACACCATAGTCCCTTCTCCATTCTCCTCTCGGGATCTTGGGCACGCACACACATGTGCCTGGCATGAGTTTTAAGCCACTGGGTCCGGGATGCGAACTGCGGTCGTCTACGTGGGAGTCCAGCGACATAGCCATTATGCTAACTGCTGGTTCCCCATTTATTCTGCATTCTTAACCACCTGCTATATGTCAGCCATAAGAGTGTAAGAAGTTATAGTTTAATAGTCTCACAGAGGAAACAGGAATAAGTCGGCACTTATAATATGTTGCCATGATAAAGGCAGGCATAGAGCGTTGTGAGCATCAAAAAAAGGGACTTGTCAGGTCAGCAAATAGCATGGAAGTTAAGAAACTAGATCCTGGGACCAGCAGTTAGCGTAATAGCTATGTCGCTGGACTCCCACGTAGTCAACCGTGGTTCGGGTCCCGGACCCGGTGGCTTAAACTCACGCTGGGTGCGTGTGCGTGCATGCCCAAGACCCTGAGAGGAGAATGGAGGAGAAGGAATTGTGGTGTGGCCATCCCCCCTGGGGGTGATTTCTTGTTTTCTATCTCTCTGTCTCTGTCTCTTTCTGGCATGCACATGTGCCTCATAGCAAAAACCTCTAAAAAATAAAAATAAAAAAATAAAAGATTTATCTAAATCTACATAGTCAGGGAAGGCTTCTTGGAGGAGGTGAACTCAAGCTGAGTTTGTAAGAATGAACAGATTATAAGAATTGTCCATAAATATTCCATTAGCAAGCTGGAACTTGAATGCAAATCTCCTGTATCCAGTTCTGTCCTCTTTCTCCTACCCTAAGGACCAATGTATGGCACTTGATTTTGAGCTCCATTGACATTCTCAGTCACAAGTCTACTTGTTACATTTTGAGGTCAGAGATTCCAATTTTTACTTTTTAAACTCATTTATTTTATATTTTCTTTTAAAATGAATCTCTGCATGTGCTCAAAAAATAGGTTGGGGCACCAGCAGGTGGCATCGCGGCTAAGATATTGGACTCCCTCATGACCAACTGCCGTTCAGGTCCCAGACCTGCTAGTTTGCTTTCTCTCTCTCTCTGATGAGCTCATGTGTACAATAGCAAGTTAAATGATAAATAATAAAATTAAATAAATCATTCTTTGAAAAAAAAATAGGTTAGAAGTAGAACAGAGGAATTAGAGGAAGAATAGAATGCTAGTTGTAAAAGCTCTGGCAATAAGTAATGAAGGCCGAAACTAAAACAGGAACAAGGGACATGATGTGATACTCCACCCTGCTCGCTCTTATACTTTTACACATAATAGTAAAGTGCAGAAGTTACTAGGCTTGACTTCAAATATACATGGGAATGAAGGAGGAAGAAGAGTGAACAGTGACTCAGATTTCTTTCTTGAGCCACCATGCAAATGGTTGTTGCTGTTTACCAAGATGAGGAACTTGGTCTGAGAAGCAGGTTGGGCAGGAAAGATGATGAGCTCTATTTCGGACATTTTGAATTTGAGGAGCCTGGGGGGCAGTCAGGTGAAGAGGTATATGAGACAATTGAGTAGAGAGAAGTGGGAGAAAGAAAAGGGTTTGGGGCTAGGTTCACAGACTTGAGAAGTGTCAGCATGTAGAAGGTGACTGAAGGAGCAGATGGAAATGGGAGATAGGGCAAGATCAGACTCCAGTCCCAGTAAGAGTGGAGAAGCCAGTAGTGGAACAAACAGTGTTGGGAAGGAGTTGGTTAGGTTGGCAAAAGTGTAAAGTGTTACCATCCTAGTGGAATTAACTCTGCTAAAGTGACACTATGAAGGGGTCTCTCTTCTCTGCTTTCCTCCATTTGGGGGCACAATCTAATTATAATACTGTAGCAACTACCAATGACATATTCTATATCATACCTCAGTTGGTTTTTTCCCTTTAATTTTCTTAACTCAAGAGTTTTATAAAAATGAGTGAAGTTTGCTTTCCACCAGTTCTCCTTCACATCTTCTTGGCTTGTTTTTTCTTGATTGTATAACCTCTCAACTTTGGAGGAGACTGTTTCCAAACTCTTGTCCTCTCTGTTTTCATTTTGTAAGTGGTGTTATCCAGTCTCATATCTTTAAACACTCTTTTATATCAACAACTCTCAAGGTTTTATCTTTAGCCTTAAACTCTCCTGACCTCCAAAATCAAAAACCATCTTGACCTTCCCCTCTCATAGACATCTTGAATTCAGTATAATCAAAACAGATTCCTTATCTTCCAAACCTGCTCCCTCACGATCTCTCCTGTCTCAGTAAATGACATTACCTTGCTTCTAGGTTCTCAAACCATGAACCTTGAAGTCATCTTGACCCCTTTCTTTGTCTCTTATACTTCACTTTATATCAACTTACCTTTGGAGTGCAAGGTGGCTACCAGGTCTAGATAATAAATGGCCTCTTGATACGGCATTCCAATACATGGTACAATAATATTATATGTTTCTCAACTTTATGATCACCCTGAATTTTTGGAATCCAACCACTTCCCACCACATCCACCATCCTGTTCTAAGCCACCGCCACCGCTTGCCTAAACTACTAGTGTAGACCACTAACTGGTCTCCCTGCTTCTGTTCTTGCCCCTTCACAGTCTCATCTCAACACAACAATCAGAACAATCCCTTAAAATGTACAACCCAAGCAAGATCATATCATGCCCCAGTTTAAAATCTTTTGTTAGGGGACCAGAAGTTGGCGTATGACTGTGTTGCTCGACTCCCATGTAGTTGACCACAGTTCAAGTCCCAGACCCAGTGGCTTAAACTCACGCCAGGCATGCGTGTGTGCGTGCCCAAGATCCCAAGAGGAGAATGGAGGAGAAGGGATTGTGGTGTGGCCATTCCCCCCAGGGGGTGATTTCCCGCTTTCTGTCTCTCTCTGTCTTTCTGGTGAGCATACACGCCCTATAGCAAAAACCTCTCCAAAGAAAAAAAATCTTTTGTTAGTTCCCAATCACGAGTAAAACCCAAAGACCTTGCCATGGCCAACAAGGCCTGGGCAAACTGCTCCCTCTCTGTGTTTCATCATGATTCTTCTCCACCTCACTCATTGTCAAGTATGCTCCTGCTTAAGGCTTGCCCCTAAACCTGCAAAAGTCATTTCCCCTGATAGCCATCAAGCTTACTCCCTCACTTCATCCTGGACTTTGTTCAAATGTCTTGCTCTTCCAATATAAAATCTCAGTCTTTATCTCAGTTGCCCTCCCCCCCCAATGACTCTTGCCCTGTTTTATTTTTCCTCCATGGCAGTACAGCCATCTGACATATTTACTGTTTCTCTCTTTCAGAATGTACCAGGAGGGTGGAAATTATGTTTTGTCCACTAATGCATTCCCAGCACCTAGAACAGGCCTAATACAGAACAGGTGTTCAGACCTTATTGACTGAATGAAAAGGGACTATTTGAGTCCACACTATTGAATCAGAAGTACACATTTTACTATAAAGTTGAATTAATCATAATTTCCATAAGAAGTTATGATATTAATAATGACCCTTCAAAAAGACTGTTGAAAATTTTTAAACAAGTATGGATTTAAAAGAAAATCTCTCCATTGCAGATAAATCCAGCTCTCACATACTCCTGCATCTTCTGAATTCCCTGCTATTTTCCCGAGTGTCTCAGAGTGTCTCTTCATGAAGACTGAAATGCTGACATTCTCACATTAGGGTCTTTATTCTTAGGCTTTGCTTTTGCACTCATTCAATTACAGAGCTGTTATTAAATAAACCACTGAAGTGGCCTTGCTTCTCTCCCGGGGTTCTCTATACCATGCCTGCCACCAGTGCATACCACAAAATACTCTTTTAAGATTTTTCTGTTCTTCACTCTGCCCCCGTACTTATGAGGGGAGAGGTGGTATTCTTCTCCCTCGGGGAGAGTACCCTGTAGAAATGTAGCTTCCTCAGTAGACAACAAACTGAAAACATCCATGATACTTTCTGTATGGCACCAATCAACATTTTCCCACTCCCCAGCCATGGACATTAGGGATTTACTATTTAACAATTTCACTGATCTGGGACTATTGAAGAACAAGTACTATGACCAGAAGATTTCAATGTCTGAAAACTTAATAGTGGAGCCATTTGAAATAATGGTGAGATCTAAGAGGATTCTTCTACCATGAAGACTGAAGGACTCTGAGGCCAACCACATTGAGAAGTTGTTGTTTTTAAATCAGTAACACATTGTTATCTTTAAAATTCTGTCATTTTGACATGTGGTACTTGGACCTAAGAAAAACCGACGGAGTTGCATTAGTACAAAGAAAGTCTATTATTAAGAGTTAGGAATAAAAGAGTATTTCCTTTAATCCATTTGACAAATATTTGAGCACCTACTACAGCCATGACACCCTGCAGATTCTTCTTTTGAAGAGAGATTTTTGCTATGGGGCATGTATGCTCACCAGAGAGAGACATAAAGTGAGAAATCACCCCTCCCACCCCAGGGAGGCTGGCCATGCTGCAGTCCCTTCTCCTCCATTCTCTTCTCAGGATTTTGGGTGCGCATGCACACTCACACACACACACACACACACACACACACACAGCATGACTC
>NW_006159782.1:3034956-3057487 GCF_000334495.1 Tupaia belangeri chinensis | reverse complement strand
CACACACACACACACACACACACACACACCCAGCATGACTCTCAAGCTGTCAGGTCCGGGACTCAAACCATGGTCAACTATGTAGGAGTCTAGTAACATAATTATTACATTATCTGCTGTTCCTGACACTCTGCAGATTGTTCAACAGATCCTTTTTTCCTATTTCAGTAAAAATATTGAACAATTATAATCAAGGAAAGGATTTTTTTGAAGGATATAAAGGTAAATCTTGGGCCCATTTTAGATCTAAAGAGGCAAAAAAAATCTTAGAATAATGCCATTTCATAGTGCAAGATAGGTTTAAATTTCAGAATCCCAAAGAACATCCCTATGAGTCAATGTTTCCCTCTTCATCTTGGGTCCAGTCCCCAAACTTTGACTATTTCACTTAGCAAGTAGCAACGTCTCTAATTTCATGCAAAATATTCAATGTTGGCAATCCATTTTCTAGCAAAAGCAAAGAGAAAGGAAGAGGCCTTCACAAGTTATGAATGAGAGAGCGAGTTATAAATTGGAAGGTAGGAACTAAGAAAGTTGAAGGTGACAAAACTCTAAGTCAGTGAAAACTCTTTAAATCCCAGAAAGCCTTTAAATCCAGGCTTCTCAAGAAAAAGTAAAGTTTCAGAACTCTTATGGAAGAGTTCTTGCTGGACTGTGGCAAACCTGGGATTAGAACTCATCCCAACTTCAGTGCATCTCTTCTTTCTTTGTCAATAGCAATATCATGGGTTAAGAATAATACTAAGGGACGAGTACACTGAGAAAGCATTTTCTCTGGGATTTTAATTTTGCAAGTGAGAGAGTGGTCTTAAATTTCCTCAAGAAGCCCTAATATTTTTCAGGGTACATGAATAAACTAAGAGATTGAGGGTTTTCATTAAGACCAGCAGTGGCTTGCTGATAGTCCATATCTAGGATTAGAAATTTTCTTATGTGAACCTAAGTGCTCAGGAGGGGTATTGTTAAAACTGAAACCAAGCAAAAAGAAACAAAAGTGTTTTAGCGAACCTCCTGCATTTTCGTTCAACTCTGGCAGTAAGCAAACAAAACCACATAATCTAAGGCTCACGCCCAACCCTCTGAAGCCCCATATCTGCTAGTTCCTGTGTGGTTTGCCTACAGACTACAGGGCTGACTGGGGGTAGTTTGAGGAGGGAGTAAGAGATAGCGAGGAGGAGGCACTGTTCATGGATCTGTGAGTTGCACGCTCTTTCACTGTTATATGGAAGACTGCTCAAGGTGGATCTGTATTTTGAAATGCAGTAATTTCGGTGTCTGCATTCATCTTCCTTCTTGCAAGAGAAGACTCTACTAACTCGGTGTCAAAAACAAGACAAACTCAATCTCTTCTCTTCCAAAAGGTATGTCATTACATAACATGGGTACACAAGCTGGAAACCTTGGACCATTTTATCATTTCTCTGAGTCAAACCGAATTAAAATGAATCTCATGGATTCTCCAAATACTTCTTTTAATATTTTAGTCAATCAGCTAAGGTCTCTAAATCTTTTGCTGTGACAGTGTTTGTGGTGATAGTATTTGACTTCTATCAAATAAACATTCCTTATCTAGCCTGTAACTTGAAAAACTCTATTAATTGTCTTCAGAGACATCTTGGGGCAAGATTAGATCCTGGAGTCCCAGAATGATGATTCCACTTCACCATAGTCAGCATTTAATCCGAAGTGTGTATAGTGAACGGTGAAGGCCTGAGCAACAATGAATGAACAGCAGCACTCTGAGGTCAGGATTTCTATCTCTGCTCCAATTCCTACTTTTGTTGGTATTTAGGTATTTATATTACCTTTACCAAAAAACAAAACAAAACAAAACACTAGTTTGTATTCCTTTACAAAAAGAAAACTTCACATTGAAAACTATTTTAAAAAGATATCTGTATCTTTTTATCAATAGTCAAACTATATCTTAATGACTCTCCAAGTTAAGTGTTCTAACTGAAAATAGCTCCTTTATGCTCTTTGTCCCAACTCTTCCTGAACATAAACATTGAAAACACCCACCGAAGATATCGCTAACTTAAAAATTATCATATTTACATACTGGGAATTAGGCCTTAGTAGTAAAGTATAGGTAACTTAATTTGCATATTATTAAATTATACATCCCTAGATAAATTTAGAGGTGGTGGGAAATGTTTAAGTTCTAAAAACCAATTGGAAATGATCTCATGTGTTCATATATTATCTACAGGTTAGAGACCTCAAGTCAAATAATCTTGTGTTCTAAGTAACTGCATTTATCATAAACTTTGCTTTTTCAGTAGGTCCTTTTTTCCTTTCTCATTTTTAGTTTCAGAAAGAACATTGAGCAGAAGTTATTCTTTTGATAACCTGTTATAAAACTTTATATTTATAAAGTAAAAGTTATCATCACAAACACATTCAGTATTACATAAAGAATAAGTAGAAAACCACCTAAGTGCATTTAAATTTTGATTTTTTTAAAATTCTGGTTTGTATCCTTGTCAAGAACTATCTTAATTTTTTTTTCATAAAAGACAGTTGTCCCATATCACTGAATAAAACTACCTTTTTAGATTGAACTTCGGAGTGTCTCCCATTGCAGTAAAGAATTACATTATTCTCCCTAAATTGTAATAGGTTTTATCTTTTTTAAAATGACATTACTGAGGCAGAGGGGAAGGAGGTGATCAATCTGTTTAATATGAAAAAATGTCCCTGTTGCTAATATAATATCCTTTTGAATGCCTTCCACATCTTAGACCTTGATGAAAACCCCCCTTTTTCAAATTTCAGTTGTTCTATGTCTACCTTATAGGGATATTGTAAGAATAAGTGAATTAACACAGATAGGAAGTACCTTAGGAAAAAAGCACTATGAAAATACAAGACGGTATCATTATTAATTATTTCTTTAAATCTTGATCATTTTCTTTCCACTTCTTATACAAAATGGATCTCACTTACTACCTGAAGCCATCTCTTTTAAGAGTCTTTGCCTTGTGGAAGATCTGAAAATGATACTAGTTCCCACATATTTAATGGTCCTCAGAGAATAGCACCTACTGATGTTGGTGAATTAAAGTGTTCATGTCTAAACTCAAGCAGAGCTTGCCTCTCTTGGTGGATCAAGAAACATCTATGACTGTTCAAAAATGTATCAAGTGTGATTCCATCAGAATTTTTTAAGTAAGTAATAGTTGCTAATGGATTAATTAGTCCTAAGGACAAATTCTTTATTTTCATGTCCTTTAATAACAAACTGAAAACCTGTTCAAGAATTTCCATGAGCTGAGTTATCTGAATCAAAGGACAGAGCCTGTTGACCCCATTTTGTCCCCCTAAAGTATTAGCCCAGCATATCTTGATCTGTAAAAGAATAATGCAGCTACATGAGTCTCTACTTTTTAATTTATTCTATTTTAAAATACAGCTTTTTAAAAAATAAATATTTATTGAGCAATTACTGTGTGTCAGGCCCTCAAGTAGGCACTGAGTTCTCTCAACAGTGTTATTATTAGGTTTCAATAAATAATTTTTATAATTAGCTTGCTTTTCAAATATACATTCATAGACAACATTTCAAAAACTAAAATAAACTTTTATCAAATATATGATGATAAAAGTTTTACATGCTCTCCAAAGATTTAAGACATATATCTTACGATGAAAAAAATGTTTGAATATAAGAAATGTTGAAAAATTAATACGAGTACCTTTATACTCACGACCTAGGTTCCACAATTGCTAACTTTTTGCTATATCTGCCTTATCTGTTTGCTTTTTTTCTTGAATTACTTGTAAGTTGCAGATAAAATGACACTTCACTCCTAAATAACTCAATATATATCTAAGAATAAGACATTCTCATATATCATCACGGTACCATCACTATACCTAAGATGATCAGTAATTTCAAAATATCATCTAATATCCATTTCATGTTTAACCTTCTCTATTTGTTTCCCAAATGTCTTCTATACTATTAAAGAAAAAACATGAACTAGTTTTTAAAAATAAAAACATTTTGGGGGGACCAGCAGTTGGCGAAATGGCTATGTTGCTGGGCTCCCATGTAGTCAACCGTAGTTCCAGTCCCAAACACTGTGGCTTAAACTCATGCCAGGCGTGTGTGCGTGTGTGCCCAAGATCCCGAGAGGAAAATGGAGGAGAAGGGATTGTGGCATGGCCACCCCCCCCCGGGGGGGTTGATTTCTCACTTTCTGTCTCTCTGTCTCTTTCTTTGTGGCGAGCACACTCACCCTATAGCATAAACCTCCCCCCAAAAAATAAAAAAAATAATAAATACTAATAAAAAACATTTTGCATTTGGGGTTTATGTCTCTTTATTCAACATTGGACTTTTTTTTTTTTTTTGGAGAGATTTTTTTTTGCTATAGGGCACGTGCGCTCGCCAGATAGACAGAGACAGACAGAGAGACAGCGAGAAATCACCCCCCGGGGGGATGGCCACACCGCAATCCCTTCTCCTTCGTTCTCCTCTCGGGATCCTGAGCACACATGCACATGCGCCCGGTGTGTTTTAAGCCACCGGCTCCGGGATGCGAACTGCGGTCGACTACATGGGAGTCCAGTGACATAGCCATTACGCTAACATTGGACTTTTTGAAAGATTAAGCCAGTTATTTAATATAGAACACATTCCATGTTTTAAATTTCTTGTTGCCTTGGGATTAATTTGTTCCTCTATCCCCAGAATTTTCTGGAAATCCAAGTTAGGACTAAAAGCATGATTAGATTTTGACTGAACATTTTTTACAAGGTCCCACTATGTGCTCCATATTGCATCTTAGCCGGAGGCATGTAATGACGGGTCGTCTACTGTTTTTCATGCCAAGTTTGATCATGGTTAAAGGTAGTGATCTTACTACAGGGATTTCTTGTGGTAAAGGTATTGTTTTTCTCCTTTGCAATTAGCAAATAATCTGAGGAGGTTGCATTCTGATACTTTGATAATACCCTATTTCCCCAAAAAAACTTTCACTCGATGATTTTAGGCAATATTGCCTAAGTCAGTTATTCCATTGGTGATTATGCTTGAGGGGTCTTCAAAAGTTCCAGAGAATGTCTATCATGAAAAAAACTGTGCATGGTTTTCAGTGGTGTTTGCATCAAGATAAACTCATATTTTAATCACATTTGCCACAAACTTTTTGAGGGCCCCTCATATATTTTGAATACACTTTGAAGAAGGATTAGACATGCAGATTTGTCATTATTATTAGCAGCAACAGCTTTACACATTTACTGAGTGCATAAATTCAAGTAATAATAACAAGAACAATAGGTCACATTTACTGAGTACTTGTGGACCCAGACAGCCTGGTTTTGAGCCCAGTTCTCTGCATACTAACTGATTGAACTGGGACAAGTTATTCAATCTATGTTTCAGTTTCCTAAGCTATAAAATGAGAGTAATAATGAAAGTAACAATTTCTGTTTCATGGGATTGTTTGGAAGATTAGATAATTGATACATGTAAAGTTTCTAAAACAGTTTTTTTATTATCATTTGCCAAGCACCATTTTAACACTTTGTAGGTATTAACTCATTTACTCCTCCTAACAACACATGAATAAAGTGCTAATAGAATTATTCTTTCACAAATGAGAAAACTGATATATACAGAGTTTAAATACCTTGTCCAGGTAACTGAACCTAGTATATGGTAGAGCCAGGATTTGAACCCAAGTAAGCAGATTCTACAGCATTCTCTGAAGACTGGCACATAGTGAGGAATGACACAGATGGAATCTAATGGAAACCACAGGACCCACCCCTTCACCACATACACGCATGCACACACACACACAGGTTTGAAGTTATTGAAAAATCTAAGTGATATACAGTGATAAAATGTAAATTTTAAAAGTGCGCGCACGTGTGTGTGTGTGTGTGTGTGTAGGGGCCAGCAGGCGGCATGGTGGTTGAGGGTACTAGAATTCCACATGGCCTACCACGGTTCAAGTCCTGGACCTGGCGGCTTGCTTTCTCCCTTTCCCTCTCTCTTTCTCTCTCTCTCACTCTGTCCCCCTCTGGTCAAATTAAAATAAATAAGTAAATAAAGTTAAAATAATTATTTAAATATATATATATATATGCACATATACATATATATAAGATATATATATGTAAATTTTAAAAAGATTTTTCATTTTCTACTTATGTCAGGACATTAGGGATAAGATATGCTGTATGATATTGAACAGCAATTAATTTATAATATACAATTTAAACTTTTAAAAATTAAGATAATGAGAATAAGTAGAATGTGAGGATAATAAAAAGTGTTTTATGTTTAAGTTAAAAAAAGAAAAAAATCTAGGAGTGTTACCACCAAAACACATTTTAGCTTTCATTTGGCTGAATAAGAATAACATTCCATTAAGCATGGATAAGTATACTTTTTGCATTTACATAGCTTAATGCTCTGTACAAGAAATTTTAAACATAAAATTCCTGGAGTAGAAAAGAATAGGAGAACTAGAAGGAATAAAAAGAAAAAACTTGAAAGAAACAATATAGGAGGGGAGTTATGAGACCTCAGTGCCTCAGGGTAGAGGTATTTTGATATAGTTGAGGGAAAAAAGTCTTCTCATTTTTCACATTCCTATTTATTAGATAGTTTTACCACTAAAACAAGTGTATAAGCCATTGTCAGATTTATGAAAGGCCACACTGAATTTTCTTAAGGGACAATGGATGACTCTCGTTAGAGGTAACCTCCCTGGTTGGTTATCGCACATACTCAGATATTCCACAAGTCAGTCTACGGCTTCTGAAACGTATAACTGTATTCAGAAAAAAACTTAGAAGGAGGTGTTGGTCCATGCTCCTTGATTAGCATTACAAAAGACTCCAGTGCTATGCCAAGTGTTATCCAGTCCTAAAATTGCCATTACAGAAAGCTCTCAAGTGTAATTTTCTAAAGAGAACTAAAAAGAAATGAAAAAAAGAAATCCAGCATTAATAATGTTTTTATGCATTTCTAACACAGTCATTGCTAAATTGGTTCTGCCTTTTTATGTTTTTTAATGAAAAACAGCTTAATTGATCAATTGGTCATGAATAATACTTTTTCATTTGTTTTTCTTCACACCCCTCAGCCTTCTAGAATCTCAGGCTTGATGTGTCGGCCTACAAATGGTTGATGATTTATTTTTTGTCTAGTGCTTTATGGGGAAATGTTGGAAACAAACTGCTGAGAACCCAGTAGGAACTCAGTAAATAATAAGTAGATAGTTCTCACATTAAATGTGATTTTAAAGAAAAATCTAAATAGGAAATATTACTAGGGAAGTACATGAGTAGGGAAAATAAAACCTGGTTAGTCTGTAATTTGAAAGTTCTATTCATCTTTTTATAGGTCATAGATTTAGCTCTTTATAGAACAAAATGTGAAGTCAGATAGCTGAAAAGGCACTCCTTCCCCCAAATAGATTTGTTCTAAAAATATGGATTATTGAATTGGTAAGGCTAGCAGGAGGATCTCAACCATATGTTAAGTCTAAGAAAACAGTCAAGCTTTAATACCTTCCATCAACCCTTTAAGTTGATCATAAATAACATTGATACCCTAGTAGGTATCAGTGCTACTGGCAGTGGCAGGGCTGAGGGGAGGGGAGTGTCACACATGTATGAGAATCTGATCAAAGCTATGAAAACTCTCTCTAGGGGTGGGGAGTCAAAACTATGCCTAGCACTCATTCTTGTACAAGCTGACATAGAATTTCTCATCCATGGACCCTCCTGGCGTCTGTTCATACACCCTCAGTAGGAAAGGTTTCCTTTAACTAGTTACTTTATGCTGAGCCTGATAGAGGTGTAAAAAGACTGCACATTTGCTCATTTCATCTGGCTATGATCTTTGAGGTAGGTAGACCACACTTTTACCTCTCATTTTGCAGAGTGGGGAAAGCAAAGCTCTGGTGAGTTTAAGTGACTTGCGCAAGGTAATTTCCTAATGTCTGCCAGGACTTTGCACCAAGGTGAAGTTGTAGCCCAGGCTCTTTCCAGTACACTAGTCCAGAAACGGCACTCTGTAAGTGCGAGAACCCTTGAGGGGCCTTTCAGAAAACTGAATTCTGGTTCTACCAGAAACCATCTATGTGATCTTGAACGCATCACTTCACTTTTCTGGGCCTCAGTTTTCTCCTCAGTCAAGTGAAAGGTTAGACCATATATTCTCTGAAGCCCTTTGGTTTTCTATGGAAAACTACCTATCCCACAAGACCAGAGGGAAATGACCTTTCCTTCTCTAGATGGCAAGGCTCTTCAGCCTTCCTACAGGTTACAAGAGCTTGCGTCCAATTCTTGATAGATTCCTTTGCACTCTTCAGATCCTGCTGGAAACCATAAGCGTCAATAGTGTTTCTGGGACCAGCAGTTAACATAATGGCTATGTCACTGGACTCCCATATAGTCGACTGTGGTTCAAGTCTCGGACCCAGTGGCTTAAACTCACACCAGGCACGTGTGTGAATGTGCCCAAGATCCCAATAGGAGAATGGAGGAGAAAGGATTGTGGCCTGGCCATCCCCCCTGAGGGGTGATTTCTCGCTTTCTGTCTCTGTCTCTCTCTTTCTTGCAAGCACACGCTCCCTATAACAAAACTCTCTCCAAAAAAGGAAAAAAAAAATAGTGCTCCTGTGGGCTGCTAGTGTGTCATCTGCTGGGTGCTGCATTTGCTGCAGGGCTGACTATCTCCCAGCGATTTCACTCCAACCCCGAGCCCCGTGTCAGGCAGACATACTGCAATCATTTGGTAGCCTTCTTGAGTAACCTGGAGTGTGATATGAAAATAGATAATGCTGATGGACTTTTTTGGGGCTGATAGACCCCATCCTTCTAAAGAGGTCATGCCTTTTGAAGGACACAAAGCCTTTCCCCTGATTTTTCTTTATTAAAGATTCCATCCTTTAACAGCCCTGAAATATGCTTAGAAGTAGGAGACTCACAAGAGGGCCTGCAGCTCTCAACAGAAAGATTAAGAAAAGATGTAAGCAAACCCTTTGCTTTTTGAGGTATTTGGAGATTCTTTGGGTCAGTAAAATTAGAACAAATCTGTATGTTAGCATTTGTTTTAGATTTATAAAAAGTGTCCATGGCATATGCCACTGAGTATCCAAAATACATGCTGTAGTCCCAGTTTAACTCTAGGTCTCTCCAGGAAGCTCTAAAAAGCAGAAAATTCTGTTTCCTGTGTTTGTATACTGAGATCAACTAATCATCAAAAAGTGGAACTTCAGAGCCAAAGGGCTTCAGCACATCGCAAGAACCACCTCTCACTCCTTGGCCTTTGGACTAACCCAGGCAAGTGCCATTAACATGGACAGGCTGGCCATCTCAATAGCCAGAAAGGTAGTCATCTCTTTCTGGTTAACAGCTGGTGATAGGAAATCAGGGCCTTGATTCTCAGTCTTGTTGCTCTTTAAATTTTCTAAATGAGGCCAGTTCTGTGGCTCTGGTAACACACTGCTCAAGAGAAGCCAGATCCCTCTTAGTAATCACTGTTCTAGTCCTCAGCCAGGGCAGCCTGAAATACACGAGTGCCCAAGATCTGATGGGCTGGAAGACTGGAGAGAGGGCATTGCAGTGTGACCAGATCCTGTGGAGGGTGTTTCTCCCTCATACACACATGTGTACACATAACCTATCATGAATAAAGAAAAAAAATTTTTTTCATGTTAAATCTGAACTACTGGCTGGCAAGTGGGACTCTATCAGCTTTGTATAGAGAAGTGTATAATTTGCTTCTCCCAGTGTCCTTGGGCTGTTGGGGATCGTACTGCCCGATGATGAGCATGATGGAGCATGAATGGAGCTCCTGAATTCTGTGTTCTCTTCTTAGCCTCCAGCTGACTCAGTGTGCCCCATCTACTCCTCTGTCCTCCAGTGAGGAGGTGTCATTCTTTAACCCACTATGCAGGGTTAAAGAGATATCAGAAGATACAGGCATTGCTACCCAGACACATTTTTATATCTTTGACATAATATAAAGTATCTCATTTGTACCATGCATAAAATGATGCTTTCTTATTTAAACCAACTCATGTTGTGAAAATTTATTTCCTAGGTCAGCATTTTTAAATAGAACATTTATTCATTTTATAAACCAGTTACCTTATGGATGTGACACTTGGTATCCCAAAAATATCCAAATAAAGAAGGAAGAAAGGATGAAGTCAAGGAATCTTCCAGCTGGAGAGATACTTGAAATACCAGGAACAAGAAAGATGGAGCTTTTAGATAGTACTTTGTTTTTCTCCAGCATAGAGATGCTGATTCCATTTCTAAATGTAAGATATAAGGAAGTAAGATTTACTATATAGCCAACTTTGTCAGTTCATATTATTTCATAAAGTGAAGGGTCAATTAGGTGTTGTTATCATCAAGAGAGCCTGCTGTAATGCTTTGTCATGTCAAGGTTATAAAAAAATTACCTGTCTGGTTACTTTAATTCATCTTTAGCCTACTGTCTGCAAAAATTCCCTCAGTCCCTAACATGGGTACCCAGATGTACTGAGAACATTTAGGGTAATAAAAACAAAAACATAATTGGGTCCTTTTCCCTAGGGAATTAACAACCTATTGAAGAAACTAGGGCAAACAAAAGAAAATGCTACCATAATGCAAAACTCATGATGAGGAGATAACAGAATCAATAGCTCAGAGATGAAGATTTTTAGAAGGCTTCTTGGAGGAGGCACACCTGTGGGCAGAGGGAGATGGTTTGGCCAGGGGGAATAAATGCATCTCCCAATTTTTGTACCAGAAGGAAATCATAATAGGAATAGATGTTTGCTGAAGATTTGTTTATTTTATAAACTACAGAGAGCAAGAAGCCTCTGTGAATTTTTTCCTTAGGGATTCAGAACTTAAACGTCTGCCACTGGATACTGTACCCCTAGCTCCTTTTCCAGATGGGCTGCTCTTTCCCACTTCTGATCACGTCCCTCAAAGTCTTCCATGGAAGGACATCCTGGGGTCTTTTAGCCACTCCTCCTAAGAGGTGGCTTTGCCTCCTGACGTTGTATGTGCTTCTCTCTAGATGGACTCCAGTTTAAGGCCTCTCCTAAATCGTTGTGCCAGAATGGAGCACAGCTATCCAGGAATATCTGACAAAGCAAAACACCATGGTAGGCACTGCAGGGGCACTGACAGCGGCATTCTGAGAGACTGACCCATATGGGAAGATTCCAAATTCTCACCCAGATACTCCCTGAACACAACAGGCATGCACGTGCCTGTGATCAGGGCTGACTGAAGCTGAGTGAATTAGCAGTACAAAAACCCTGTTGGGGTGCCTGTCTCTCTCTCTCTCTCTCTCTGTGTGTGTGTGTGTGTGTGTGTGTGTGTATGTGTGTCTTGCTCATGGAAAAAAGAAAGTTTAAAAACAACAGCATGAGGTAGTTTCTTCCCTTGATCTATACCATATACTTTTTTAAAAATTTTTTTATATCCTATATTTCTATCACGGCCCACAACTCATTAACCTCTTTGGCATTCATGTCCAACTGTTGACTCATACTGAAATCCTGGCCAGCTAATACCCATGAGTTCCCATGCGTTACTATTAAGCCAAACCATCTTTATTCTGTACTTACACTGTTGATTTTTTTTTTTAAAACTCCCTGGCCACAGAGATGTAAGTGTAGAGACATTTATCCCTATTATACTTGATCAAATTGATAACAGCCTATCAAAATATTTCAGAGCTAGCATATTGGCTCTCCATTTCAGAAGGTGAGTGTTTATCTGCTGATGTAGTGAATTAGCTAATCTCCTGCTGGATCCCTGACCTCAAAAGGGTCAGAATTTTATTAGAAAATAAAATTCTCTAAAAATCCTATCCATAAACTGTCTGTAATCTTGGACAAATGTACCTTTTTAGACAAGGTAATAGGCCTCAGTCTTCCTAACTGTAAAATTAGAGCAAATGTAAATTACCATTTCCTTCCTAAGGATATTCAATAATGAGTTAAATGCCTGAAAAACCCTAAAGAAATATTACTAGGAGGTAGTATGATATGAGAGGAGAAAAGTTTATTGCAGTCTCTCCGCAGCTTTCAGAAGATTCGATTATCCTTATCACTACACGTTGCAATTAATGACAATCACTTTTGCAACTGGTTTAAAGATATAACTAGGTTATCTGATTTTTATTGTAGTAACATCATGTGATGCCAGTATCATTTCTGTGCAAAATTCTTTGTAATTCAGGTAAATGCCCAAAGATATATCTGCTTAATTGCAAGAGCCAATTAAAGTCATTCTTGGCTCCTTCCCCTCCCCCAGCCTCATCCTCAACCCTACCTTCTTCTGTTAGCATTGGAAGGATGACAAAGACTTTGAAGTTGGGAACCAGCAGTTAGCGTAATGGCTATGTCGCTGGACTCCCATGTAGTTGACCACGGTTTGTGTCCCGGACCCGGTGGCTTAAAACTCACGCCGGGCGCGTGTGCGTGCGTGCCCAAGATCCCGAGAGGAGAATGGAGGAGAAGGGATTGCGGCGTGACCATCCCCCCTGGGGGGGTGATTTCTCGCTTTCTGTCTCTATGTCTCTCTCTGTCTGTCTGGCGAGAGCACACGCCCTACAGTGAAAATCTCTCAAAAAAAAAAAGACTTTGAAGTTTAAGTTTCTGTTAGACTTTCAGACTTTTGGAAACCTCTAAAAGTCTTACCAAACAAGCTTAACAGTTCATAGATTTTCATCCCTGGCCAAAGCAAGCGCTCACAGGTAACTCGAATTATGTTTATAATTTCAAGCTATTAGAAATGTCATATTTCAGAACACAGTGCTGTGAGCAGGGAAGGTGCAGGAAGCATTCATATTTTTTCTAGCCTGCCATTTTAGTGGAAATTATAATGTTGCCCTTTTTTTTTCACTTTTTTCCCTTTTTTTTATTAATTTTTCTTTTTTTAACATTAATTGCTATACATCATTACAGTATACTATAATGTTGCCTTTGTGACTTTGTAGTTACTGAGTCCAGCAGCCCCATCCCTCCTCTCACTGGTGAATTTGATCTACGGCCTCCCTACTGAATGTAGCCAGTGTGATCCCAGGACTGTTAGCATCCAACCACTCAGGAGTCTGTTATTATAGAAAGGAGGCCTTTAAGCTCTGCCTGAAATGACAGAATCAGAATGTGAACTTTGAGAAGATTCCCCTAGCGGTACTTACGCACAACCAAATCTGAGAAGAAAATTTGACCCATCATCCACCTTGTGTCATAATATAAAACTTATAAAATTCCATTTGATATTTCTTAAGAGTTTAGAGTTGTTAATTAAATTTTGCCAGATTTAGGGCTGGTCCTATAGTGTAGCAGTTATACCCTGTACGTTAGGAGCTGGATCCTACATAGCTGACCACAGTTCTAATCCCAGCCCCAGTGGTTTGGAAAATACATAAGGCATGTGCGTGTGCATGCCTGAAGTCCTGAGGGATGGAGAAATGGAGGAAAAAGGATTGAGGCATGACCATGCCCCACTTGAGAATACTTTCTTCCTCTCTTTCTCTCTAGTGAGTGCAGGTACTCTCTGACAATTAATTTTTTAAAAATTATCTTACTGGGACCAGCAGTTAGCGTAATGGCTATGTCGCTGGACTCCCATGTAGTCAACCACAGTTCAAGTCACGGACCCTGTGACTTAAAACTCATGCCGGGCGCGTATGCGTGCGTGCCCAAGATCCTGACAGGAGAATGGAGGAGAAAGGATTGTGGCGTGGCCATCCCCCCAAGGGGTGATTTCTCCCTTTCTGTCTCTCTGTCTGTCTCTCTCTCTCTGTCTGGCGAGTGCATGCACCCTATAGCAAAAACCTCTCCAAAAAAAAATTATCTTACCAAATTTTAATGTTTATATATCAGCTATTTCTCAGAATATATGTAATTGACTTGAAAGTACTCTCGCCTCTCTGGGTTCTTGTAGAGCGACCTCTTGTAGAGGTTCTTTTCTACATCCCACCCCCACCAAGCAGTAGCCGAGTGCCCTTTATGGTTGTCACGATTTGGGTGTGAGTAGGAAGGGCTATGGGCAAGTAGATCCCAATGATGCTGCTAAGGATCCTACAATATACAGGACAGCCTCCCCAACAAAGACTTACCTGGCCCTATGTGCCAACAGTGAAGCATTTGGAAGACACTGTTGTAGAGGTATATGGTTATGGAGGAAGACGCTGACGTGAAACCATGAATGGTAGAATACCATAGGAAAAGTGTAACCACGTGGCATGTCAGGATATGGCCAGGCAAGGAATGACTGGCTGTGGCCTGAGTGGTGACAGTGAGGGATGGGAGCAGGGAGCAGAGAAGCCAGCCACAGGTGAGACATCTAGGACAGAGAATACCCAGTGTTCTGTGCACAAAGGCAGTCAGTTTTAAGGTAACAGGACTAGAGGCCAGGGCCTGGATGCCATGAATGCGCCGAGGTGAGGTGGGGGCTAGAGAGAGAAACAGAGAGATGGACGCCAGGGGAGGAATGACTGGCTGTGGCCTGAGTGGTGACAGTGAGGGATGGGAGCAGGGAGCAGAGAAGCCAGCCACAGGTGAGACATCTAGGACAGAGAATACCCAGTGTTCTGTGCACAAAGGCAGTCAGTTTTAAGGTAACAGGACTAGAGGCCAGGGCCTGGATGCCATGAATGCGCCGAGGTGAGGTGGGGGCTAGAGAGAGAAACAGAGAGATGGACAGGAGGCTTTAGTCCTAAAGTGGATACCAGATATGATCTCAAAATTATGTTAGACTTGGAAAACAAGGAAGGATTTTGAGTATTAGCATAGGAGTATAAGGGCGGATTTCCGATCAATCCAGTCAGTGTGGACTTAGGAGCAAGGCAGAATCCCACTTGCTAGAACTGGGACACCTCAGAGCCAGGGCAGCAGTAGGAGGTGACCTGATGCATAGTCAGTGCAGTGTTCAGCTTGAGTGAGCGTCTTCAATCCCTCCTAGTCAAGACAGTTTAGTGCTGAGTCTACAGAAGGGGTGGCCTGCAAGAAGAGGTCAGTTGCTTCTAGCTATAGAGAGAGGTGGAAAAGAACAAGCCAGATCTTGACACAGGCCCCTGAAAAATCAGAGGATTGGAACTGGAATAGAACATGAGAGGTCTTTTGGGTCATGTCCCTACTTCAAGGCACCTAAATCATCTCAGAAAGATGTTCTACTCTTCAAGTTCAGCACTTCCGGAGAAAGATTTTTTAAGGACCTTTCAGTGCCTTATAATTTATCTAAGTCAAAACTTCTTCCTCATTCCTAACCCTTAAACCATGTACTGATATGCAAGTCTTTCACCCCACCCTGAGCACAATGCGCTTCTGACATTCAGTAACAATAACGCCACCCTCTGCAACTACAAACTCCGCCTTCCTGCTCTAGGACAAAGGATCTGAATTCCATTAGCGTTGCCCTAAGTCTCTCTCTGACCATTGAATCCCTTTGTTATCCTCTGGACATGCTCCAAGTCTTGTCGGCTTGTGATAGTTACCACCAAAGTGTATCTATTAAATGTATGCTGTGTGTGGACTGCCCCTTCGACCATAGAAAGCTAGGACGAGAGAACAGAAAAAAATACACACAGTTTTTGTTGGTGTTTGTCTTTCTGTTAGGCTAAATTCCACCAAACATGTTGGTTGCCCTGCAAGTGCTTTTACTGTGACCCTCCCCCAAGGACAGTAGAATATACTATTATATAAAATAGCTCTGATCTGAACTTAGCTGTAAATAAAAGTGGGATGAATGCATTTGTTCAGTTCCAAAGAAGGCATTATACTGCCATGTGGATTTTATTTCAAATGAGCTGCAAAACAAAGTTCTTTTCCACGGAAAGGGATTTATTCAACTGAAATCACTCACTTTGCTGCAACTGGATTAATTTCATTTCACATCATGTCACTGAGGAGAAAAGTAAGCTGATTTGCAGCAGGCTAAATGGATATGTTGATGCAGCTAACATCAGGAAGATTTATTCCAACTAGATGGCGACAATAATGGTGTCCCGGCTGTTTTCCTTCTATAAAGAAGTTGTGAGAGTGCACCACTTTAGTATTTGCTTTCCAAACAATTTATTAAAGTTACAATGGATGGCATGTTGTGGATCAAAAGAAAATGCAGAGAGGTCAAACGAAATGAGTGCGCCTCCCTTCCTAGAGCTTGAACCAGTCCCTGGCTCCCCAATATGAAAAAAAAAAATTAATTTTTTTTCACTTTATTCTATATCCTTGCTCTGAAAACCACCATTTTGTGTTTTTGTTTTGTGTTTCAGAGGGCACTGCTCCAGATACACACATAACCCCACTCGCAGTTGGGCCAGCACTGAACACCGGCCTGGTGCTAAGTGCCACCTCTGCCTGGCGGCCGACCACCCCCTCTGCCTGGGTCCCTCTTCTGGCTTCTGCTGCCCACTTGTCCCTTTCCTCTGTATCACTCTCCATTTCCAAAGCCACAGTCTCATCCTCCTGCAGGGACTCTCAGTGTCTATGTTGAGGTCCTCTTCTTTCATTCTCCCAAATTGCCGACTTTATCCCGGCTTTGATTCTAACACAATAAGGCTGCGAGTGGAAATTTTTCTGATTTCTATAGCTAGTAGTTTCTATAACTACTAGTTACTTTCAAAGGAAATAGCTTGTGGAGATGAGCCCGTGGTGTCACGGAGCCGTTATGGATCAAATGTAATAATGTGTATAAAAAAGCATTTTGTAAACTGTAACATGCTCTCCCAAAGTAAATTATTACTGTATTATATGACTTTGGGATTTAAAAGGCAGCTAGATGATTTACAAAAAATTCAGTAAGACTCGCCAGCACAGTTGGGGAAAAAAACTTAAGAGAATTTGGAAGATAGACCCTTTCATTACCAAGCTAGAGGCCTCTCCACCTTTTACACCAAAGGACCAGGTCTGCTCACCATTGTGAAATAAAAACATTCACTCTTGCTGGTGTTCACAGCCCCTTCCAAAATCCTAGCCCACGTTTGAGGCTTAGCCCCAAACCCACCCCTCTTCCAGCTCTTCCACAGGCAGAATTCACCTCTTCTCCCTGGCACTCACATCAGTCTCAGTATGTGCGTCTCAGTCTCCCTGAATTGACTCAGAGATACTGAAGAATGGGGGTGGTCCTGGCATTGCCACAGCCCACTCCTCCAACAGAGCTTCTTGCACCAACATGAGTGGAAGTATCAGCTCAAATTAGAGTGGCCAGAGGATAAAGGGAAGAATTCCCCAGATCAAATGTGTCCTACAAAAAAGACTTTGTCCCCAGAGGCTGGTTTCAGATTTGGAAAAGTCCTCACCTGAGCAACTGTAGGATGTCTCTGAAATGGAACGGATTCTAGTAACTAGACGATAAAAACCCCTATGTTGGGGCCAGATGGTGGTACAACAGTAAAATGTAGCACTTGTCGGAGAGTTCAGGGTTCTAGGCTGGAAACCTCCCTGAAAGTGCCAGCCACACATGTGCTTAGATCTAGGACTGGTTGAGACTGGGGTGGATCACAGCATCGAGACCCTGTGAGGTGCACGCTCTTTCTCCCTCTCTCTCTCTCTCTCTCTCATGGAAGAGAAAAAAATCCTATAAATGATGGATTTGTTATTCTCCACACTTTTCTGTACATTCAAAATGTCTTATATTTTAAACAAACATAAAAAGACCCCATCCTATTTAAGTTAATGGGCCAAAGGGCCGGCAGGTGGTGTAGTGGTTAAGGGTGCTGGACTCCCACATGGTCAACTGCAGTTTGAGTCTCGGACCTGGTGGCTTGCTTTCTCTCTCTCTCTCTCTCTCTCTCTCTAGTCAAATTAAAACAAATACATAAATAAAATAAATGAAGTTCAATGCCAAAATAATTCTATATTTTACAAAAAAGCTAATGGGTCAAGATACCACCAGCAGATGGTGTAATGGTTACATTGCTGGACTCCCACATAGTCAACTGCAGTTCAAGTCCCAGGCCTGGAGGCTTAAAACTCACACTGGACATGTGTGCATGCTTCCCTAGAATCCCAAGAGGAGAATGAAAGAGAAAGGATTGCAGCATAGCCATCACCCCTAGGGAGTGATTTCTCACTTTCTGTATGTCTATCACTCTAGCAAAAATCTCTTTAAAAATAAAAAAATAGTTAATGAGTCAAATAAATTTCTTTGTAACTTGATTTTCATCCTAAACATAGTCATAGTTTGAATGATAAAAGTCATTCTCAGCTTACTGATATTCATACAGTACCTACTGAAATTGGGAGTTCTGAGACTGCTTTCACGGTGCCAGCTACATGGCACCGTTATTGAAAGGAGCTCCCTGTACAGAGCATGGAGCTCCTGGTGTATACAAAGTACTTCTTTTTAGCATTGTAAAATCCTTGGATTGTTTTATTATTTTAGTATTTTGCCTTTGGCAGGGCAGAAATGAATTTTTGGGGCTTTTTAAGGAGATAATTCTCTTAGAAGTCATCTTTAAAACGATTAGCCACATAATTTTTGCAAGTACATAATAGATGCTCAATAAATACTTTTATTACTTTGATTTTCCACAGGGCACGTGCTCACTGGAGAGAAAGAGGGAGGGGAAAGTAAGGAATCATCACTACCCTACCACCCTGAGGGGATGACCATTCACAACCCCTTTTCTTTCAGTCTTCTCTCCGCATTTTGGGCACACACACACATGCCCTGGGCTTGTTTTTGAAGCCTTTGGGTCCAGGACTCATACTGCATAGTTGGCCACGTGAGATCCGGTCACCTTACCCACCGTGCCGCGCATTTCAAACAGCAAGCAATTTCAATTGCTTCTCTTTGGTGTTCTTTAGAAATTGTTTTTTAAAATACGAAGTTGGAGAAAAGATCAGATACTATTACAGAAACTGCACTGATGAGAGCAGATTGTAATTTTATTGATCGTGATTTTTTTAAAGGTTTATTTAGTTAGTTAGTTAGTCCCATGTGATCATTTTAAATCTGACCAGAGAGAGACAGAGAGAAAGGGAAAGCGAGAAAGCAAGCCACCAAGTCTGGGACTCAAACTGTAGTCAACCATATGGGAATCTAGCACCTCTGCCCACCCCGCCATCTGCTGGCCCCTGTTGATAGTGATTTGATACACAATTATTTGAGGGATTTATTGTTATCATGGATAGAAACTGTGTTGTTACTCTAACAGAATTGGCCCGGACCCCTCACCCAATGCCAAGCTCTCTAGTATTGCCTATGCCCTTTCATCAGCAGCCTGAGGCCCCCACTCTACAATTCCATGCAAGGCAGTCCTGGCACAAACTCCTAACCTAAAACTCCAGCCAACTTCCCTAACTACACGCCTTCTCCCCTTCACCTGCCAGGTGCTTCTTGTTCTTAGACACGGCCCTCTGGAATTGGGAGCTTCCAGTGTGTTGAAAAGGAAGTACAGAATTACCTAGCTTATCAGTATTTTAAGTATATTTGTAGACTTAAATGAGAACTCTTGCAGAAAACCACTTGAACTCTTTCTTAAGATATGCTAATTTTCTCTCTTTGATTGAACTGTTGACCTTGAGGATATCTGACTAGTTATTACCTCAAGTATGTTTGGAACTATTCTTGCCCTAATGGTTCTAAAATGTAATTAGCAGGGAGACATTATTGTGGGAGCGCATCACCTGGGGCTGGCTCTCATTAGACAGCCAACACTGAGCAGACTGTGCATGCTCTGCTCAAAACAATCGCGAAGAAAAATCCATCGCATCGGAAAGAAAGTTAAAATCGATGATTTCATGGGCCCTCTCTTGTCCAAATATTTGATTTAAGGCTCTAAATATAGATGGGATTGTAGTTCTGTTTGAAAAATGAAAGCAACCTGCGTTCTAAGAACTCTGCTTATGCAATGTGGCTGCTGTCCCAGCTCTGGGTCAACCAAACCAAAATAATACATTGTATAGCTCTAGGTTTTTCACCCCTTAAGAAATTCACAGCATTTTAAAAGCATTATCCCATTTATTCTTGCCACAACAGATGTTATGTTATAGAGAATGAATATTCTCTGGAAGGTAGTTAACAAATATGGGAAAACTGAAGCCCAAAGAGGTACCATAACTCATGGGTTATTCACTTCCCTCCCTAAACATTCCCCAGCTCTTCCACTCTTGAAGGAGCACTTTATTTTCAGAATTGAAAACCATTTCATGCTGCCTGCATGGTTATTTTAGTAATCGCTCCTAAGTTTGGGACCAATCCCAACTGTTATGAAATCTTATATGAATAATAATGAAGTTCACCATTCCTCAGCTCCCAAAAGGTTATCATTTCTAGTTCATGGCTGGGCACTTTGCCCCAGCCAGGCATTAAATGATTGGAACCATCGAGAAAGGGCTTGCCTGACTCTGCCATTTCCCTCATTTGTAAGTCTGTAATGTGTTTTAATGTGCAGAGTTGTGTCATATAAACAATAATTTCTCATTATTATAATAACATTTCCTCTAATTGCAAAAAATATTTCTGACCTGAATTTATTCTCGTCGTGGCTGTGTGAGCAAGCAGAGTCTTGTTTGCCTCCACAGTATATTAATAATGTATTAATTAGCTTCCCGGTGCTGCCCAAACGAAGGACAGAAAGGATTTATCTAAATCAAAAAACTGAAATAAAGCTAACCCTTGGCTGCTTGTATTTTAAGGGCAGACTCAGCATTAGGTAGTATAGCAAATTTAGGCCTAGTATTTGAGAAAAGATAGCAGGAAACACCAGTTTATAAAACATGTATTTAGCTCCTACTGAGTACAAAGTCTGAGAGGCAAAGCAGGCTAAGATAGATAAAATAGGCCAGTATAATTTTACAGTCATAGTTAAAAGGCAAGAAAAGACAGGGTAATATATGTATTTTGATTTAGTGTCAATTGGCTAGATACATTAGACTGAACCATATGAAATCAATAGTCTGACTTTTTTTTACCCAAAAAGTGGCAATTTTATAAGATTTGACCTAATATTTAAAGTACTTTTGTCATACTGTACCAGCTCCTAAAACATAATGCTTTTCTTTTTTCTTTCTATTTTTAAAATTAAGTGGTTCATTTCAGGTTGAAGCTGTCATTATTAGAACAATCAATAGAAGGTGAATACAGGCCAGATATTTGTCTATTTTTTATATTTATTTATTTTTGTAGGCTCACAAATAACATACATTTTGTAGTTTAAAATTTTCTGATTAGGGACTGACCTGTGGTTAAGGCAACTGGATCCCACATGGCCTGCTGTGCAGTTTGAGTCCTGTACCCAGAGGCTTGAGGAGCACACCAGGCACATGTGTATGCATGCCCAAAATTTCAAGAGGAGAATGGAAAACAGATTGTGGCATGGCCATCTCCCCTAAGGGGTGATTTTGCACTTTGCCTTTCTACTCCCCACCCCACCCCACCGCAAGTTCACATGCCTTACAGCAAAAACTAAAAAAAAAAAAAAGGAAAAGAGAAAAGAAAAAAAAGTCTGATTATATTAAATTCCTCTCTTGATTCTATTTAGAGTCATCATCCTTGCATTTGTCCTTTATGTGTGATATTTCCCAACTCAATTCCTTATACTGCTTCTTTTGTTATCTTCATGCAAACCATTGTCTCTAGTTCTCCTCAATTTGGTGGAGATATTTGACTGCAGAATACTATTTTTTGAAATATGACTCTACAGAGGTTAGCTCTAACATCCAATTTTACCAATCTGTCCCTGAAGGACAGGGTACTGAGTAGCCAGGACAGGTAGCCATGCATGCATTCTACTAAATCCATTATTCTAGTGCCTTCAACATTTAACAAATATCTACCACACACTTAGGTTAAGCAAGCATCAGAGTAGGTCCTCAGGTGAACATAAAGTTGTATAAATATATATGCATTAATGTAAATATAAATTTAATGCTGGTTATATACCAGACACTGTTCTAAGCATTTGACTTGTATTAATCCATTTATCCCATTCAGGGTCTAGGCACTATTATAATATTTTAATTATATATGATTATATATAATTATATTTAATTAAACCATTTAATTTTTAAAATTAAATGTTATATCCATTTAAAAAGTAAACTGAGGGCAGGGAGGTTAAGCGAATCCCTTAACCAAGGCATCAGTAATTTATCTGGGTATTGACAAAGAGAAACTCAATGTTAAAAAGGAAATGCTTTTCCCACACCATGAACTCAACATGAGCCTCCTGATGCCCTAAGATAGTACATATCAACCCAGCCAACTTGTGGATAATATCAGAGAACACTGAGCCTGTGCCGTTGCGTTTTCTCCAAAAAAGACCTATCTGCTGCCGTGCCCCAGCGCACACCAGGACACACGCGCTGCCAGAACGTTCTTGCACAGTCACATCTTACCCCAGATCTTATCACAACTCCGGCTCTGCAGGAGCCCAGGCACTATCAAGAAAATGTCCACTCATCTTCCCGTTCTGCCCAGTGTGTGAACACTGATAACACATCTAAATTCGAAGAAAATCAACAAGTCATCTCAGTCAACCTGAAAAGTCTAGTGACTCATTCACAGCCTTCTCATGGGGCTTCTGTAGGCC
>NW_006159782.1:3005381-3034463 GCF_000334495.1 Tupaia belangeri chinensis | reverse complement strand
TTTGGTAGGCCCGCCCCGCCTCTGCTGACCCAGCCCCAGACCTCCTGGCCTCCTGCACCAAGCGCAGCTCAGAGCTTGATCACTCTCTTCTCGCCCATCAGATGAGTGTTGACTCCCTTTTGCAGGCGCTAGAGCTGCATTTGAGTCGTGCGGCCATCTGCCCCTGTTCTGTGCTGACTGTGACCTTACCGCGTCAGCCCCAAGGCAGGCTAAACAAGGTCGTCTTGGAAAAAATAATAGGGAAGACACTGTCTCTTCAGCCCCCAGAGTAAGTTCCATCATTGTAGAGGTAAAATCATAATGTCTAAATGCGACTCGATTTATGTCAGGTCTTATAAATTCATGCACACATGTGAATGCAGAAACCTTGCATGCCCTGACAACCAAAAACAAAACAAAACAAAATAGCTTACTGTCTCATTAGAGAGGCAAGACCTGGTAGGCTAACTTACCAGAATTTAAAGAAAAAGAAAAGAAAAAGCACATACACAAAGAAAAATAGGCAGCCATGGCGCACACTGCTAAGACACTGTGGCTTACAGACCACACAGGAGGCTCAGGTTCAATTCCCAATTCAACTTAAAGCCTGGGATGGCAGCACATACTTACGTTCTTAGGGTATCTCTGGTCTCAGCTGGGAGGCTGAGGCAGAAAAACTGAGACTCAGAGAGACCCTGGCTAAAAAATAAAATGAGTACTCTGACTTTTCTACACGCACACCTGCACATATTCATACTTCGGTGCAGTGACAACCATGAGAGGGCAAGCTGTTCTGGCAATGAAGAACAAGTAGTAGTATAGTCAAGGAGTTCCTTGTTTGAATAGTCACATGAGGGGACCAGATGGTCATACAGCAATAAAACATGGCACTTTGCAAGACTAGCCTCCATGGGAGGGTTCGGGTTTGAGCCCAGAGACCTCCCGGAGTGCCTCAGGCAGTCACACACCCATAGTCCAGGGCTGGCTAGGGGTGGATTGTGGCATTAAGACACTGTTGGGGGTTCCCTCTCTTTCTGTCTCTCTCTCGTTCTTGGAGGAAATAAATGAATAGACTTTTTAAATATCTTTAATTTTTTTTTTTTAAACCAGCCACGTGAACTTACTGAGCTTTATGGAGCTTGACTTTCCACCCTCAGACGGAGGCCCAAGGTCTATTTCAGCCTCTGACAAGGCAGCAAGCAGAGTAGGTAAGAGCAAAGGCTCTTCTGTAAAATGAGGATAATTAAATTAAAATTAACTAGCTCAAGTTTATTGTGAAGATTCGATGAGATAGTAGACACATTTACAGCAGTTGTGGGTTTCAAGTAAGCCCTCAGCATATGTACACTATTTCTAACACTGAGATGGGTTCACGTATCCCAGTAGGAAACCAGTGAGTTTCTAATTTTTTTTTTTAACGTTAATCTTTGAAGCACTTTAATCTCATTTTTACTTCTTTTGTGTTTGTGGAGAAGGAGGATATTTAGCTGTCCTTGGAGTACAATCTTTTCTTTCATTAAAAACCATTATTAAGTCTCTTCAAGTTTCTCTTCTGCAGTAAATGATCCAGACTGCTTAATGGTTCTGTTTTACATGCTTTAATCATTTATTTGAGCTTCTCGACCATCTCCAGATAGAGTACACACAGAAATATTGTCTAAGATAATTTGGTATTAAAATTCCTTATCATCTATGGCCCATTAGCTCAAATGTTTAAAACCCATTACTCGGTCAAGTGTTTTACCATGTTGGTCAGTTGGTTTCCCTTTGTCATATTATCAGAGCCACCTACCTTTCAAATGCATAGTTTGGCACAGGCCAAGCTAGAAGAGACCATAGTTCATTTATTCTTTAAACATTTATTGAGTGCCTACCACTGTGTGCCAGGCACTGTGCTATGCACCAAGATTATAAGTGGCGTTTACAACTTGAGAGGGAAAACATGGAAGCAAACAAATCATAACAAATGCCTTTCCATTAGGTGCTCTGCTTAAGTGAGTAGGGAAGACCAGAATACCCTTGTGGCAGAAGAGAGGGAAGATTAAGTGGTACCTAGTGGGTCCAAGAAGGCTTTACAGAGAAAGTGACATTTCTGCCTTATTAAAAGATGGCAAGAATTAAAGGGGAAAAGGAGAGTATTCAAGGAAGAAATACCTAGGGACAATTTTTATGTCGTATCATCCGGTAACCATACATAGTGCTGGTGTGACCAGGTACCAGGGTCTAGGAAGGAAATAGAGACGCAAAGTGACCGTGGTCAGCCAGAGCCAGGTTAAGAAGCCTGAACTTCATCCTGCAGGCATGGGTAGCCAGGGGAGGGTAGGTAAGCAGAGGCATGGCTCAGTCTGATCTAGGTTCTACACGAATCACTCTGGAAGTGATGAAAGAGAACCCTGGAGATGTTGGAACCTACAGCCAGAGAGAAGAGGCAAGATGCGAGGGTCATGGGAAAGATGGAACTCACACAGAGGGACTTTGGAAAGGGGGTAACTTAAGCTATATTCAAAATATGATATTTAGAGGGAACCAGCAGTTAGTGTAATGGCTATGTCGCTGGACTCCCACGTAGTCAACCACGGTTCGCGTCCCGGACCCAGTGGCTTAAACTCACGCTGGGCACGTGTGCGTGCGTGCCCAAGATCCCGAGAGGAGAATGGAGGAGAAGGGATTGCGGCGTGACCATGCCCTCTGGGGGATGATTTCTCGCTTTCTGTCTCTATGTCTCTCTGTCTGTCTGGCGAGCACACGCACCCTATAGCGAAAATCTCTCACACACACACAAAAAAAGATATTTAGAGACCCATTTGAGGGGATTTCCAGAGTGGGGAAAGAGGAGATAAAGGCAGGGAGGAGTCCAGAAGGAATTTCCAATTCCTGTGCAGACAACCATGAGGGCAGTAATGCCTTATGGAGCCATAATGGAGTGAATATAAGTTGGCACAAATCCATCCTCAAGAAATGCACCTCAAACACACATCCTGCAGTAGGGAAGGTCAACTTCATGTGCAAAGAGAAGTCTGTGCATCTTATTAGCCACTCTTAAAGATACCCCTTAACATATGTGACATGGATGAGCTAATATTCATGTAGGAGTCTTAATTTTTCATTTTCTGGCAATTAACTTTTCAAATACAGTAAGATGTTAGCCCTGTCTCAGTGGCCCATGCCTGGCATAGCATGTATCTGTTATTCATTATTGTCTCCATCTTCCCCGCCCCCACTGGAAGATAATCTTCATGAGGTTAGGGATTTCATCTCTGTTCTCATTTGTCTTCCAGCACCTAAAACTATGTTTGACTTCTGATTATTGAGTAAATGAATAAATTCTTTGTAGGTAAAAAGAAATAGTCACGGGACCAGCAGATGGCATAATCGTTATGTCGCTGGACTCCCGTGTAGTCAACCGTAGTTAGAGTCCCGGACCCGGCGGCCTAAAACTCACACCGGGCTTGTGTGTGCACACACAAAATCTTGAGAGAAGAATGGAGTAGAAGGGATTTCGGTGTGGCCATCCCCCCTAGGGGGTGATTTCTCGCTTTCTGTCTTGCTTCCTCTCTCTGTCTCTCCAGCGAGCACACATGCCTTACAGCGAAAATTTCTCTTAAAAAAAAAATAAAATAGTCATTTTCTCTATTAATGAGGAAAAACAACAACAAACCAACCTGGACTTAAAACAATTTTTCATAAAAGGATCCAATTTTCAAAAACGGAACTGAAGTCTAAAAGCTGTTTTTCTCCCTGCAGCCCTACTTCTGGGAAGGATTGCAGCTGCCAGGCCTGATGGTGGTTTTAACTGCCCGGTTACAAATGCTGCACAGTTGTACATATTGGCAGAGCTCAGCTAATTTTTCATTTTCTGGCAATTAACTTTTCAAATACAGTAAGATGTTAGCCCTGTCTCAGTGGCCCATGCCTGGCATAGCATGTATCTGTTATTCATTATTGTCTCCATCTTCCCCGCCCCCACTGGAAGATAATCTTCATGAGGTTAGGGATTTCATCTCTGTTCTCATTTGTCTTCCAGCACCTAAAACTATGTTTGACTTCTGATTATTGAGTAAATGAATAAATTCTTTGTAGGTAAAAAGAAATAGTCACGGGACCAGCAGATGGCATAATCGTTATGTCGCTGGACTCCCGTGTAGTCAACCGTAGTTTGAGTCCCGGACCCGGCGGCCTAAAACTCACACCGGGCTTGTGTGTGCACACACAAAATCTTGAGAGAAGAATGGAGTAGAAGGGATTTCGGTGTGGCCATCCCCCCTAGGGGGTGATTTCTCGCTTTCTGTCTTGCTTCCTCTCTCTGTCTCTCCAGCGAGCACACATGCCTTACAGCGAAAATTTCTCTTAAAAAAAAAATAAAATAGTCATTTTCTCTATTAATGAGGAAAAACAACAACAAACCAACCTGGACTTAAAACAATTTTTCATAAAAGGATCCAATTTTCAAAAACGGAACTGAAGTCTAAAAGCTGTTTTTCTCCCTGCAGCCCTACTTCTGGGAAGGATTGCAGCTGCCAGGCCTGATGGTGGTTTTAACTGCCCGGTTACAAATGCTGCACAGTTGTACATATTGGCAGAGCTCAGCTTTCTGAAATGCCATTAGATCAGTAAGAAAATGGTGCTTTTCCGTGTTGACTGAGTGCCCGGTCCTCTTTTGTGAAAAATCCCATGTTCTAGTCATGTACATTAAGAACTGGATGCTGGGGGCCAGGCAGGCAGTCAGTCACTCTGGTCCCTCTCCAGCCTCGTGATGTTAAACTCATTTTACTCTTGGGTTGGAATGTTCGATCGTTCTCCCTTTAAATTCAGCAGAGTGATTATTCCTCTTCGTGGGTTGCACATATGCTTCTTTTGATCTGTGAAATAGCTCATTCCTGGATGAACTTTAAGCTCCCAAGAAATGCATGTGAAATGCTGTTTATGAATCGCAGGAGAAATGTTTCACATTCTCATTACTCCAAAATGGTTGCACCAAACCACTCTCTCCAAGGTTCTTCCCCTCTGCCAAGAAAAGGAAAAAGGTACGTTGGACTGCAGCACTTGGGTGATGATAATTATCATCATCATCCTTTCCGTGGATTTTCCTCAATAGTCTCACAGACGGGGCAGCGTCTGAAACCCCTTCATCGGTAGATACAAATGAGTGGGAAGCTGTGCGAGGGCCCTGAGCTACAAAGAGGAGTGTGGCTTGGTTCCTGTCCTGTGGGGGCTCACAAGTTAGCTAGAGAAGCAAAACACAAACCACAAAGTGAGAGCAGCAGTCACTGAGGAATGGCAGGTCAGTAAGTGCCACCTGGACTTAGAAGAGTACAAAGTGACCAGAGAGCAGTCCTAAGGGAGATGGACTTGAATTTGAGTTGGACCTTTAGTGGGGGCTGGGGTGAAAATAGGCAGAGGGGTGGGAATATTCATGGATACTGTTGCTAGGCAGTATCCCACCCTGCTGAGGTTGTGACAAGAAGGGTTAGGAAGAGTGGGGGTGACCTCAATACCACTCTAAGGACTTCAGACTTGGTTCTATAAGTGAAGTGGACTCGTGGAGGGTTTTTAAGTAGAAAGGATGTGAACTGAGCGGTACTTTAAAGAAACGAAATCTAGCAGGTATCAGTGCTGTGAATTAATGGGGGGGGGAATTAATCCCGGCCCAGGCTGGATACGGTGAGATGTCTCCATCACGTGGTACATTCCTAATCTGGGGCTGAGAAAGTATGGCTCATGCTATTGGCATGTCAGATATTTTGAACTACAGGAGATGGAAAGGCCTCAGAAACAAAGTCTCTCTCTGATCTTCTCCTGCCCTCCTGTCTCTTATCTCTCTATCTCCCAAGCTAGTCGTAAAAACCAGAATTCTTTCTGGATACGGATCACAGAAACTAGACCCCATCTCCCCCAAAGTCAGCCATAAAACTGGAAAGATCACTCTTCCTTCTCCCTGGAGGCCTTCATGCCAGAGGGTCCTGCCCCGTACCTATGGGGAGGAGTGCTACACAGAGGCCAAGTAGAATCTGGACAGACCAGCCTGGCTGGATCCCCCAGCTCAGGCTATTACCGTTAGTTCTTACCATGTCTCCATGGCTGCCCTTTCCTCTCAAACCTAAGCGTAAAAATACAGTTTTGAGCCAGCAGGTATAGTGGTTATGGCACTAGACTCCCACATGACCGATCACGGTTTGAGTCCTGGATACAGTGGCTTGAAAATCAGGCCAGGTGCATGTGCATGCATACCCAAAATCCTGCGAGGAGAAGGGATTGTGGATGCCTCCTGGGGGTGATTTCTTACTTTCCCTCTCATAGTCTGTCTCTCTCTCCCCAGCAAGCACACGTACCCTATGGAAATAAATCTTGAAAAAACTCTTTTGAAAAATACAGTTTTCTCAAGGCCTTTGAGTCTTCATTTCTGAAAGTTCCAATATCACATAAACCTTTGATGAAATAAATGTGTTATGCTTCTTTTTTGTTGACTTAGCTTTCATTAGAGGAGCGTAGGCTGTGATCCTTATGATGGATGAGGAAAGGGATCACCTTTTGGTCCCCACACTGTGAGTACATCTTAGGGATTCACATTAAGTTGTGCCTCCCTATACCCAGCTATCTCCACGTTTTAAGACTGTGATACTGTGGTGCCGTGTGCTATGTGCTATGTGGAACTTGTCTCACTCAGTTAGTGCCCCCACGATTCTACATGGAACAGGCTCACACACGTGGGGGGAGGCGGGGTGGCTGTATCCAAACCCCCGAGAATCCAGGCAATGTAGATTATAAAAGCTAGGAGGAATCTCAGAGTCCTGGAAATCCACCTCTGCAACTGTAAGGAAGAAGCCGGCGCTCCCCAGTTCACATAGCCTGTTAATGACAGGTACAGGTTGTGGCTTGAAGCTCCTTACTGCACACTTCTGGGCTGCTCTAGTTCTGCTTTGCAGTGTGTGTATGAGTCCTGGCTCATGTTTCCTTATCCTAATTGAGATAGTTGAAGCCCCTCTCCATCACTCTACCCTGAGCCCCCCAGATCCAGTCCCTGCCTGAGTCCCCTACCTCTTCTCTGCCAGCACCCTGTTGTTTCTTTCGTCCTGCCACTGAATCGTGCTGTCTTCTTGTCTAGCACCTATGCTATCCTCAGCTTAGGCCTTACCACTTTCAAAAGACCCTCCATGGCCACAGCCTGTCCTTTAGATAGATGAAGTCCTCTGTCCTTGGAGCTCCATGCTACCCTACCCAGGGTTCGACCGCTGTGTCTCCAAGATGTCTTACAGCTGCCTATTTCTGTGTCTGCCTCCCTCCACTCAACTGAGCTCCCTGAGGGCAGGGACTATGTACGTGGCAGCACCACTGAAAACCCAGCATCTGCCTGGTACATACTAGGCATTCGGATGTCTGATGAATGAATGAGTGAATGAATGACAATTGCCTGTTTGCCTCCTTGGTGCATTCATTCATTTAATAAATATTTATGAGCAACTACTTATGATCTGCACTATGTAGTTACACTTAAATGTCAAAATAAACCTATGCACTTAAGTTCCAAATTATGCATGCATAAATTATGCATGTGAAGTGTTAACAGCACACACAGCAGAGAGCTCACGCATATCTACAAATACCAGAGCTAGCAAATGCAGTAAACTGTGTGCCAGATGTCCCCGAAATTTACAGAGAACCAAAAATGACAGTTAGCTCCATAAGCTCAATAAAAGAAAAAAAAAAAAGGAAAAAAGAAAAAATGCAAAACAACAAAAGAACCTCGAGCAGAAGGAAGTGGCTATGGTTTTTTTCTCTGTGCTCAAGCCGGGGGTGGGGAAGATTTATGAAAGCATTCTGTACTGAGCAGGCTCATGTCAGTCTGAGTTCCTTAAGGGTTGGCTCTTAGGAACTGTTTGGAAAATTCATTGCCATGCATGAGTCTGGGGATTGGTTTTTATTCCACTGGAAATTGTTAATGGGGACTGCATTAGCGGCCCCTTATCGCTTTGCCTGATAGAGAGACAGCAGGTTCGCCCAAGCAATTCTGGAACTCTGATCACTGCCAATTAGGGGACCATTGTCTGGCTGGCATAATCAAGTGAGTATAAATATATTTACTGTGATTGGAATGGGGCAGGGAGATGGCAGAAAGGTTGTGACAGAAGCTGTCACCCCTTGCCTGGCTCCAGACTGGATGGACCCCTGCGTGTCACCATGCTCAGCAAATGTGGCCTCTGGCTCCACACAGCTGAAAATTCAGGACTAGAATTGTTTCCCCAGAAGGGGCCCTGTCTCTCCTTATTTTCCTCCTCAATTCTAACCCTTTTTTCATGTTCACTTCTGTGAAAGCTGAAAGGGGAAGAGAAACCAGATGCCACGTTGATCACATTTTAACTCTGTCCTGTTGGCTATGCTGCGCCCACTCAGCTTCACTGCAGCTCCAAATGACGGCAGGGATATTGCAGTGACAGGACCCACCACCCCCTCTGCCTGCCTGCGTGCTTGAGTCCGTCTGGCACTAACTTTGTTTCATGGTCGACTTGTGGAACTTTTGTGGGAATATCTGTGATGTGTCTCAGAGACGAGGGGTTGAAAGACCCTGATAAAAATAGTCCCCTGCTGTGGAATAGACATGGGAGGAATTTCTCACATTTAAGTGGCAGGAAAAGGAGGCACATCTGGAGGTACTCCTGTCGTCTGATGGGAGAACAGGGTCTGTTCGAGCATCTGCACAGATTGCAAAATACAAGCTGCATTTATTCATCCCCAAACAAATGTCCTGGGCTGGCCAGAGAGCTGGTCTGCATTGTTTTGGATGCGGTCAGTGATAAAACTGATCTCACAGCAGAGCCCGTCAAAGGCAGGGCTCTTTTTCTCACCACCCTTGACTGTTTGACAACGGTCAGGTGTGGCGCTAAGTTGATTTCAGTTTGGCCAGTTTCCTTAGCCCCATCATATACATGCTGCTTTGTCTTGCCACTCAATGGCTGTCACAGGATAAGGAGACCCCTCTCCTGTGTTCTATCTCTTTCAGCTTATAGTGTGTCTTCATGGCTACAGTTTGCTCTTCAGCCTGTCTTCCTGAATTTAACAATACTGTTTTATTTCTGGTGGCACAGATACAGCACATGAAGATGTAAGTAGGAAGATGTAGGTACACAAATAACTAGGGAGCCAGGTAGGAGAGATGCCATTTATAGAGATCATTCTGCCCAACGGCATCTGACCACTCATGTTCCAGCCTGTTAATGCTAAATTTTTCCTCCTTTGGCTGCTCAGAAATTTTTGAGGCCAAACTTCTATCACCTGGTTACCAGAAATACATATTTTCTTTGCTTTTCAAATTATTTTTAATGCCAGAGGGTGTGCACACAGAAGAGAGACAGAGAAAGAGAGAGAAAGTACCCCACAATGGGGACTGGACACGCTGCAACTGCTCCTCCTCCAATTCTTCAGTCCATGCCCCACCCCCATGCCCCGTACACATAATTTTCAACCTGTCAGGGCCAGGGTTCAAACCTTGGTTGGCCATGTGGGATCCAGCCACCTCTGTGCAGTCCCCAGTGCTGCTTCATGGGGCCAGCCCTGCTTTTCATCTTAATAGATGAAAATCTCCCTTTTATTTTTTTTTGGTCTTCTACCTCTTGCCAGAGGTTTATTGTTTTTTGAGAAACTGAACTCATTTATCTCCAAGGGAGAAAGAAAGTCATTCTGTATTTACCTGTTAACAAATTACCACTTACGCGAAAATAAAGGGAGCACTCTTACTCTGTTAATAGATGGGTTATTCACTTTGGCGAACCTTGGCCGGTAGACAGCCACCGTTTCCTTCATGTTGGCTTAATTTTCTCTCTTTGGCTTTTGTTTTTTTTTTTTGAAACAAAGAGATTTCCTAGTTCTTTTTGTTTGTTTGTTTGATTCTGCTTTTGAGGAATGTGCCTGACTCTTTTGGACTTGCTTGTTTAGTAAGCTGGCTTGATGAAATCCCTAGTGTTTTTTAAGGAGCCTATTGTGTTGGGTGCTATGGGTTCCTCTAAAATCCTCCCCACTTCAAAGTTGGATAGAGTCACACATCTGTATAATGCCCTCCTGATCTATTTTCTGCTGGGTAGATGGGGCATGAAAAGCCACGTACTGAGAGCAGTGGTGACCGAAGCTTGAGCTCTGCAGTCAGCGAGACTTGGGTTGGACGGCAGTGCAGTCTAGCACGTTGCTTCTCTCTTCTGAGCCACCCATTCCTCATTCTAGATGCTGATGGGAACAGCAGAACAGTCTGTTTGTCATTGCTGTTCTCCATAATGACTTAAAGTCAAGCAGACATTGAAGAGCCTGGTCTAACTGCGTAAGGTGGGTGCAAATTACATACGATTGTAAGAGGGCATTTTTGACCTGAGCATTTAGGTGGCATTCAGTGTTACAGTGAATGCACGTCATTTATCTTGAGCACACACAAAGCTCTTGACCTGGGTCAGCATTACATCTTACATCATTTTCATCTTTTTATGCAGGATACTTCCTGCTCAGAAGTAATAAAAGAGAAGATGGAGTATAGTTAACAGTATCATACTAATGTCGGTTTCCTTGTTTTGATATGTGTTAACGTCACCATTGGAAGAAGTGGGGTAAGGAGTACAGGGACCCTCTTTGTACTATCTTTGTAACTTCCTGTGGATCTATAATTACTTCAAAATAAAAAGTTTGGACCAGCTCTGTGGCCTGGTGGTTAAGGCAACTGGATCCCACATGGCCAACTATGCAGTTGAAATCCTGGCCCCAGGACTTGCAAAACACAGCAGCTACGTATGTGTGCATGCTCAAAATCCTGACAGGTTGGAGAAACGAAGAAGGAGGGCTTGTGGCATGACTACCTCCATGAAGAAGTGCTTTCTCCCTCTCCCTCTCCCTCTCTGTCTTCCTGTCTCTGATGAATGCAAGCACCTTCTGCAAATACAAAATAATAAATTAATTAAGATGTGTAATAAGAGAATAAACAGGGTGGCAATTAAGAAAAATGACCGGGGGACCAGCAGTTAGTGTAATGGCTATGTCGCTGGACTCCCACATGGTCGACCGTGGTTCGAGTCCCGGACCCGGAGGCTTAAACTCATGCCAGGTGCGTGTGCATGTGTGCCCAGGGTCCTAAGAGGAGAGAATGGAGGAGAAGGGATTGTGGCGTGGTCATCCCCCCTGGGGGGGGATTTCTCGCCTTCTCTCTCTGTCTCTCTCTCTCTCTCGTCTGGTGAACGCACGCGCCCTATAGCAAAAACCTATCCAAAAAGAAAGAAAGAAAGAAAGAAAGAAAGAAAGAAAGAAAGAAAGAAAGAAAGAAAGAAAGAAAAATGACTGTTTATCTCAGTGCTAGTTTCTGACCAGACAAATATTTACATTTTGTTTGACTCTTCCTTGTTTCTTTGCATTTAGGTTTTGTGAGTAGTCAAGGAGAAAACTAGGGCTCCCTTTTCTCTGGAAGAGAAGAAAATAAAATGAGCTGAGGGAATCCGTATCAGCACCATGTTTGACAGTCACCTGCTTTCTGTCTCTCCCCACCCCCTTTGCCTGCTTCCCTTCTACAGCTACACTGCTTTGTTCTGCCTCCTTCGATACCTCACCTATCGTTACCTACTCCTCCACCTGACCTAGGTGTCCAGTCTCTTCACGCTGTTTCCAAAGGCTCAGTGCTTCTGCATAACCTCTGTGGGTGAGTTCCTTCTCACTCAGGCTTTGAACCACTATCTATATTGGAATAACTCCCAAATTTGTCTCTGCCCAGACTTCTTTGTGGAGATCTACACCCACATATATGACTCCTGTCTAGGAGGCTTTACTTGGATGCTTCATGAGCATTTCAAACTTCTCCCAAATTATCTCTTCTTCCCATATGCCCTGATCTCAGAAAATGCTACCACCATCTACCGTAATCCCGACAGCAGAAGTCCGGGAGTCATTCTAGACCCATGCTGTCCCAGTACTTCAGTGTGGTCAGTGCTAATGTGTATGTGCTGTGGGTATGAAGTACCCCAGATTTTGAAGAGTGAGTTTGGCTAACAGAATGCAATAACATCTTTAAAATATATCAATAATGTTTATGTTGATATGTATATTGAGTTCATGTTGAAAAGAAAATGTTCTGGAGAGAAGTTGTGGCTTTTTGGCAAGACAGAAAGAGTCAGAAAGAAGAGAGAAGAGTCTGGTCAAGGAGTCAGTAATGGTGGATTAGAAATGAAAGCACATAAAAAAGATCCTGAAGAGAGCAGGACCACATTTGGTACTGTGGGTAGTTTAGGGACTTCCTCTAATATGGTTCCAAGAAGAGATGGTTCTAGGAAGGTACAAATCATACAAAGGAAAGATGAAGTATCATCAACCGACACAAGGATAATTTGTCATCAGGACTAGGTTTATGAGCGATACGAGTAAACGTTACCCTGGGCATTATATTGTCGGACTACTACTAATTTACTGGGGCTGGTGCCTAGGAGATTTTTATTGTGTGCAAATGCCAAGCATGGAAAATTTTGACAAGTTACAGGTGTGAGAAAGTAGACAGTGAATTTAAGAACAGTAAAGTGAAATGCCAGAATAACCACAAGAGAAATATCTGAATACATAAGAGGGCTTAAAGGATCCCTGCTTTACCATGAATATGAAATACAAGAAAATTCACTTATAAGAACAGAAATTCCAATATATAAAACCTACTTGTCAAAACACATAGTATTCCAGAAGGCGCAGTGCTAAAAAGTGTGCCTTTTGACCCATACAATATTAAAAGCAGCAAATAATGCAAGATAGGTAGAAAAAAATAAGAGGTGTGATACTTTATGGCTCACGGGATAAGTGAATGAGAATATAGACTTCTGCACATAAACCACAACCTTCACAAGAACGTCTCCAGGCTTCATTCAAGGACCTCAGGTTGGTCCCCAAAGGCTAGCCATTCCCTCATTTTCGTATAAGATATCTTGTAGGACAGCCATTGTGTGAGGTCGGGGGCAACAGGGAAATCGAGATGAAGGTGAAAAGATAAATGAGCTCCTGCCCCTATTCTCAACAGTGCTCTAGTCTACTGCTTTGAGAATTTGGGGGTGGGGGGTACATTTGAGATATCCTTATACTAAAAAACTACTGGTTTCTCACATGAAATTCAATTTCAACTGGGCATTCTGCATTCTGTCTGGCAATCCCACTTAGGCGGGTACACATTTTCTCCTTCATACATTCCATGAGCCTCAACATGTCTCAGTACTTGTTATCTGTTGGCCCAACCCTGTAGCCTAGTGGTTATGGGAGCTGGGTCCCATGTGACTGACTGCAGTTTGAATCCCAGCCCAGTAGCTTGAAAAATACATCAGGTGTGTGTGCATGTCCAAAATTCCAACAGGATATGGAAACAGGAGAAGGGGTTGTGGCGTGACTGCCCCATTGGGGAGTGCTTTCTCCCTTTCCCTTTCTCCCTGTCTCTCCCTCTGTCACTCATTGGCCAACACAAGTGAACTCTGGCAATTAAAAGAAATATATGTAATATGTATATATATTTGTATTTACTTATTTATTTTTCCAAAGTAGTTGTTAGCTGTTGAGGAATATGCATAAAGGTAACAGTAGCTAATAGCTTCTGGTACCTGTCATGTGCCAGATGCCATACGAAGGGCTTAGATGTACATTTTACATATTCTTCCCTAGAATATGTAAAAAATAAAGCAAGCACTATTATTACCCCTGTCTTTAAATGAGGAAACTGAGGCTCAGAGGTTAAATAACGTGCTCAGTATCACCCAGAGCTAGCTGTAGAAGCAGGGTTAGGACTCTGACTCCACAGCCCATGAGTTTGTCCATGGCACTTGAAGATAAGAGTCTTCAAGTCCCCAGAAGAATAAGAGAGAGTGAGAACACAGGGTATGGTAGAGGCAGGTGCTGAGTCAGCACTTGAAAGAGCCGTTGAAATTAAACTGGTGCTGGGGCTAGCAGACTGTGTGGTGGTTGGGATGCTGGACTCCCACATGGTTGACCGTGGTTCAAGTCCTGGACCCAGTGGCTTGAAACTCACACCAAGCATGTGTGCCCAGAATCCCAGGAGGAGAGTGGAGTAGCGGGGATTACAGCATGGCCTTTTCCCTGGGGGTGATTTTTCACTTTCTATCCCATTCTGTCTCTCCAGCAAGTGCACATACCCTTTAGCAAAAATCTCTTGGGCCAGTAGATAGTGTAGCGCTTACGTCACTGGACTCCCACACTGCTGACTGCAGTTCAAGTCCCAAACCCAGTGGCTTGAAACTCATGCCAGGCACATGTGGGTGCATGCCCAAGATCCAGGCAGGAGGATGGAAGAGAAAGGATTACAGCATGGTCATCGCGCCTGGGGGGGGGGGGATGTTTCACTTTCCCTCTCACTGTCTGTGTCTCTCTCTCTGTGGTATGAGCACACACCCCCTAAGGCAAAAACCTCTACCAAAAAAATTAAAAATCCCCCAGATATTAGACAGATGCCTTTGTTTAAATTAAAAAAAGAAAGAAAGATGGAGGGGGCACATATGCTAGGCAAATGCAGCCACACATCAAGAGCTGTAGCATGGTTAGAAGAGCATTTGATGGGGCTAGCCCCACAGTGCAGCAGTTAGGTGCTGAGCAGAGGAAGCCAGGTGCAACATTGTTGACCAGGGTTCAAGTTGTAGCCCTTTCAGCTTGAAAAATGTACTGGATATGTGCAGTGTGTGTCTAGGATCTAGACTAGTTGGAGAATTGAAAGAAAAAGGATTGTGGTGTGACCAGGCGCTGTAGGGGAGTGCTTTCTCTCTCTCACGAATGATGAATTTTGGCACCCACTAGTCTGAGACAAGGGCCCTTACACAGTGATCTTGCACAACCATACCTAGCAGTCATTCAGAGGGTAGAAGGAGGGTCAGCATATAGGCAAGAATGCAGATGAAGTGCCTGGTACTCTGAAGTCAATTTTGAGAGACAAGGAGAGATTGCTGAAATGATAAGAGTACCTTGAGCGGATCTGGGAGGTCACATGACAGTGACATTGAGAGACTCTGAGTGGGAAATGACCCTCGGAAAATGTGTGTGAGAAAGCCTCACCACACTGGGGTCTTTGCCCCACCAAACGGGGTCGGTCGGATCGGAGCACAATTGGTAAGGCTATAACATAACAATAGGAAACTGCAGCTCAGACAAGAGGACAAGAGAGGGACACGGCACTGGAGAGGGACAGTGAGTGAGGAGAGGAGTTTCTTCTACTTGGCATCAGTCCTGAAGGAAGAGCTGACCCTGTATGGTTGAGATCCTTTCTCCTACAGGGTTATTAGACAGCGTGAAGGAGAGGGCCACAAGCACGCCCAGCTGAACTCACCAAGGCGTTTGTGCTACTTGTGATACTCGGAAAACCATGGAGGCAGACAGGTCAATTAACAACCTGCTCTGGTGGAGCTGGGGTTGATATTCAAACAATGCTGACTAATGGGCTAATGACAACCTGGAAAGAGCCGTAAAGAAGCCAAGTTTAGAGATAATAGATTCTTTATTATGTCACGCAGTTGGTGGATGAGGGAGCCAGGACTTGATCCCAGCTGTGCCTCCCTCAAACCCCATGTTCCATTTCTTACGGGGAAAAAGACCAAAAGGCATGAAGTTCTCTTAAGGAAAAAAAGAGTCAAAAGATATAACCAGAGGCTAGGCGTACAAACCCACCTCCAAATGAACTGTGACAGGCTGAGCAACTGGCCAAGGGGCGAGAGCAAATGCAAGATGGAAATCAAAAGGTTGAATGTAAAGTTCTTCATTTTAGTTCCAGATAATGCACTGCAGAGATGGTGGAAAGTCCTGGCTTGATCATCTTCAGGTTGGAAAACACCTGGGTTTTTATTGTAGTTGTTGCTTAATTCCCAAAGAGCCAGCGATGTGACACAATCACACAAGTCAAGTGTACAGATAAATTGTCCTATTCTACTCAGCTTGGCTCAGACCTCGCCTTCAATATGGTGTCTGGGTATAGGTAACACATTTTGAGAATACTGAATAATTAGAGGTGAGACCTGAGTCCAATGACCAGAAGATTAAGGAATTGAAACTCAATCACGTAGAATGTGGTGGAGGATCCTGGGGATATTTAAGCTTAGAAACAAGAATGTTTTTTAAGCTTATTTATTCCTTAGGGGAGAGAGACAGAGACTCACCTCTAGAACGCTCTTCGTGCCATGACCTTCCTCCACCTTCAGCCAGCTCTGGTTATGGGCACGTCCATGCACACAGCAAGCTCAAGAAAGTCCCCAGACACAAACCCAAGGCCTTTGCCATGTTCCCATGTGGGTCCAGCTGCATCACCACTGCACCACAGCCTGGGCCCCGAAACAAGAATTTGAGGTGGTCATTCCCCCCCACCACCTTTTTCCTGAATCTCTTTTCTGTGTGTGTATTTTGTTCTTTTTGCTTCTTCGGGCAGTGTTCAGACAGAACAGAAAGACTAGTTCCGTAGAACCAATGCACCACACTGCCAGCCTCTCTCCCCAGCCTACCCTTTCCCATGCCCATTCTCTGCCCTGTCCATGAATTAGAGAAGGGCCCACCAGCTTCCTGCATCTCTTCCAGCCTTGAGATTCTAGGCCTTGGAGCCCTACTTAAACAAAACCGGGAATTCAAAAGAAAGAAAACTTTTAAACCAGGCAAATACAGGTGTTCCTCGATTTAACCAAACTCGGATTAGGAAGACAAATTTCCCAGAACTAAGAACATTGTAATTATTCACTCAATGAAAGGAATCTGCAACATCACCTCCCTTATTGGCAATTCTTAGTGCCTTTACCTAGTGACTTGATGTAGAAAAATATTCCTCCCTCCAACTTTTCAGGGACAGGCTTATCAAATGAAGCAAGGTAAGCTTTGGCAAGCTTTGAGACTAGTGAGGTAAAAAATGACCAGCGTTCCAATAATAAATGGGGTCTTGGGAGCATAAGTAAATGTGACAAAATGATGAAAGTAGCTGTGGTCACACACAGACGTCTACTTGACACTTCAGTGTGCCATCCAAGTAAGAATTAAGGTAGCCCAGGGCACAGACGGTGAGGGGACGCTGAGCATACTTGCAGCATTTGTGAATGATGTCACAGTCCTGGTGACAACAGAGCAAGAAGATGGAGGCTTTCAAATCCATGATAAATAAGCCACGCTTCCAGAGCCGGAATCAATAAAAACAAACATGAATTGAACAGAAGGCAGGAGGGGGAAAAAACGAGTACATGAAGGCACCATTAAATCTGGATAATATATTTGCAGGGAAATCATGATGTGAATAGAAAATGGGAAGAGAAGAAACTGAAGCCTGGAGATCTGTGCCATGTCTGTCTGTCTGCCCCTCTTTGCACTTCACTGTCATCTATCCCCTCACCGCCCCCAACTTCACCCTTGTGGTGGGGCTGTTAGATGATTTCTGATTCTGGGTGGGTGTTTTTAATGCTGCATTTATGTTTGAGTTTTGCCAGCAGGATTCATGGTGTTTCTCTAGACACGTTATTGCTTTAGGAAACAATGAGGATAAAATGAGGATCCGTCAAGTGCCACATCAGTCTCCCGGCAGAATGGGGCCAGAAGTCACATCTCTAGCGGGGCTGGTGGGCTTTTTGTGTCTTATTGTTGTTTGTTCAGGAATGATGTTTTTGTCATTTTAATAAGAAAAGTGTAAGAGAATTAAAAATAGACACATTTTACATACACTTTTTTTTGAAAACTAGATTCATGGTAAGTTGCTAACATCTTAAGGAGAAAGAAAAGGGACTTGATTAAAGCAGAATATGTTGTGGGGAAAAGTAAGACCACAGAGAGAGAAAACAGAAAGGAAGGAAACAGAGCAGCAGTTTGTAAGTTTATTAACGGAGATTGTTCCCACTTCTGCAATTGCTTTAAACATACGATTGCTTGGTCTGAGGTCAGCTGTGTTTACTGCAGCCTTGGCATCTTTGACCAAGAAGTGATGGACTGGATTTCACAGGTGTATGGGAATTGGTCCTGTCTATTTTTTGGCTGAAGAACAGCCACCACCAGGGAAGCTTCGCTAGCCTACACTAGTGAGCAATCATCCTGAACTTGTAGCAGGACTTTGATTCTTTCACTCATACCAGTGGAAGCAGAGTGGACAGCCTAAGAGGACACACAGTCTTAGGAGCCAGCACACACATAGACTAATCTCTTGCCTCTGTTTCCCATCTATAAAATGTGAGTGATCCGGGCTGGATACTCTGCAGACTGACCCACATGAGAACGTTGCTGATTTGTGCCCAGAGACCTCCCAGAGTACACTGGGCATGCACGTGCCCACTATGCCTGAGGCTAGGAGTGGATTGCAGTGTCTGGACTCATCCAGGGTGCTGTATCTCTCTCTCCCCCTCCATGGAATAACTAAAGTTTTTTAAAAACCTGAATGCTAATAAAAATAAATATTACAAAGGGTAACCTTTGTAAAGCCTTGGCACATAATAGACCGTATGGCTAAGTGGCAGCTTACTCTTAGCTGGTTTGTGGTTCCAGACATTGGCAAAACATGGGTGGGTGACATGCTCCCTCCATGGCTGTCTGGGGCTTCCTGTTTGAAGGTACACCACGGTGACTGAGCCCTGGGTGGATGGCAAGATGGAGGAGCAGAATCAGTTTTCTTTTTCTCCGCCCTCCATTTCCCCCACTTCCCCTTGTTAGTGCTGTGTTCTCTCTTTACTTCATTACTGAGTTGTCTTGCTTACAGTGTGTTGTTCCTAGAGCCAGCAGACAAGTCCTCACACATGCCCAGGGGAAGTAAGGGAAGATGGCGGCTTAACAGGCTGAAAATAGGATATGCTTGGACTGCAAACTTATTTTGCACCAAAATAAAAGCATACTTTAATTCCATTTTTCCATGAACTTCTTTTTAAAGTTCATCTTTTTCTTCCATGAGCAAGAGAGACTAGGGTAGGGAGATAGGCACCCTCAGCAGGGTCCCAATGCCACAATCCACTCCCAGCCTCAGCCAGCTCAGATGGTAGGAAACATATGCCTGAGTATCAGGGAGGCCCCTGGTTATGAATCTGGAACCTTCCCATGTGGGTCAGCCTCACGGAGTGTTGCATTTTTACCTTAGAGCCACCATCAGGCCCCTCTACAGACTTTTCAAAGTCACCTTGTACATACTTTAGATTTACACCTATTTAAAAACAGTTCTGAAGTTTCGTTTTTTTTTCTTGAAGAGAAAGGGTGAAAAGCAACTGAAAAGCAAAAAGGCTTTGGAGACAGAGACACTGAACAAACACCAGCACTATGCCTAAGCATCCTGTATCCGCCTCCCGGAGACACTGGGATGAGCACTATTATACGAACATTTGGTGAAGAAACTGGGGCATAGAGGTTCCCCAACTACCAGGCCATTAGTAGGACCTGAGATCTGAAACCAGATCTGTCTGATAGCCACGTCTTGTACACCACCCACTATTGCAGGCAGTAGCAACTTGTAGACGGTGGCAAGTTAGGGACAAATTAATGGGCTTTGCTTGCATTTAATGGGACGTGCACATTACACTTACAGAAAGGGATACTTTTCTTACAGGAAGTTTGGAGACAAATGAGATTTTATTTGACAGGCATTCAACTAAAAACGTTAGATTATATAGGTCAGGCTGGTGTCATTTAAAGAAAAGCAAGGTGATACACGCAGAACAAGGACGAGCAGAGGAGCGACCCTCTGTCTTGGGCATTACCCAAGTTACCAGGCAAGGGAGGAGACAAGACCTGTGTGGGGACAGTCTGCTGACTTGTCTCCTCCCTCTTCTGCTTCCCTCTGCCACTACTGACCCCCCAAAAAATAAGGCCACAAAAACCTTAAGTTGGAAAAAAAAAAAAGCTAATTAAAAAAGAGAAAAGCATCCTTGAGACCCACGAAAGCTCTGTAATCCACAGTGACAGACAGGGACCTGCAAAACAGCAGTTTGATTAAATAAGGATATAAGGGATTTAGAGGGACTCTCCAGTTGTGTCAAGTTTGTCTGTATGTCTGAAAAATATTCTATTTATTTAGTTTCCAAAACTAAAAACCAAGTGCCTACTAACTGGGGAGATGGTTCCCATTCAGAAATAGGGAGGAAATTATAAGGTCAAGCCAAAGTTTCCCAAAGGGTGAGGCTGGGATCTCAGGTTGGACTGGAACCTTTAGATTGGCTCAGGGTCTGCAGGAGGGGCATGGGTAGAGAGGCATGAGCTCTGCCACTACTGACCCCCCAAAAAATAAGGCCACAAAAACCTTAAGTTGGAAAAAAAAAAAAAGCTAATTAAAAAAGAGAAAAGCATCCTTGAGACCCACGAAAGCTCTGTAATCCACAGTGACAGACAGGGACCTGCAAAACAGCAGTTTGATTAAATAAGGATATAAGGGATTTAGAGGGACTCTCCAGTTGTGTCAAGTTTGTCTGTATGTCTGAAAAATATTCTATTTATTTAGTTTCCAAAACTAAAAACCAAGTGCCTACTAACTGGGGAGATGGTTCCCATTCAGAAATAGGGAGGAAATTATAAGGTCAAGCCAAAGTTTCCCAAAGGGTGAGGCTGGGATCTCAGGTTGGACTGGAACCTTTAGATTGGCTCAGGGTCTGCAGGAGGGGCATGGGTAGAGAGGCATGAGAAGATGAATCGTGAAAGCCAGCGTCGCAGTGGATGGTCACAGACTGAGCCTGTGGCCCTCCCGAGCTGGGAGCAGAACACAGCACACCTTCCCTGCCCGCGGCTCAGCACCTCACTCAAGAACCAGCTGCCCATTAGTCACCTGTCATTGGAGACAGCTCTGTTGGCGGCTTTCCACAGAAGTGAAGCAGTGAGAGGATGAATTGTTAGTCGGGGAACACACCTGCGCACAGGACAGGCCTGGACGGGAGGAGGGAGCGCCCGGCGGCTTCTATTCATAAGCCACTTCCTTGCGGTCTCCAGGACTGGCATCAGCCAATGAATTCTTGTTCTCGACTGCAGAGGCCCCCCTCTGGTTTCATGTGCTCCCCCCTGCAGGTCATACCGGGGATTTGTGCTTTCCCAAGGCTTAGGAGAGGGAAAATAATGAGTCGCCTGGGGACAAGAGAAAAATAAGGATGTCCAGTCTGTGCAAGATCACTTAAAATGGAAGCTTTCAAAAGGTACTCAAATCTTGCCCAACTAGCCAGACATGGTGTAGCGGGCTCTATTTGCCTGTCTTTGCTTACTTTGGTTGCAATAAAATCAGAAATGTTTCTATCCCTGAAGAGAGCACCTGTGCAAATAGGCCAGGTCCTCTTGAGAAGGCTGGTTCTTCTGGGATCCTGAACCCCCGGCCCCCAAAAACATGGTCCTGCATCTCTGACTGGGTAGGTGCCGATTAGCACAGGCACTGCTGGCTGTAAATCTTTGTGAGCAGAGGGCCAAGTGCATGGCTATCTAAAGGCGTTGTCTGGTGAGGGCTGTAGGGGGGGCCCAGATGGCCACACTCAAGTTGCCCACAATCCCAACTCCCACTCTGCGCCTGTCTGCAGATCCACGGCAATAGAAAAACCAGAAGTAGGATCTTAGAAAAAAAGGATTGGAGGGTTTTTATTTTAAAGGCTCCAGAGGATGTGCTAGAAGGAATTCAAGAGCAGGCACAGCAAAGCGACCCGTAAGCCTCGTTAGACATTCAACAGGAAGGGGTAAGTTTCCAATATGGCTAACCGATGAGGAGCTATTCTGTCAGTAGGGATGCTGCTGGTTTGGAATAAAGCAGAGACGCTGTTGTTTGAGGGCCCAAAAATGGGAAGACTTATCCTTGGTCTCTTGGTCAGGCCCATCTGTTCTCTTTTTTTTTCCCCTTTATTTTCCAGAATAGATTGGTTTAGATCTCTAGAAGAATATTTAAGGAGTGGCTGACAAGCCATAAGCTAGTTTGTCTGTCCTATGCTTACATATGTTCACAAGGGCTGCCTGTGACCTTTCTCAGTTTCCTGGTCCTATGTCCAATGCCCAGTAAGGTGATACAAAACAAATTACATTCATTATGAGTGTCCTGGTAAATATGCGACAGGCAATACTTATAAAAAACAATGTTTCAGGCCACCCAGAAGCATGGTAGTTAAGGCAGCTAGATCTTCCACAGCCAACTGCATGATTTGAGTCCTGAGCCTGGATTGTAAAACATGGGGTGTGGGACCAGCAGTTAGCGTAATGGCTATGTCATCGGACTCCCATGTAGTCGACCATGGTTCGAGTCCTGGACCCGGTGGCTTAAACTCGTGCCGAGCACGTGTGCATGTGTGCCCAAGATCCCGAGAGGAGAAAGAAGAGATTGTGGCGTGGCCATCACCCCCGGGGGAGGGGGTGATTTCTTGCTTTCCATCTCTCTGTCTCTCTCTGTCTTTCTGACAAGCACATGCACCATATAGCAAAAAACCTCTCCAAAAAAAGAAAAAAGAAAAACATGGGGTGTGCGTGCATACCAAAAATCCCAAAAGGAGAAATGGAGGAGAAAGGATTGTGGTAACTGTGCCCCATGGCAGTGCTTTCTCATTCTCTCTCTGTCTCTCTCTCTCTCTCTCTCCTAAGACTGCATACACCTTCTGGCAAATTTAAAAAATAAAAAGCAATGCTTCTCTCTCTTTTTAAGTTTTAATTTCAATTTTTCATGCAGAGAGACACCCAAGTACAGCCATAGGTTCGGTGGGGGGGGACAGAGTAGGGGTTGTGACACAGGATTGTTCACCTAATCAAAAGGAGAATTGTGGGACCAATCACCTTGAGATAAATGGGGACTACCTTTCCAGGATGCTCGGAAGGAATTTGCACAGCAGAAAATGTGTAGGAGAAAGCAACTTCTAATTCTTTTCCATCTGCGCAAGTCTGTATTTCATTTTAGGCTCTCTGAAATGTTAAAGTTTATGTGCCTTAAATCACAGGAGACAATGAGGGCAATCACCAGACCTGTCTAGGTAAAGGTCATAGGGACTTGGATGCAAAGAAAAGTTGCACAATGGATGTGATGGTTTGGGGTCCACCATTGCCCTCTATCGGATTAAATAAATCAAACCTGTTAGTGTGGGTGTGGGTTTCATTATCTCTGACTGAGTGTGCTGGCAAGTCAGGGTGCATTTGAGAGGGGAATTAATTGATCTGTGCAAATAGGTCCTTCAGTCTGCCCCTTCCCCAGGAAGCCCGGTGTAACGGTAGATGTAACCGAGATGGCTAGTCATTTGTCATGTTTTCATTCACTTGACAAACATTTACCATATGCCTTCTAAGCACTGGCTAGGTATGGGAGGGAATTTAAGAATATAACTACCTTTACTACTACCAGTTAGAAGTCTCCTACCTTCAGGGGCTGTGCATTGATACACAGCAAGCCCACACACTTAGGCCGGCAGTGGCAAGTTTTACATTCAAATCAAGGTCCATCTCCTAAACCCGTCCTCTGTCCCCTAAGCTACAACCCTTCCCCTCAAGAAGAGAATAGGCTGTTGGGGCGACAGGGCATAGGTATAAATGTGTGCGTGTCAGCGTTCCACAAACCAAGGCCAGTGGTCACATAGTTTGGCCTTGAGCTAAGATGCTTTTTACATTTTTAAATGTTTGGAGAAAGTAACTAACCAAAAGAATAGTAATATTTATGGCATGTAGAAATTATATGAAATTCAACTTTTATTGTTCACAAATAAAACTTTATTAGGGGTGAGCTACAGTGGATATAGGCTGTGGGGTACCACTGCATAATGCTGGAGTCACATGGGAAGGCCCAGGGTTCGGATCTCAGGTCAACCTGAATATGCAGGGTACACCCAGCTTTCCTGTGATCCTGGTGAACTGGAAGGATGTGGGCAGGATTGTAGTGTGACAAAACTCTGTCAGGATTCTGTGTGTCTGTCTCTCTCTCATACACATGAAAAAAACAAGTAAACTGTATGAAGCGTCTTTGAAAGTTTATGGAAAATGTATGTTTAAAAAAAAAATACATATGGATTTTCAGGGGGTTTATTTGCACCAAAATAAACTCATACCTTAATTTTATTACTCTGTGAACTTTTTGAAGTCCCCGCATTAAAAGCGAAAAGAAAAATAAGGCCTGCTCTGTGACGTGGATTAGATTCCTGGCCTGGTTGGTCTGGAGCCCACTGGGCACATGTACCAGTGTCCAGGATCCTGGTGGGCTAGAGGCCTGGTGGAAAGGGATCAAACTGTGACCGGACCCTGTAGGGGGTGCTCCTCTGTCTCTCTTTCACACACACTCTCTTGCACACATGTTCTGTCATGATTAAAGAAAGAGAAAATTGTTTTCAAGTTTTATTGGAATGCTGCTACACCCATTTCTGTATAAACATGCATTGCTTGGCAATGGGGACACCTTCTGAGAAATGCATCTTTAGGAAATTTCATTGCTGTGTGACCAGCACAGAGTGTCCCTACACAAGCCTAAATGGATAGCAAATACACACCTAAGGTCTCCGTTTAAACCATTGCTCTGCGTTCCATCCTTGACCGAGATGTCACTGTGTAACGTGTGGCTGTACTGTCATGTAAGGCTGCTTTCCCAGCTACTGCAGCACGGTTGATACTGTATGGCCTACAACGCCAAAAGTATTTATCCTGCGGCTCTTCACAGAAAAGGTTTGATGACTTCTGGTCTGTATACCAAGGTAGAATGTTCTAAAAAGTAGGCGAGGTGTTTTTAAAGTGCTTTGGGAGTTGAGAAGAGGGCAAAGTAATATTCATTTGACCCACGGTGATGGGAGCTGTGGGGGATAGACAGGTGTGCTCTGTTTTAAGGACTCAATGCATGAAAACCCAGACTTTAAGCAGATAAATCAAATGGTAGTTATTTGCATAACAAATTTTCCTTTTCACTTTATAAAGGTATTTACCACAGCGTTTCTTTGTAGACTGAGCCTCCATAATACATGCTAATATGATTCCATTTACAAACGTGCTATTCATAATAACTTTTCAAGAACATACCTATTGTGTACAGTGGGGCTTAGCTGTAATCATTTTTTCCTGGCACTGTAAGGTTTCCTACTTCTGCAAAGTAACTGAACTGACCTTGTGGAGTCCGTGCTGTGTGGGGGAAGAGGTGCTCTCTTTACTGTCTGTTAGAGGGGCATTACGTGAGGGACAGAACGGCTGTGGCTTCGGTTTCTGTGTTACGTGACATTAGGGAGCTAGTATAATTTTACAGTTTTGCTCAGCTCCTTTTGGTGGCTGCAGCTGAAGTCCTAAAAACAGAACTCCCTGGGGCAGCAGGTGGCATGGTGGTTAAGGTGCTGGACTCCCATGTGATCAACTGTGGTTCGAGTCCTGGACCTGGTGGCTTGCTTTCTCTCTCAGTCTGTGTGTGTGAGTGTGTGTGTGTGTGTGTGTGTGTGTGTGTGTGTGTGTGTGTGATGAGCCTGTGGCAAACTTAAAAAAAATAATAAATAAAGTTAAATAAATTAAAAAATAAACTCACTATTCTCTCACTACATTTCACACACAAGATAAACTAACAAAAATTACCTTTGTTGTTAATGTCCTGATATATATGTGAGAAATAATACTTCTAAAAAGCAATGGATCTCTCTCGTAAAAAAAAAAAAAAAATTCAAGACGTTATCATATCTGAATTACAGCATAAACTGAGGCAAGTATTCAAATTAGAGTTCTCCCCATTGAAATAGGAAGTGGTATTGCTGATTCCGGTAAAAGCCGTCTCCTCTCTCATCAGGTCCTGAGCCTGAATTTTTGCCTAGCTTTGTGTGTTATGCAATTGCTCTTTTTAAATAATACATAAAACGGAGACCTTGGCTATTCATTGCCAGCTTAGAAGAAGCTGCAATTGGTAAAGAAGTTTCTTGCCCAGTACCATCTTGATTATGATACATGTTTCTGAACAAATCCACTTAATCTGGCTTTCGAATAGAGATTAAAGAGTTGTCTCATAGCTTTTGTTTTCATCTTCGGTAGTGACTGTATTTTAGACCTAGACAGACATTCCTGGTATGTATATAGCTTGAATATTTCCCAGGTTTTTTGGTGTAAAAGAAGCTTATGTGGAAATGCAAGGGCAGAGAAAATCCTGCCCCAGGCAGTCCTTGTGGTCTTCCCCTGTGGTGAGGCAGTTCTGTGGCTCTGGTTGCTACTCTGCAAGGGGCTGTGGGTGGGGTGAGAGAGACTCAGAAGCTGGTGAGAGGCACAGCTAGCAAGAGGGCCCCACAAATGGCTTTATCAGCAGGGGTAGGGGTGGGGAGGCTGCTGGAGGCGGCCGGGTTGCCCCTGAAGATGCAGCTTCTCACACTGAAGAGGGGGGTTGCTCTATTCCTCTCCCCTCAGAGGTCAGAAGCACTGTAATTGCAAAGAGCAGTAAGAAGGCTCCCTGTGTTCCTGAATTTGGGTTCTCTCTCTCTGTCTCAGTTGTTGCTCTCTGTTCTTTATCTCCATCATATATTTTTTATTTCTCAGATACGGTGAGTAAGGGTGGCAGGTACAGATGATAATACAGATGGATAAAGACTGAATAAACTCTACTAATTCTGTTTTGTTTTTCCCCGGTGGTAATTTAAAACTTTTCAAAATCAATACTAATAGATACAGAGAAATGGGATATGAATTTCCATGCATTTTTATGATCAAACAGAAGACCAGCCCTTAGGGGTAGCATAGCTGCCATTCTTTGCTATTAGGGGCCTGTGATTTACATAAAAACAGCATAGCTTGTCCCACCTTGAACATCTCCCTCCTACCAAAGAGCAGCTGAACAGATTTCATTTTACAAATGGAAATGGGAGTGAACAAATTTCCTCACAGCAATTCCATGAAGAGTGGGCCTGTTTAACTGGGGCTTGTTGTAAGGGGGGAGCTCTGTGACATGCCTGTGTCCCAGCCTGCCACCTGCGGGGAAAGCGGAGGAAAGTGCCAGTATTCAGAAACAATTTTGCTCCTGCGTCCATTCTCTCGCCCTTGTGATTTACAGCCAGTCAAAACCAAGCGCCCAGGCGTGAGCTGAGCTGTGGGGAAATGCCAGAAACATCTTCCCAAGTTCAAGGTCACACCTAGAGTGTGCCTTAGATATTTTTCCATCTCTGATTTACGTGACTCTCTAATATCTTTAGCATTTGCCCTCCCCTTGTCTCCATCCTGCTTATTAAGGTAAATTTGCATGGAAATGGGACTTGGGTTTTCAAGACCATTCACCTGACACTTGATCTCTGGAGGTGACCAGCGTCTACTGTGGATACCATGAGATGACCCACAGAAGTCATGTCTCTCTGCAAACCAGAGGCAAGGCCTTAATTAGGAGAGGCCTTGCATGTTAAAGTAATGGGGTGAATCAAATCAGCAAAACCATTTAGCATTATTAACTAAGGAAGGCAGAATACTCTTTCTTGTTGAGTGGGTCACCCTAGGTCACGAACATTTTAATCTGCCCTAAATGGGCAGATCTTAAAGAAAGTGTACGAAATTCACGTCGCTATTTGGAAATACATTCTGACTGGTGTTAAAGCTCAGTGTTAACTATAACATTTTACTTTGGTTCCTGAGCTGTTTTTTGCTTAAAATCTGCCTTCAGGTTGGTACCGTGTATCTCTACAAATTACATTTGGAAGACCAAGCAAATGTGCAAAATCAGAGAAAGCAGCCCCTTGCTATCAACCCATTGCAGTCAGCTTTAATTCGCTGATCTCCTGGAGCTGTGGCTTCCCACCTACAGTCACCTCCCTTATTTACCCAAATCTTGTCTGCTTGGGCAGACAAGTCCCTCTGAGAGGACAGCTGTGGTCCCAGTTGACTGGCCCTTCAGGTTTAAGGGTTACTTATTAGTTAACCTAAAGAGTTTGAGAACAAGAAATTTTGAAAAACATAAATGCCAAATAACTCCTTTTAAGACTGTGTCCTGACAGTAAGCTGTCTTAGCAGAGAATCAAAGGATTTGATAATCATGAAAACTAAGCATCACATTTCAGTGAGTAGCGTTATAGGAGATGGGAGAAGCAGAAGAAAATATGTGCTACCTCTGGCCAGATGACCTTTGCTGGGGAAAAAAAATCATTCTAATAAAATTATTTTAAGTATAAATACTACTGGAGCCAGCAGGTGGCATGGTGGTTAAGATGCTGGATTCTCACATAGCTGACTGCAGTTTGAGTCTCCTGGCAGACTGAAAATCACTCCAGGCACATGTGTGTGTGTGCCCAAAATCCCAGGAGAAACATAACATGGAGACTGGATTGCTGCATGGTCTTTCTCCCAGCAGGTGATTTCTCACTGTCCCTCTCTCTGTCTCTGGCCAGTGCACATACCCTGTGGCAAAAACCTTAAATATGTGTATAATATTTTGCATCTATAATTTAATCTCTAAACTTTATCAGATTGAGACTCTGAGGAGTTTAATTACTTGCCCAAGATCATACAGCTATTAATCAACACAATTAGGATCTGACCCAGCTCTCTGTGATGTCCCTACTGTCTCCTAAAACACATTTCTGTTTCATGTTTATTATAGTTTATAGGTTGACTTGTTTATTTTTGCATAGGTCTCATGCATTATGAGAGGAAAGGCCAGTATTTTAACTCAATTCAAAAATATTAAAATCAAAATTCCCAAAATGCATTTGGTTTACACTATGATGATCAAATAAATAATCTGACCAATCGAGTTTTCCTACTCTTTTTTTTTTTTTTTGGAGAGCTTTTTGCTATAGGGCGCATGCGCTTGCCAGACAGACAGAGACAGAAAGCGAGAAATCACCCCTAGGGAGGATGGCCATGCCACAATCCCTTCTCCTCCATTCTCTTCTTGGGATCTTGGGCACGCATGCACACATGCCTGGCATGAGTTTAAGTCACTGGGTCCAGGACTCGAACTCCACTACATGGGAGTCCAGCGACATAGCCATTATGCTAACTGCTGGTCCCAAGTCTTCCTACTCTTAAGACCAAGTTGCTTTCCATTTTCAAACTATGCAGAAGGATGCAGAGTTCCCCACTGGCCAAAACTGTCTAATTCCCTTAAATGATTCAGATGTAAAAGAGAAAATGGCATCTGTCTAATTAACACTGCCTAGTTAAATATAGCTGCCAGGGGACAGCCTCGGGACAGTGTTTACAGAACAGTTCTTTCCAGCCCCTCGGGCTTCAAGTTACAGATGATAGCAAGCCAAGCGGTCCTCCTTATCA
>NW_006159782.1:3002191-3004408 GCF_000334495.1 Tupaia belangeri chinensis | reverse complement strand
GGAATGCCCCCAGAAGTGGTGACAGGCCAGGACAGGCCAAGGGAGATGAAAGGAGAGGGAAAAGGCGATTGCTGGCCTTCATTGCCTGCTCTTGGCATCTGGAGATACAGAGAATAATTCCTGGCAACCAGGTCACAAAGGCTGCAGCAGCTCTTCCTGCAAACACAAGCTCTCACTGTGTGCCATCCAGCAGACGTTCATCTGCCCACTCTACTATGAGCCATCTGCCCTGCTGCCCTTCTCCCACCAGAAAGGCACAATGACCATGTTATTTCTCTTCCAGCTTCACATTACAATATGGAAGCTGTCGCCAAGTTTGATTTCACTGCCTCAGGTGAGGACGAACTGAGCTTTCACACGGGAGACATTCTGAAGGTAGGTGATGTGGGCCCCAGGGGAGTGATAGGGTTTAGCTGCTCAGTCTGGTCAGGAGGTAATCTAACAATCCGTGCCTTTGTCTCTTAAGAACTGCATGCAGTTCTTTTTAAAAAGAGAAGTTCGCTTCCATCCAAAGGGTTTCTTCTGTGCACCTGTGTGTCAGACACCAGGCCGGCTGATGAAGATACAGAGTTGGGAGCCAGCAGGTAATGTGGTGGTTAAGGGCACTGGACTCCACCATAGCCAACTGTGGTTTGAGTACTGGACCTGGTGGCTTGCTTTCTCACTTTCTCCCTCTCTCTCTTTCTCTCCCTGCCCCTTTCTGGTCAAATTAAAATAAATAAATAAATAAATAAATAAATAAATAAATAAATAAATAATCGATAAAATAATTCTTAAAAAAAAATTTGGCATCAGCCACCATCCTGTCCTGAGATGCTTGTGTTCTAGAACCCATCCTAAGAGCTGTTAAAGTGCTCTTGACTAAGCATTCAGAAGCACAGGTGAGGAAACAGTGATTCTACCTTAAAAATGGAGACGTATTGCAACGTAAATGTCAGGATTACAGTGAGGATGATATGGGGCTTTGGGCTAAAGCTCAGAGAGGTGCAAGCCATGCTGACCTCAGGAAGCACTGTCAGGTTCAGCTTAGCAGGAACTTAGAAGAGGATGCAGTAGAGATAGCTGGAGAAACCAGCTGGAGGGCATGTGGCTCACCCAAGGCTGGTCATACTCAGTCACTCAGGGACTTCTTAAAACTTGTCTTTAGCCCACACTTGAGTGTAGTGGCCACTTGCTGAGCTGAAGTGGCCTTGGCCTTCTCTCACATTTCATGTTCCCACACTTACAGACTCTGTATCTTAACCTTTGATTTTTACAAAAGAGCACAGGCCTTCAAGAGGCCACTCAAGAATATGTAATACCCATGCCCTCTACCTGACTTCAGATCACCCTCTCACCTCTACCAAAAACCCTCAAGGGTGAGAATGGGCCACTGGGTCCTCAGCAGCCCAGATGGGCCTCATCAGATGCCTGGTAGCACTTCGGCCATCATTGTCTCACTACTGAGAATTATGCTTGCTATACAAAGCACCCGGTCAGCATGTGAGAGAGCGATTTGGAAAGTGTCCCTGGAAACCAAACCATGAAGAATGGCTTCTTTTGGAATCTGGACATCTTCAGTAGGTAGCCTTCTGGCTGCTCTTAACAACAAGTTCTAGAGATGTGGTTGCGAAGAGCATGCCCCTGAAGCTGAAGCCTTATAAGCCCAAATATTGCTTGGGCTGCTGACTTGGGAAGAGGTGGATATCATTTCTTTGGGATTTTATTTTGGGGGTTGGGGGGGATCTTTGCTATAGGGCCTGTGTGCTCACCAGGAACACAGAGAGAAGGTGAGAAATCACCCCCGAGGAAGCATGGCCACACCACAATCCCTTCTCCCCATTCTCCTCTCAGGATTTTGAGCATGTATGTATATGCACCCGGTGTGAGTTTTAAGCCCCTGGGTCCAGGACTTGAACTACAATCGGCCATGTGGGAGTCCAGTGCCATAATCACTATGTAACTTGCTGGTCCCACTTCTCTGTGATCTTACTAAGGTCACATTGGGCTAGCCATGTGGTGAGAAGTTCTCTATGAGGTATTATGACTGTGTGATTAACAATCACTCTAAAGCATCTTCTGTTTAAAAGAGGAGGGACAAGGAGCTGAGTTGGAAAAGTATTTAACATATGATGCTGAGCAAGAGACCACCAAGAAGAGACAGTTTAAAAAATAATGAAGGGCTGGGACCAGCAGTTAGTGTAATGGCTACGTCGCTGGACTCCCACGTAGTCAACC
>NW_006159782.1:2960193-3001719 GCF_000334495.1 Tupaia belangeri chinensis | reverse complement strand
CCGGCTGATGAAGATACAGAGTTGGGAGCCAGCAGGTAATGTGGTGGTTAAGGGCACTGGACTCCACCATAGCCAACTGTGGTTTGAGTACTGGACCTGGTGGCTTGCTTTCTCACTTTCTCCCTCTCTCTCTTTCTCTCCCTGCCCCTTTCTGGTCAAATTAAAATAAATAAATAAATAAATAAATAAATAAATAAATAAATAATCGATAAAATAATTCTTAAAAAAAAATTTGGCATCAGCCACCATCCTGTCCTGAGATGCTTGTGTTCTAGAACCCATCCTAAGAGCTGTTAAAGTGCTCTTGACTAAGCATTCAGAAGCACAGGTGAGGAAACAGTGATTCTACCTTAAAAATGGAGACGTATTGCAACGTAAATGTCAGGATTACAGTGAGGATGATATGGGGCTTTGGGCTAAAGCTCAGAGAGGTGCAAGCCATGCTGACCTCAGGAAGCACTGTCAGGTTCAGCTTAGCAGGAACTTAGAAGAGGATGCAGTAGAGATAGCTGGAGAAACCAGCTGGAGGGCATGTGGCTCACCCAAGGCTGGTCATACTCAGTCACTCAGGGACTTCTTAAAACTTGTCTTTAGCCCACACTTGAGTGTAGTGGCCACTTGCTGAGCTGAAGTGGCCTTGGCCTTCTCTCACATTTCATGTTCCCACACTTACAGACTCTGTATCTTAACCTTTGATTTTTACAAAAGAGCACAGGCCTTCAAGAGGCCACTCAAGAATATGTAATACCCATGCCCTCTACCTGACTTCAGATCACCCTCTCACCTCTACCAAAAACCCTCAAGGGTGAGAATGGGCCACTGGGTCCTCAGCAGCCCAGATGGGCCTCATCAGATGCCTGGTAGCACTTCGGCCATCATTGTCTCACTACTGAGAATTATGCTTGCTATACAAAGCACCCGGTCAGCATGTGAGAGAGCGATTTGGAAAGTGTCCCTGGAAACCAAACCATGAAGAATGGCTTCTTTTGGAATCTGGACATCTTCAGTAGGTAGCCTTCTGGCTGCTCTTAACAACAAGTTCTAGAGATGTGGTTGCGAAGAGCATGCCCCTGAAGCTGAAGCCTTATAAGCCCAAATATTGCTTGGGCTGCTGACTTGGGAAGAGGTGGATATCATTTCTTTGGGATTTTATTTTGGGGGTTGGGGGGGATCTTTGCTATAGGGCCTGTGTGCTCACCAGGAACACAGAGAGAAGGTGAGAAATCACCCCCGAGGAAGCATGGCCACACCACAATCCCTTCTCCCCATTCTCCTCTCAGGATTTTGAGCATGTATGTATATGCACCCGGTGTGAGTTTTAAGCCCCTGGGTCCAGGACTTGAACTACAATCGGCCATGTGGGAGTCCAGTGCCATAATCACTATGTAACTTGCTGGTCCCACTTCTCTGTGATCTTACTAAGGTCACATTGGGCTAGCCATGTGGTGAGAAGTTCTCTATGAGGTATTATGACTGTGTGATTAACAATCACTCTAAAGCATCTTCTGTTTAAAAGAGGAGGGACAAGGAGCTGAGTTGGAAAAGTATTTAACATATGATGCTGAGCAAGAGACCACCAAGAAGAGACAGTTTAAAAAATAATGAAGGGCTGGGACCAGCAGTTAGTGTAATGGCTACGTCGCTGGACTCCCACGTAGTCAACCACGGTTTGAGTCCTGGACCCGGTGGCTTAAACTCACACCAGGCGCGTGTGCATGCATGCTTAAGATCCCAAGAGGAGAATGGAGGAGAAGGGATTGTGGCATGGCCATCCTCCCTGGGGGGTGATTTCTCGCTTTCTGTCTCTCTGTCTCTCTCTGTCTGTCTGGTGAGCGCACGCACCCTATAGCAAAAACCTCTCCCAAAAAAAGAAAAAATAAATTAAAAATAATAGTAATGAAGGGACCAGCGGATGGCATAATGGTTACATCACTGGACTCCCATATAGTCAACCATGGTTCAAGTCCCAGACGTGGCAACTTAAAATTCACACCGGGCACGTGTGCGTGCATGCCCAAGATCTCGAGAGGAGAATGGAGAAGGGATTGCGGCTTGGCCATCCTCCCTGGTGGGGGGTGATTTCTCACTTTCTGTCTCTCTGTCTCTCTCCATCTCTCCAGCGAGCTCACAAGTACATACATACATACTAATAGAAATGGAGCCAGGAGGAGGAACCAGTGAAGGTGACTGAGGAGGAGCAGCCAGGAAGGTGGGAGGGCAATAGGGAGAAAGTGTGTCCCAGAGGCCAAATGAAGCAAGTGCTCTGATGAGCAAGAGAGAGTTCTCCAGGTCAAACAACAAAATGAAGGCTGAGAACGGGCCACAGGGACCTGTAACCTAGGTTTTGAAGGAGTTCTGGGGGTTACAGAGGGAGCAGGAGGTGAGTGAGTACAGGACCAGCTCTGTAGCTAAGTGGTTAACGAGAGACAAATCCCATATGACCAATAGTGGTTTGAATCCGAGCCCCAGTGGCTTGGAAAATGTACCAGGTACATGTGTATGCATGCCCCAAATCCCAACAGAATGGAAAAGTGAAGGAGAAAGGATTGCAAGGCACCCTCATCTCCTATTGCAAATAGAACCTAATATCCTGCTTAAGTTGTCCCTATTCCCTAGAAAAAGAAAAGGAAAAGGCCATCCTCAAGTCTGCACCTCAAGCTAGCTCAGTTCTTCCCTCTCCGTCATCATCGCCAGTTCTGGTATGCATTCTCTACACCAAGTCCACTCCACTTCTTTGTTTGTCATCTATTCCAGAACCCTCTGGGACTCCCCTAAGATCCCCAACACTCTCTCAAAGTCCACCAGTGATCTCCTGAAGATGAAATAGCATAACCCCACTGAAACACCCACAGAACAGGGTGCCACTCACATCCCTCTCCCAGAAACTCTTCTCCTCTTTGCTTCAGTGGTACCACCCTCTCTAGGTTCCCCTCCTCCCTTCATGAGCACTTCCATGTCTGACTTTCAGTGCTTTTTCTCTTCTCTCTGTCCTGAAATACTTACTTCCCTGAAGGTTCAGGCCTTGGATTTCTGATTTTTTTCTCCCTCTGAGCCATGACATCCACTGCTCTGGCTTCACCTCACACCTCTGTGTCCAAAACCCTCAAGTCTAATGTTCTTGCTCTGGCTCTGACCTCTCCTTGCACTCCAGTCCCACCTTTCCAGTGGTCTGTTGGGTGGCAAGATGTGGACTCCAGCCCCCAACTCAGGTTGCCCAGAGACACTCAGAAACCTCCAACCAGCTCATATACTTCTTTTTGTTTTTTAGAGAGAGATTTTTGCTATGGGGCGTGTGTATTCACCAGTGAGACAGAGAGGGACAGCGACATAAAGCAAGAAATCATCCCCTGGGGGAATAGCCATGCCACAATCTCTTCTTCATTCTTCTCTGAGGATTTTGGGCATACATGCACATGTGCCTGGCATGAGTTTTAAGCCACTGGGTCCAGGACTCAAACTACAGTTGACTATGTGGGAGTCCAGCAACATAAACATTATCCCATCTGCTGGTCCCCAGCTCATACGCTTCTACTCACTAGTCCTCCGCCCAGTTCTCTCTTTTTTTTTTTTTTTTTAATTTGCCATAGAGATGAGTGCGCTCACAGTGGAGAGGAAGAAATGAAAGAGTACCCCCCATGGGGTATGGTCACATGATAGTCCCTTTTCCTTTATCTCTCCTTCTTTTGGGGATTTTGGGCACACATGCCCAGCAAGTTTTTCAAGCTGCCAGGTCTGAAACTCCAACCACACCATAGGCCATGTGGGATCCAACTGACTTAACCACCAGGCCATGCGTTGGGCCTCCTTCCCCAGATCTAAGTATTACCGTAGAAGCCCCAGTTATCATCGCTACCTCCCTTACCAAATCCTGGCAATCAGTGTCCAGCACCCCTGAGCCGGGAGGGCACAGACCTGGTGAGTGGTTTGCAGGCATCTTTTCATCATCTCGGCAAACCTGTGAGGCAGACAGCAATTTCCCCTGCATTTTACAAATGTGAAACAGGCCACGGGACTGAGTCTTGTGACCAAGATTACGGCTAGAACGCCACCAAGCCAGGATCTGGATGGAGTGCTGACTCCTAATCACGGGGCTCTGCTCTGAATATCTTTCATGATCTAAGAAAGCCCCTTACCCACTAAAAAAGAATGTAATGCAGTAAGATGGAGCACGGACTTCAGAGCCAGAGGGACCTGAGTTTGGATCCCCGCTTCCTAGCTGTGTGGCCCGGGGCCGGGTCACCTGCACCCTTTGAACTTTAGCATCTTCGTCTATCAGTGGGGGGAGTACCTATCTTGCAGGGTTGTGGAATGGATTCAAGGTAATGGTCCTGGCCCAAAGCAGATTGTCAATAAGTGGGCACCAGACTGTCACTGTAATCCACTCCTCTGACTGTTGAGCCTGTTGCCACAGCCCCTGCCTGACCTCATGGCCTATCTCTTCCTCCTTCAGTCATTCTACATACTAAGTCCCAGAGGGACCTTTCTAGCAGACAAATCAAATCATATCATTTCCTTGCTCTAAAGTGTTCAGAGGCTCCCCATTACCAACTGATTAAAACCTAAACCATCTGGCCCACCCCTGTCTAACCACATCATGTGTGTGCACATGCGCACACACACACAGACATCTCCCGGGTCACACAGCAATATGCTCACTGTCCTTTCTCAGGCTCTTCCTGTACTCTGAGTGCCCTTGTCCCTCACACACATTTGGCCACCTCTACCATGGAACCCTCACTGATATTCCCCCCTCCACATTGCCTGGCAAAACGAATCACTCCGTCTCGAGCTCTTCTGTAGTGTTTCACACACACTTCGTTCGAGGCACTTATGATCTGGCCTTGCATGACAGTTATTTATGGGCAGGGCATGCTTCTGCGGTCTCATGCACCCTCTCCATCCATCTCTCCCTGCTGCCCTTACCCTGTGGGGTCCTAATTGTCCATTTACATGTTGGTTACTCCACTCACCAAAGCTCTGTAAGGGCAGAGGCCATGTCTGCTTCGGTGTCTAGAACAGCAGAAAATTGACTCTCTTTAATATGTGATGAATGAGTGTTCATTCTTCCACAAGTCTGTGAGCTCCCCGAGAGCCAAGCTATGCCGGGTCCATCTGTGTATCTTCCCAGCATATAACACAACCCATGGCCCCAAATAGGTGGCCAGTAACATTCTCCTAATAGAACTGCTAAACTGCGTTTCTGCAGTGCTCACTGAGAATTCCATCAGAAAGCCGCCCCTCCCTCTTTTCAAATTCTGTCCATAGCTGCTCTAGTGGTAAGAGTGAAAAAGACAGGGCTTGTGTTCAGAGCCTCATGAAGACGTGCCTGAGGCTCCCTAAGTATGACTGCAGTGTCTGCCCCTTCCCCCCAGAGAAATGGCAACATACCCCAGGATCCTCACGAGTTATTCAAACCCAGTTCTTGACGGCCCCAGCTACTCTCTTCTGGGATGTTCTTATCTTTTGTTTGGCCTTCGATGCTAAAGACTAAAGGTTTTCATTAGAAATATACAAAAATGGGGACTAGCAGGTGGTGTGGTGGTTAAGGCACCGGATACTTCCACATGGCCGCCCACAGTTCAAGTCCTGGACCTGGTGGCTTGCTTTCTCACTTTCCTTCTCCTTCTCTCTGTCTGTGTGTGTCTCTCTCTGATCAAATTTAAATACATTAATGAATAAATTAAATTAAATTAATAATTTTTTTTAAAAGAAATATACAAAAATGTTTGAGTAGCTCACCAACCACCCACCTTCTCCCGACTGTGATTTCCCCAGGGCAAAGGCCCCAGTTTATTATCTTTATATTCCTAGCACCTAAGTGCAAACAGCAGGTGCTCAGGGACCTCTGCCAAAGGACTTGCTCCTGCCCCTCCTCTGAGAGAAACATTTGAAAAGCCAGGAATCAGAATTTTCATGTTCGCACTGTAAACCTTTGTCGCCATACCTACAGCAACACGAGACAGCCGCAAACCTTTATCCCCGCAGCGACAGCAGCACGAGACCTATGCTGCAGTCGACTTCGGAATTTGCCAGGAGCTTGGAAAAATGACTCTTGACCCAGTCCATTTGTCTCTGCGTCTGTAATGAGGTCTAACTCAACCTCATTTCTTCCTACTAAAACAGCCACCTAAGAGCACCAAGAGTTAATCCCACGTAATTAGCATCTTCAGCACTTCAGATTTCTGCTATGCCTCCAAGAGCTGTAATTCCAGCCAATTTTAAAATTCTTCTAGCTGTACCCTTTGGTCCTTCTCTTCCCATAGCTGACTAATTCTCAGCCATGTAACCCAGAGAATTATTCTCCCAGGGAGCATTATAAGAATTAAGATTCAGTAAACTGGAGTGTAAAACTTTGTGTGTTTAGCTCAACTCCTTGCTTAGGTTTATATGGTGGGAAAAAGAGACGGGAAACGGAATCGATGGAGAGATGTGAAGAACAGGAAGTACGGGGCCCTGGGCCCGCCACGGCAGGAGGAAGCCAACTCCCCACCAAGTTCTTTTCTTTGCAGAAAATGAGATTTTTTTTTAAAACCTGGCGTCCTGTACCCTATAAAAAGCCTGTAAATTCACCTCTCTGGAAACAGTCTCAAGCAGACCAAGCACCAGGTGGTGGAGAGAAATGACCAGAATTGTGGGATAATCTTTCAGTTTCTCGAGGAGGTGGATGGGTACGAGCCATGATTACTAAAATTACAGCTGGTCTCAGGTCAGAGAACAGAATACGAAGTATGGTTCTTACTGTGATAAGCCAATTTCCAAACGGCCTCTTTTGCCTCAGCCCTGATCACCTTTGTATTTGACATTTGCTACCCTGGCCAAACGCTGCAGACTCATGTGATGGGAGAAAGGGGTTCCAAGGCCGTAGGTTCGAGAGCAGTGGTGCAGTGAGGTGTCCTCGTGTTCTTTATGTGGGCACAGGGCACTGCCGCAGTTTCTAGCTCTTTTGACCTAGATTTCCTGTCTCCCCTCCCCCCTCAGCATACACATCCTCAGTGACACCAACAGTCACATTTGATGTTAGAGACTATGAAGTTTCTGTTCTCAGCAACTGAACCCAAATATGGGACACACTTTTATTTCTTTGGAACAAATAATGAAATTCAAAACATACACATATAATACTTTAAAGAATTTACAAACCCGTCTATGTCCTTCAGAGTTGGAGTCCTCCCTTCTAAAAGCATCATATTGGACAGAATTATGTTTAAATATATACACACACACACACACACACACTCTCTGAAGGACTTTTAGGTACCACGGCTCATTTGATCCTCACATCAGCTCTGTGAGGTGCTGGGTGTTTATTATCATCTCCATTTTTCAGATGGCTAATTGACTTGCCCAAGGTCACACAGCTAGGGGTGCAGCCAAACTGGAAACCAGTTCTTGTTCCAAACTCAAAGTGCAAGCCTATTTCTTCTTCCTGGGGAATGATATTTGAAATGATATCATCATTGCTTCTCAAATACTTTAATTTTCTCTTCGATTTCCTTCTCATACTTTTCCTCTGAGAAAGAGAAACCCATGGGACCCATGACTTCAACTCCACCCACTTCTCGATGACTCCAAATCCCCTCCCTCCAGCCCCACCCTCTCTCCTGAGTCCATATACACATATCCAACTGCTCCCTGAGCTTTTCTTCTTAGTTAAGAAGTCAGCTTGTATTCACCACATGCGATCTCAAGTCCACAAGTCTGCCTTAGTCCTGCTCCTCCTCCTGTAGTGCCTATTTTAGTAAAGGCATCGCCACCTACTCAGTCTTCCCAGCCAGAAATCTGGAGTCATCCCAGAATCCCTCTCTTCCTCAGCTCTTGAGAATCGTCGTGAAATCCTGCCTGTTTTGATTCCTGGATTTCTCTAGAACATGTCCTCACCTCCTTGTAGTCCAGACCCCCTTCACCTCCTGCCTGGAGGGTTATACTCATCTTCCTCCAGTTTCTCCCCTGACTTTACTCCTCCAGTCCATCTTCCCATTCTGATACAGAGTGCTTTATAACTCTAATTCTTAGTGTTTATTTTTCTGTTTTAAGTCCTTTAACAGATCCTCATAAATTTCAATATAAGAATACAAACTCTTTAATAAAGACCCACAAGGCCTGTGATTCTAGCTCCCTCCAATCCTACTTCTGGATTGACAATCTAAACTCCAATCATACTGAGGCATTTAATTCCCAGAACATACCTCACTTCCGCATAAGCTAGACACTGTTCTGCCATCTGACCTTGCCTGAATCCTCCATTCATTGCCCGGACACCTCCAGCCAGATGGCCTCTCCTCCAGGTAGTCCTTCTGTCCCATCTCTTCCTTCCCTTTCATCATAGTGCTTCTATCAATTAAGGTATTTTCCAATACAAGAAATGGAAACTAAAGATGGCTTCAACATAACAAAGATTTATTATTCCTCCAAATTTAGAAGTAGGAAGGCTCCTGGCTGGTGAATTCAGTGGCCGGGCACATCAGCAAAGCTCACTCCATCTTTAGAATGATTGTTCAAGTCTGTGTCACATGCTGTAGAGACATTCTTAGTGAGAGTGGCAAGTGTTTGGCTTTGAACCATGAACCTCATTTTCTGAAATAGCCAGAAGTCACATAAAGCCAAGACTTGTGAGTACTATGAGCAATCAAGGGCAGTGACACCATTTGGGGTCATGGTCAAGGTAGGGCCACATAGTAACAAGACAGAGCTTTTGGTTTTGCTTGTGACCTGGCTCTAAAAGCAAGTTATAAAAAAGGCAACCCAGGGATCTTGAATTCCATTCTAACTATTTGTGGCACACAAGTGTGAACACAGAGAGTTACTCTTTTTAAAGCAGGCCCTACTTGGATGTTTAAGTTTCAACCTGCTTATTTAAAAAACAAGAACAAATTGAAAATTTAAGTTTCCTGGTTACCTGAAAAAGAAGAAGAAAAATGTGGAGTAGCCATCCCTGCAGTCTCACTTTCTGCCCCGATGAGAAATGTAAGGGGCTGAGATCTGGGACAAATTTCCAAAATAGAAGAAAGGGGTTCAAGGAAGTCCCCGAGTGCTCGGTCTGGGAGACCAATCCATGGTGGGGTGACATGAGTGGGTGCTACACGTGGCCAGAAACCACTCGGGGTCAAGAGAAACCAAAGTATGAAGATAAACCCACTACCCCCTCACCTCCCAACTCCTACCAACCCCTCTCCTCCCCCACCCCGATCTGGGATAAATGCTGGGGCAGCTCTTTAGGTCCCTGGGCTTATTTTCCTCTAAGTCTAGAAGGGCATTCTTTGCCCTGCACCCCTTTTCTCCTGCTGTTTGGTGTCCTCCCTACATTGTCTTTGTCCTTCCTTCTCTTCCATGTAGATCTTAAGTAACCAAGAGGAGTGGCTCAAGGCGGAGCTTGGGAGCCAAGAAGGATATGTGCCCAAGAATTTTATAGACATCCAGTTTCCTGAGTAAGTGTTTCCAGCCTGCGGAGATGGGCCTACCCACACACACACTCCCCGGACTTTTTCAATAATGCTAAAATTAGCCAGACACATCCAAGGTACTGTCAAAAATGGGTGCCTCTGGAGATCTCCCTCCAGAGCCTCCAGAATCAGGCAGCTGAGGGCCACGGGCGGGAGGGAGATTTGCATTTCATTTCCTTTTGAATTTATCACCATGTGCATGTATCGCCTATTTTAAGTGTCTATAAAATAAGTTTATTAGCTAAAATCATCTATAATGATTGCAAGCCCAGAGTTTCCAAGAATTCCAGAGGGGGGCGCTGTTGGCCACCCCACATCAAAAACTGCTACCTCGGGCACTTCATTACCTCCTATCCCTACCTTGGCCCTTAGTCAGATAGCCGTGTGGAAGCTCCCTGCTGTCCTAAAACCATACTCACCCCAGTGAGAGGTCACTGGGAGAAAAGGGGAAATTCCCTTCATAAAGAGGAAATGAAACATTTAGATTGGGGTTCATTTGTCTTAAGAATTGACCACAAGGGTTAGATAAAAATCTAATCTTGTCTCAGAGCCAGAGTCTAGCCCAAAGAGTGAAGGTTTTTTAGAAAACCAAAGTGATATCAGCGACTCCAGTGAGGTGTAGCAGCACCATTATGGTGAACCCATACTGACCACTGAACCAGTAGAATGACCACTGAGCTCAACTGGGTCTTGTGCTGCCCAGTAACTGGCTAGGTGGTAGGTGGCCACTTGGTATCTCACCCGCTCCTCAGCCTCCCCTGCCTCATGCGTGGCCCGTGGCCTTGCTGTCAGGTTTGTAGAGACAGTGGAAGCCTCAGTAATGGCAGAGATGCTCCCTGAATCCCCCCCCCACATCTCTCATGTCTACCCTGCCTTCTGCATCTGTACTTAGATGCTTTGCCTTTCCTATAGCTACTTTTCCCCTTGCTCTCCCACATCAACTTTCGTTTCCTCTTTCCAGGTCATTCCCATCAGCAAACAAACATGCTGCCATTTCTCTTATCTTACCAACAAACTAGACAAAAATATTGATTTTAAATCCCCTTCTAGCTATGACTCCATTCCTTTAAAATAATTGCCTATATTTGCTATTTCTTTTCTTTTTTTTTAAGAATTATTTTGTTTATTTATTCATACATTTATTTCATTTTTTTATTTTGACAAGAGAGGGACAGAGCAAGAGAGAAGGAGAGAGTGGGAAAGTGAGAGAGCAAGCCTCCAGGTCCAGGACTTGAACCATGGTCGGCCATGTGGGAGTCCAGCGTCCTTAACCACCACGCCACCTGCCGGCCCCGCTATTTCTTTTCTTTTCTTTCTTTTTTTAATTGCCAGACGGCACATGTGCTTACCAGAGAGAGACAGAGAAACAGAGAGAGGGGGAGAAAGCACCCCCAGGTGGGCATGGTCACACTGCAATCCTTTCTCCTCTATTATCTCATCCTGTTGGGATTTGGGACAAACACCCTCTTCTGGGTAATATCTTCCTCAGCACCATATTTTAAATACTCTCCCGCCTCCAACTCCCTGTCCCTCTCCTTGTTTTCTCTTTCAGTTTTGCCAGTTGATGCATGACCTTGCCAGAGGGAGGGAGAGAAAGTGAGAAAGTACCCCTTAGTTATGTTGCAATCTCTTTTCTTCCATTTCTTGCTCTCTAGATTTGGGGCATGCACATACATGCCCCTGGCACATTTCTCAAGCTGCCGGGTCTAAGACTTGAACTGCACAGTCATAGTTGGCCATGTGGGATCTAATGATAGCTCATGTGACCACCAAGGCATCGGTTGGTCCCTCCATCCCCCCTCTTTGTTTCCATGTCTCTACAGCACTCATTATCTGGCATACTGTATATTTTACTTACTTTGTTGTTTCTGTGTCCTGCCCACTAGAATGGAAGCTCACCAGTATATCCTTAGTGCCCAGGAGAGGGCTCAGCACCTTAGTGGATGTTCAATAAAGCTGTTAATTGAATGACCAGCTTTGGAATATGTGATATTGGCACTGTAGCCACTCATGTCTAATAAGTAGTGTTTGGAAATTTAAAGATGTCTTGGGGGAAAAAAAAAAACACTCAGAAAATTCCAATAGAGAACAAATGTGTATTTTCTAAATCCTCTGCAACTACTTGTCACCTCTTCTAAAACACTTTTTTGAGTTATGGCTGCTATGGATGCATTCCATTCCTTTTCCCATCCCTGTTGCATTTCCTACATGAGGTAGTGATGTGGTGGTCACTTGATCAGCCCCATAGGGTTGTATAGCCAATACTATCACAAGATCTCCAGGCCACCTGATACCTCAGAGCACAACAAACCTTCCCCTGCAGTTCTAGGTCCTTCCCGCTCCCTTTGCCTCAAGTCAAGTTCCCAAATGCTAGAAAGCACAGGAAACTGCTCTCAAAAGAATCTAAAGCCAGGGTCAGCAGATTGCATACGGATTATGTCTCTGGACTCCCACATGGCTGACTGTGGTTCAAGTCCCAGACCCAGTGGCTTGAAAGTCATGCTGGGCACATGTGTGTGTGCCCAAAATCCCGGGAGGAGAATGAAGAAGGGATTGTGGTGTGGCCATCCCCCCTGGAGGATGATCTCTTGCTTTCCCTCTCACTGTCACTGTCTCTGTCTCTCTCTTTCTGTCCTGCAAGCACGGGCCCTAAGGTAAAAACCCCTACCAAAAAGAAAGAAAGAAAAAGAATGCAAAGCCAAGGCCTGGGGGCATTTGTCTTAAAGGCAGGTGCGCCTTAGCCTTCTGGAGACAGCAGTCGGAGCAGCTACCATGAAGCAACGTGACATGGTTCCACCTTTGGCCACTGGCTGATTACAAACTCTCATTTCACTTCTCTGTGGTTGCGAGAGGTTTCTGGCCTCCTGCCCTGCTCTGCCTTGCCCTGTGTAAGCACTTCACCCTCTTCCTACAAGTCATTCCACCAGCAGTAACACCGCCCAGGCTGCTGCCAGCACAGCTCTCCAGAAGAGCAGTGTCTCCTCAGTTCAGTTTCTTGTCTGCAGGAAGGATTTCCACCCTGGACTTGTTGCGAGGTCCAGGTGCTGGCTGTGTCGACACCGCTCTCTGGCAGCTGCCAACCATGCTCATTTTCAAGTGTGTGTGCAGGGCTCTTTGGGTGCCTGCAGCCTCTGCTGGGCACACCGAGCAAAGCCCCCTCATACTGTAGACAGCCCACTGAGTATGAGCCCCTGGGCTGCAACTCTCCTCTACCCCCCAGGGAGGAGCCTGCAGGCCACTGAGCTCTCCAGCTCCAGCCTGACCCTCCTTCCTCCCTGCCCCTGCAGTTCTTTTCTATCTCTGACACAGCTGCCGGCAGGCGCTGCTTCCCGCAGTGAGTCAGTCGCACACAGCCCCATTTTGGTGCAGTGCACATCTCTGCAATTCAGGTTTTCCAGGCTGGAGAGAGACTTGTGGAGGGGAGGAACACAGTGTGACCACTGGGGAGCATTCGCCTGCCTCTCCTGGAACTGCCTACAACCTTTGGTTTCAGAAAATACCTGGTCCCTCTTTGGTAATCTCTCTTTGCTCTCTCTACTGACCACATCTCTGGTCTCTGTCCCTCTGAGTCATCTCTTCTCTGCTCCCTCATCTTATTACCCCTGTGTCTGACCAAGACCCTCTTATATCTCATCCAATAGATGGTTTCATGAAGGCCTCTCGCGACACCAGGCAGAGAACTTACTCATGGGCCAGGAGGTTGGTTTCTTCATCATCCGGGCCAGCCAGAGCTCCCCAGGGGACTTCTCCATCTCCGTCAGGTACTGGCCATTCCCAACACCACCCTGACCCTTCCCAGCCTGTAAGTGCCCAGGCTGCACAACCGCGTGGTCAGGAGCACAGTAACTGCTCCATTTCCTTCCCAGAACACATGCTCAGAACTCCTTAGCACATTGGTTTGTGCCCAAAATTATTTGCACTTCATCTCCCTCTGGCACAGGAAGAGCAGGGTTTTTACCTACTGCGTCTTTGTGGCTTGCACACAGTAGACACTCAGTGAGTATGTGAGGAAGGTTGGGGAGGAAAGAACTCCCTCTTTCCACATCTATCTAGGGCTTAAATCTTAACCTTTTCTTTTACTACTGATTTGTGTCTGCAGAAAGGTCAGAGAAAAATAGAAATCCCAAGTGCTATAGGATGCATATAAGTCATAGGCAGCCGAGCAAATAAAAACACTACTTTTACAGTACCATGAAGCGAAACTGTGATCAACAGACAGAGCCATGAGGGCTAAGGTAGGGGGACTGTGACAACAAAATGTCACTGTTACGCAGGACTGGGAGGAAGTGACTCAGTCCCACCATAAACATGACATGGCCCCAAACTCAGAGGCCCCGTGTCTGAATATACTACATGTGGTCAGTATGCCGGGGATTGCAAGTCACACATGAGACTTGGTGACCACATGTGAAAGTGCAAGAAATAATGCCGATGGCAGATTAGGAAGAGGATGACAACCTGTACAGTAAAATCTTACTGTCAATGCGACAGGAAGTGTTAGTTCGGGCTATGCCGTAGATTTTGAAAGGCATGCAGCTTTATTACTATAAGTACAGAATTCCACTCTCAGGGGACCAGCAGCTAATGTAATGGCTATGTCGCTGGACTCCCATGTAGTTGACTGCGGTTCACGTCCCAGACCTGGTGGCTTAAAACTCACACCAGGCGCGTGTGTGTGCGTGCCCAAGATCCTGAGAGGACAACGGAGGAGAAGGGATTGCAGCGTGGCCATCCCCCCTGGGGGGTGATTTCTCGCTTTCTGTCTCTATGTCTCTCTGTCTGTCTGGCAAGTGCACGCACCCTATAGAATTCCACTCTCAGGTGATAAACTGTGCCCCCCTTCACTATTTAGAAAGAATGGATAGTTTAAGAACAGGTAGGTTGGGGCTCGGTGGAGGTGCAGTGGTAACACAGTGATCTGTGCACCTGACCCATGTTGGAAGTTTCCGGCTTAGCTTCCCTGAACACAAAACATGGCAGGAGCTGGGGATGCCAGGAGCTGAGGAGTGTATTGTGGCATGGAGACCCTGTTGCAGTTTCTCTCTCTCTTTTGCTTATGAGAGAAATAAAGAAACCTTAGAAAAAATCATTAGGAAGAACTTACAAATAATGAGTCAACCATTAACATCTACCTGTACCTCTCAGGTACTTGAAAACAGCCTGAGCTCTAGAACTGCCCGAGCAATCTTGCTTAAATACTTCATTTTCCTCAACTAAAACTTTCTTTGTCAAAGCTAAGATAATTGTAAACTTTAGTTCAGGTCAATATTAGTATATCACAAATTCTAAACTTAGCAGATCTTAATTAGTGAAATTTTTCTCTATTAATAAATTTTACAAGTCAAACCTACTTCTTAAGGGATCTGACCATAAACTGGGCCAAGCAATTTGTTAGATCGAAGGTCATCACTTGGTGCTTTAGGTTTACATGAAGATGACTCCAGCTTTTTCAGGTAGGAGCTGCCATCTGTTTCCTTGGTTAAACTGGACTCCACAAAACAGTGAGCCTTGACTCCCGCCCAAGTTTTCCATGATACTGAGGCAATGCGGTTCTCGTTATGGTGATTGCTACCATAATCCCTCTATGCCGTCTGCAAAAGTGAAGTATAATATATTCCAAGGCAAAATCGTCTTTGTTTATTCGTAGATCTGCTTCCTGTCATGGGCACAGATAATTAAGAGCTAACTGTAGTTCCAGGGCCTAGCACCTGGGAAGGGCCTGAGATGGAGACACTGGCATCGAACCCCCAGAGTACATCCTTTCCCCTGCTTCTCTCAGGACTTGAGACCATGATCAGGACATTCTCTCTCCATAGGCCTGGACGACCAGTCGCCACCCTGACATACATCCTGCAGTTTATGGGGGTGGGGGCTAATGTTTCACAGTCCGAGTCTGTTGGCTCACAATGGAGGAATACCATCACAGGATCACATGAGGAACAATAACAAGGGTGCCACGTGGTCTCGGAGTGAAGAAGGCGTCTGTCAGTGGTGGAACTAAGGGGAAGACCACAGTGGGATTGCCATGGATGGGTTTCTACCCCAAAGCCGCTGAGCACTAGGTGATCGGTACATCCTTTGGTGTCACCCAGCTGTGAGCGGTACCCAGCACATGAGATCGGAATAAGGTCTGAACTTCTGTCCCTTTCTGAGCACAGACTCCCTAAATCCATCTCAAGAGACTTCCATTAGATATCAGAGATATATCTCCTCCCCAAAACACTTTAAAATCCTGCTGATTCTTCTGGATCGGGCAATTGGTATCTTTAGTGTAAGTTTGTCTTTACATATAAATGAGGTCTGTTTGAAAAATTAACTTCACACCCAAAGGAGAATGGCTTGGAGCTGGAGTAAGACAGGAGCTAATAATAAGGTCTGCTCCACTCTCCGCAGATGGATAAAATCCTCTCTCTCCAACCAGGTGTAGATGTGCCCTATTCCTTGTGAGTCCACACTGATACCAAAAGGTATTGATCTGGAGGCAGGTGGGGTGCCGCAGTAACACAGTGCACTGTGAGGCCAATCCTCAGGGGCAGGTTCAGTGTCTGCAGCCAGAGACCTCCCTATACACACCGGGCAAGGGCCTGCCCATGGTCTGGGGCTGGCTGAGGCTGCGGGGGATCTCAGTGTGGGGCCTTATTGGGGCTGCCTGTCTCTTTGTCTCTATATTTGTCTCTCTTGCAATTATAATTAATTAACTAATTAATTAATTAAAATGTGCTAATCTAAAAGAAACTGGTATGTTTACCTGGTGTGACAGGCCAAGTTCACAGACTGCAATCAGCAACCCAGGTTCTGTCTTGAACTCTGCCACTCACTCACAGTGACCTTGATGGTTCCCCCATTGTTGAAGACCTCTCTGAGCTCTGTCCTCATCCAAAAGATGGAGAAGTAAGCTGAACAGGCTCTGAGGTCCTTTCCAATTGCAATTCTACACTTCCATATAACGCTCCTTTTCCCCAAAATGCAAAAGACTTTGTAACCTTGTTTATGCGAATGTAAACCGAGATCAAAGGATCCTTATTACATAGAAAACAAACATGACAAATTTCGCAGGGATGAGAGTAACCTCTTACAGTTGGTTCAAAGTGTTTCTGATAACAGGAAGATAACAGAGCTTGAAAAACCCTCCACCACGGAGTCCTTGGCATAGCACAGAACTCGGGTGTTGCCATGGTCCAAATAAACACTGTGAAACAGTCCTTGATCTTAGTCTTTTAGGCACTTGGAACATTTTTCTCTTTGTAAAATGTTGGCTGCGGTGTCCAAGACAGACACTGGCCCTTCTGACTACCTTCTGCTGCTGTAAAGACCCCCTCTGGAGTAGGCTGTGTTCCGAGCGGGCCATCCCACCAACCTCCTGCCAGGGATGGACCCGCCATCCATGCCTGCATTTCCTGTCCAACAGAACTCCATCATCCCTGCATGCGAGCAGCCTGGGGCAGGACACTGTCACTATGTAACCTACGATCTGCATTTGCCTCAATCTCCAGGCACGAGGATGACGTTCAGCACTTCAAGGTCATGCGAGACAACAAGGGTAACTACTTCCTGTGGACCGAGAAGTTTCCATCCCTGAATAAACTGGTGGACTATTACAGGACGACTTCCATCTCCAAACAGAAGCAGATCTTCCTGAGGGACAGGACGCGAGAAGATCAGGTATGCTCTAGGTTCTGATCAGCCCCAGCCCAGAGACGGTCAGCAGCCTGAGTTCCTATGCGATCCTCCAAGAACATGCCTTTGAGGGGCAGATCCTCTAAGTATCCTGAAAGGCAGGGTAAATCTGAAGTCAGATCTCAGTTTAAATCCTAGCTTAATTCTTCCTCACCACATGACTGGAAAGTTCTCTGATCCTGTTTCCTCACCCTTAAAGTAGGGGTAATGGTGACCCCCTACTTCACAGATAGTTGGGAAGGCAAGTGCAGATAATGTATCCCCGTCTGTCACATCATCCCTGATCACGTGACAAACATGATCTTTTACATTGGGTGCTGCCGTATTGCAGTTCATAGACATTACTCCATCGGCTTTCACCCCAGCTCAGGAGTTGCCCAAGGATGTAGGAGTTGGAGGTGACAGACAAGGAGAACAGAGAACAGCAGCACTAAAGCAGCAGGTGGAGCTTTGTGATGGGATGAGTAGGAGGTGGGGTCTGGGACACTGGAAGAGAAAACTGAACCTGGAATCCTTGCTACAACTTGGAGTATAGAATACTATTTTCATAGAAAATGCATCAGACAGAACTGGCATTGAATCCTGATGGTATGGAGAGAAGGAAAATACCTGTCAGGACCAGCAGATGGTGTAATGGCTATGTCACTAGACGCCCATGTGGTCGACTACAGTTCGAGTCCCGGACCCGGTGGCTTAAACTCACGTCGGATGCGTGTGCATGCATGCCCAAGATCCTGAGAGGAGAATGGAGGAGAAGGGATTGCGGCGTGGCCATCCTCCCTGGGGGGTGATTTCTCACTTTCTGTTTGTCTCTCTCTGTCTTTCTGGCAAGCGCACATACTCTATGTAAAAAACCTCTCCAAAAAAAGGAAAGAAAGAAAGGAATATCTCTGTCACTGGGCTGGTGTGAGGATGAAATGAAATAATACAGTTATTGCACTGCCATGGAGTTGAGTCCATAGTAGGCACAAAGGAAATGTTAACTCACCTCCCACTAGTACATTCTCACGTTCTCACACATACTATATAAACAAATATTTCAAAGAAAATAACATGGTTAAAAGGAACAAGAGTTATAGGAAGCAACATGGGCTAGAATAGTTGAAATCCTAGGAACATGTTATTTCAAAGGAAAAAGCCCCTCCCCCCTTGGTAAAACAGAGAGAGGGAGAAAAGGAGAATAAGTATTTTTGATAGGGTCTCACCATGTCATCACCCTCCTGCTCCAGCTTCCCAGTTAACTGAGGATTACAGGCATGTGCAGCCATGCCCAGCGTGTTCAGGTTGGCCTTGGAACCGAACCTGGGCCTCTTGTGCAGCTTCCAACCTCCCCAGCAATGGTGCTACCTATGTACCACCATGGCTGTGCCAGGCATTGAGACTTTTTTTTATTTAACTTTATGTATGTTTATTTTTGACCGGAGAGGGACAGAGTGAGACAAAGAGAGAGGGAAAGTGAGAAAGAAAGCCGCCCAGGTCTGGGACTCGAACCACAGTCGGCCATGTGGAAGTCTAGTGCTCTTAACCACCACACACCACCTGCGGGGCCCAGGCATTGAGACTTTTAAAGTCACATGTGCTTTGAGGAAGTAAAGAAAACTCTCCCATTCAAGTCATTGCTGTTTTTTTCTTTTCTTTTCTTTTCTTTTTAATTTACTATGAGGCACATGCACTCACTGGAGAGAGGGAAGAGTGGAAAGTGAGAAAGCACTCTCCCTGGTGGGGAGGTAGGGAAATGGCCACTGTGCAGTCTCTTCCCCTCCATTCTCCTCTCAGGATTGTGGGCATGAGACACGTGTGCCTGGCATGTTTTCCACGCTACCAGGTCAGGACTTGAACCTTACAGTCAGCCTAGTGGAATCTAGTCACCTACCTCCATGTTACCAGCTGGCCCTCCTTGGCTGTTTTTTAAGGCTGAGAAGTTACAGTCAAAGGGGGGAAGGGCGTTCCCATGAAGTGCACACAGAAGTTCAGAAAAGAAAACAAAGGTTAGCCAAGACCTTGAACCAGGAAACGGACAGAGGTATTAACTGACTAGGATGTGTGTTCAGAGATAAGAGAGGTGATAAAATATTTCGTTAAACTATAAGAGATGAAATGAATTAGTATTTGTAAAGTGCTAGAACAGTATACAGGCCTAGCATATATTAAGCCCAGGGCCCTAGGGGATTGTTTGTTAAATGAGAATATCAACAAAATATTCTGATTCCTGGTTGTTAGAGCATTAAGTAGAAAGGCCTTGCTCCTTCCTAACATGCCCCGTGGCAGGCCCGGTTTCCATGGTGCGGCAAGAATGTAGCTGTTTGGGTCTCTGTCACCAGGCTATAAATGGCAGTCTGAAATCATGCAAAGTCAATAGCCGAGCTTATCTGGAGGGTAGGATGTCCCGCAGTGTGGCGACGTGATAAGGAGGGGTGGCATTGTGTCAGTAAAACGGAATATTTCAGCTTGATTACACAGAGAAAAACAAGCCCACAGAATGGACTAAATGCAAACATGTGGACAGTGTTGGTCTATCAGCAGGACCTGAACTCCTGAAGCTGGGAGAGTCTGAGGGTATAGAGGCCACTTTTGAGAAGGCGAAGGTCCACACATCAGTTCACATTAAGCTGCCCCCACACCACCAGCTGTCTCTCAGAGCTGTGCTGAGCAAAGTCTCGGAACAGCTGCTAGAGGGGTGGGGAGGAGCCAAAGATCCAGAGGAGGACGATTCACAGCATCTCTGTTGTCTCTCTCCCAGGGTCGCCGGGGCAACAGCCTGGACCGGAGGTCCCAGGGAGGCCCACAGCTCAGTGGGACTGTGGGGGAAGAAATCCGGCCCTTGATGAACCGGAAGCTGTCTGATCAACCCCCACCTCCTCCCTTGCAGTTCTACCAGCACCCGCAGCCCCCTGCACAGTACCCCCCCGCGCCACAGCCCTCCCAGCAGCGGTACACGCAGCAGCACCATTTTCACCAGGTACCTTGGGAGAATGAAGTGGAGCATATAAGCACATGGGCAGGAGGATCTGCCTTCACCCCAGGCTCAGGCCAGGGGAGGCACATCCCAGGCCTGGCCAGCCTCATCTGGCCTCACAGAGCTCATGAAGAAGATCCCGGGCCCCCAACACGGCAGAAACATGGAAACTGCTCATAGCAAAGTAGTCTCTGTGCACTAGACAGCCCCTACCTGGGACACATGCACACTCTTACCCTGAGCTTCAGTGACCGACTTCTTCATTTTCTTACCAGCACAATTCCAAATCTATTCATGCCCCGTACCCCGTCTGGCTGTTGAGATCTGAAAAAAAAAAAAAAAAAAAAAAGACCGGATTAATGCACACAATGGAGCCGTGGTTATTTATTTACTACCTCCAGCCTTGTTCCAGATGAGATTTCAGGCAGGCTTACCAAGATGGACAGTACAGCCAGATAACATCGGTCCTAAATTCCTCAGCGGGAAGCACAGTCCTTTGTGAACTTTGTGAACTGCCCGCATCCGTTTCCCCAGCCTAGAGTCCTGCTTCATGCCCCTAGGCCCCCTGAAACACATTGAGCAACTGGGCTCTACCTTAATTGCCCCCTTACCTCTTTGACGTTTTACATGCCGGTCCATCTGCCTGAAGTGTTCTTCTCTGGTCTGTCTTACTCCTAAGTTTGTATTCAATCATCACCTCCTCTATGAAGGCTTCCCTGATTTTCCCAGTCACACACACTTTTCTGTCTGCTTACTGAATGCTTTAGTGTAGATATTGGGTGGTTGGAAAAGTCATGAAGTATCTGTTTTTCTATGCAAAAACACATCATGACTTTTCTGATGACCCTTTAAACAGAAGTTCCATGAAGACAGGGGCTTGTCTTTCCAGTAGCTGTCCCTGGCATCTGTATGGTACAGAGACATGGTAGGTGCCTGGTATGTTTCTGCCTGGCTACATGGGACTGCCCACACCTTGCCTTCAGAGTCTGAGGTCCCATCCCCCTCCTTGCCCCTCTCTCCACCATCCAGCTCTTAATATCGCCACTGATAATTAAACACTGACTGACTCCAGCAAAGCCCTGGGGAGCCTGGGACAGACGCTCCAGGCAGTGGGGTGACAGGTCCCGTGTCGTTCTAGGACCGCAGAGGAGGCAGCCTCGACATAAACGACGGGCACTGTGGCATGGGCTTGGGCAGCGAGATGAATGCCGCCCTCATGCACCGGAGACACACGGACCCAGTGCAACTCCAGGCGGCAGGGGTATGTGCACGTCCCCTCTGGTTCCCGGGGAAGGGCACAGGGATGGAGCTCAGTGGAGGAGGCGGGAGAGGCAACCAGGGAAATGGCTGGTGCTGCAGGAGACGACACGGAGCACAAAGCTTACACCAGAGAGGTGGGGACTCGGTGCCTAACCGTGTGGGGGGACAGCTGGGGCCGAGCTGACCGGCCTAGCACCTTCCGGTCTCTTCCTCAGTCCGGCAGTGGCCTTGCCAATTCCGTGGCCCTGTAGTTCCAGTGGTGGGAGACGGCTGCCTTTACCATGGCCATCCCCAGGCTGACTCAGTCACACTAACAGGGCTGTCCGATTGGGCTATCACCATTCTGTTTGTTGCCTGAAGGAAATACAGATAGCACCTACCCTTGGGGCCTTGGAGAATAACCGTTCTATTGTAAAAGTCCTGAGTCTCAGCCAGGAGCGGTAGCATATGCCAGTAATCCCAGATACTCCAGAGGCTGAGGATTGTGAGTTCAAAGCCAGCCCAGGCGACATAGCAAGAGCCTTCTCAAAATAAATCAATATAAATACACATGAACCTCCTGAGTCTCAAGCATGACACGAGTGAGTTCTGGTAACTTCGTGTTCAGAGCTCTGCATCTCACGTCTGCTTTAAGCTGTGGGATCAGCCTTCAGGAAGGGTTGCTTCCAGAGCACTGGGACATGTGGGAGGAGCCAACAGGGCCTGCTGCATAAGGAGGGCCCAGACATTCCCTCAGTGGAAACTGTGCTTCCCCACAGCGAGTGCGGTGGGCCCGGGCACTGTACGACTTTGAGGCCCTGGAGGAGGACGAGCTGGGCTTCCGCAGTGGAGAGGTGGTCGAGGTCCTGGACAGCTCCAACCCGTCCTGGTGGACCGGTCGCCTGCACGACAAACTGGGCCTTTTCCCGGCCAACTACGTGGCACCCATGATCCGGTGAGCCCTCGGGGCTGAGGGCTGTGTCTGAAGCTGCCTGTAAGAAGAGAATGGCAAGAGAAGAAAGCTGGACTGCCTCTAGTGCACGCACGCGCACACACACGTCTGCACGTGGGTACGGGTGCCTGTGCACACGGCGTGCTCTCAGTGACTGACTGGCAACTGGGTTGGCTCGTTGTTGATATGGAAAGGGACTCAGGTGGAGAATGGTTCTTACTTTTTGACCCAGAAGACAGTGAGGGAACTGGGAAGTGGGTGGGGAGGACAGGAAAATGAAACAAAACTTCTTCCTGCCCTGAGTGCTCTCAGCTGCCTCCTTGTCTTGGGAATTTCCACGGAGAGTAGCTAAGCAGCGGCCATACCTTAGTGGACGTGTCCTCACACACCCACAAGCCCCATCCCCTGAGGGGGTGCCTTTCCTCCCCTTCTCTGAGGTGCGGGCACTGCGACGTTGAGAATTAAGGTGCAGCCAGTTTGAGGTGGGACAGGAGCAGCAGTGTGGGAAAGGGAAAAGCCCCTGCCTGGGAAGGCTGGCCTCCTGCCCACGCCCAGCCTTGCCAAGACTTGGACCTCCATCCAGTGAATACTCCTGGTGATCCTCTTCCCTGGGAGGACGGCAGAGGCTTCAACACAGAGAGCTCGAGATACCAGCTAGGCTGCAGAGCCGAGAGCTGGGCCATGAGGATTTCCACAGGCCCCTGTGGTTTACCCGGCTCTCACCTGTTTCCCCAGCTGCAAAGACAGCAGCAGCAAAGCCCTGGCTGAGACCACTGGCTCTGAGAGCCAGCACTTCCCAGTGACAGGATGTCTCTTCAAGCTGTGTTTCCCTCTTGAACCTCTGTGTCTTGAAAATACCTTGCCAGTGGCACAGAGAGGTGCCCATTTTACGAGAGCATTAACAACTAAGTGACCCTGAGTCTGGGCAGGAGCTGGCTTGGAGATGAGCTTCTGTCCGACTGTTGGGTCACTGCCAGCTTCCCACCTCCACTGCCACCATCCTCGTCATCACCTCAAACTAGAACGTGTGTCCCAGTGCTCACCCCAGGGTGTGATGCATTCAGCCTGGTGAGGGTGGGGTAGGAAGACCCTGGAGAGGAAGCTTAGTGTCCCGGTGGAGCCTGGGAGCAAATGTGTCTGCAAAGAGCATTTGAAAGAAGTATACATGCCTGTGCATGCACACACCCGTGTGTGCATGTGTGTGGATGTGCATGTGCACCTGTGTTGAGGTGTTTGCGTGCTTGCATGTGTGTGTGTGCTGAGACCAGAAAGAAAGGGTTGGCATGAAGGTGCTGGTGCGGGTGCAGGGAGGGGAGGGGCCTGCTTGTTTCTGTCCCTGCCCTCCCTGTCTAAGGAGGGATGGGGCACAGTAGTAACTGAAGATGATAAGGGAAGAAAGTTTCTTTTTAGAGATTTCTGCTATAGGGCAATGGCTGCAGACACTCCTTGCTCACTCCACTCTCCACTGCCTCTACCAGGCTCATTGCTCTTCCCTCCCGTGCACACCTCGGAGTCCCCTTTCTCCCTTTCTCTGAAGGGAACACGGGGATCTGAGAATCAGAGTCACAAGGGACAGAGCTTATGTTACTCCAGCAGTTACTCCTGAGTCAGAAACTTTCTTCCTGGGACGAGCAGATGTTGTAATGGTTGTGTTGCTGGATTCCCACAGGGTTGACAGTGGTTTGAGTCCCGGACCTGGCAGCTTCCTATTCATGCTGGGAGCATGTGTGTGCAGGCACAAAATCCCAAGAGGAGGAGAAGGGATTGCAGTGTGGCTATCTCCCCTGAGGGTTGATTTCTCGCTTTCTGTCTCTCTGGCGAGTACACACACCCTATAGCAAAAATCTCTCTAAAAAGAAAGAAACTTTCTTCCCTTATTGAGGTGAAGAAGCAGCACAACCAAAGGTAACAGGAGGCCCAGTGGGACCAGTGAGAAAGGGCTGGGGTGCTAAGTCGGCGGGCAGACAGCACAACACAGGGAGGACCAAGGCAGGTGGTATAGGCAGAATCAGAGTGAGAAGCTTCGCTGCTGCAGGAAGCAAGAACGAAGAAACCAGAAGAGTAAAAAGAATGAGGCGGGGCCAGCAGGTGGTATGGTGGCTAAGGTGCTGGACTCCTATGTGGTCAACCACAGTTTGACTCTTGGACCAGTGGATTGAAAATCACACCAGGTGCCTCCTGGACCAGTGGATTGAAAATCACACCAGGTGCGTGTGCATGCATGCCCAAAATCCTGAGAGGAGCACGAAGGAGAAGGGATTGTGGCATGGCCAGCCTCCCTAGGGGGTGATTTCTCACTTTCCCTCTCTCTGTCTCTCTTTGGCAAGCACACAAACCCTATAGCAAAAATCTAAAAAGGAAAAAGAACAAGTCAAAGTCCTCCTAGGCTATCCTGGTGCCAGGTGGCATGAACTGTCACACTAAATAAGAGCCAAAAGTAATGTTGGATTTACAGTATTCACAAACCACATGCTTTAGACAGCTCTCAGACTTAGCAATCTGTCTGATTGTGCGGGAGGCCCGGCCCCAGTTAGGACAGAGGTGAATGATTCGGGCTGGTCTAGGCTCTGCATCCTTCTCTTCTCAAGGAAACGGTAGTCACACCAGTGCCCTTGGAGTGTGGGCTGTGCCTGGCGCCAGTGCTGCACACCCTCAGGCCGGGTCGGCTGACTACACAGAACCCTCTGGAAGTGGGTGCTCTGTTCTACCCAAGGCCCTTGAGGGAGTGTGTGGGAGCATTTGTTTTTGAGGTGCTAGGACTGCCTCACCCCACTCGGCAGCAAAGTTCAAGTCAGAGAATCACCCAAACCACCCGGGAGAACATGAGCTCTCAGGGACCAAGCTGAGAAGACCAGGACCAAACTGTCCACCCTGGTGGGGAGGAGGAACTGTGTTCCCGGGCCCAGTGCTGCTGGGGAGCATATGTGGAGTTGATCTTCCTGCACCCCCGTTTCTGCCTGATGGCATTTCCACCAGGGGGTGTCCACCCTGCCCTCTCCCAGCCACACAGCAGCAGCCCACACTGACTCTAGGCGACGTGGGAGCAGGAAACTGCCAGAGGAAAACCAGTTCCTGTTGGACCAGTTGGGTTTTCCTAATGCTTGCTGAGGCTCGCTGCATTTCAGCTGTCCGCACCTGCCACTGCCCACCCACTTTTAGATGGCCTTAGGGTGACCTGCTGCTTTTTGAAATTTAAAGTAACTCCCAAATCACTGTGCTTTGTTAAAATGCACATTTTCATTCAGGCCAGGCCCACATTTTTTTGATTTTGTTTTTGCCATAGGGTGCTTATAGGAAGAACAGAGAAAGAGACAGTGAGAGGGGAAGTGAGAAATCACCTCTCCAGGGGATGGCCACACCATAGTCCCTTCTCCTTCATTCTTTTGGGATTATGGTCATGCGCGCGCACACACATTCTCGATGTGATTTTCAAGCTCCCAGATCGGGGACTGAAACGGTGACTGGCTACACGGGAGTCCAGCTCCTTACCCACCACGCCCACTACCTGCCACATTTCTAACAAGCTCCCAGGTGCTGTCGCTGGGTCCTCACTTGGCTTAGCAAGAGCAGAGAACTTGATAGTGTGCCAACCCACCACCAAAACCTAGTTGGACTCTTTTCTGGAAATTTTCAACCATTTTTTCTCTTTTGCTAACAAGTCAGTCACTTTGGCTTCAGGATAGATGCCATGCAGAGCCATCGTATGACATCATTCAGATCTGGCAGCCCAAGTGACTTATTATTTTAGCAGCTTTGTCTCTCCATCCGGGATCAAACACCTTTCGAGGGAGAGGCATTCTGCTAAAATGCAAACAGGAACGTCTTAATAGCAGTTGCTTTTAGCATGAGCAGAGGTTTCAGAAATTGCAATAGCTTCCGCAGGAAATGTTTAAACATAGCACTGGCTCCCTTTGAGTACGGCCCTGGGTGAGGCAGGGCCTACGTGACATCATTAAATCTCAGCTAAACCAAAGCAAAACACCCACTTTGGGAACAGATGGCTTGGCCAAAGTAGTTGCTGTCTGCCTCGTCTAAAGTCAGCACTTCAGCCTTTCTATACTAAGGCAGCAGTGTGAGAAAAACCTTGTTGTCTCCTCTTTTTGAAAATACTTCGCAATTCCTTTACTTTGCTCCAGTCCCATGGCCATCCCACCATCATCTCTTCTTTAGGCAACTGTATTTTTTTTTAATTTGCTATAGGGCACACGTGCTTACTAAAGAGTGAGAAAGCATGGGGGCGGCGTGGAGCTGGCCACACCACAGTCTCTTCTCCACTCTCCTCTTGGGATTTGGGGTATGCATGCACACTTGGCATGTTTCTCAAGCTACCAGGTCTGGGACTCGAACTGCTCAGTCAACCACGTGAGATCCAGCCACCTTAACCACTGTGCCACTAGCTGGCCCTGTGTAACTATATTACCTGCCCACTGCCTCCCTCTCCAGCCTCTTCTTGTGCCACTGCCCCCACCCCACTGACCTTTCATTCTCCAGATGAGCAAGGGTTTGGGGACAAATCCTTCGTCCCTGCTGGTCCCTCTGCCCAGAAGGTACATCCCTGCTCTTCACTTGCTAACTCTTGTTTATCTCCAGAGCTGACTTTAAATGTCACTTCCTCAAACAGTCCTTCCCTGACCCCTCATCTGAAGTAATCCTGGGCCAGACAGTGGCGTGGTGGTTAAGGCAGCTGAATCTCACATGGCTGATTGAGCGGCTCATGTCTGGATCCTACAGCACACGTGCTCAAAATCCCAAGAGGAGGATGAAGTAGAAGGCATTGAGGCCTGGCCATCCCTCCAGGGGATGCTTTCTCACTCTCCTTGTCTCTCTCTCTCTTTCCAGCGATGCCCCGCCCTATAGCAAATCTTTAAAAATGAATAAAGTAATTTTTCCTAGCAGACTATCTCGAGACTCCGCAGGCTTTTCCTGTGCACACAGAGAGGACACCAGACTGGGCGGCATGACTGAGACTGTGAGCCCCGGGGCAGGGACCATCTCTGTGTGGTAAACCTGGTAGGCCAGCTTCTCGCACTGTGTCCAGGGGCTCAGTAAATCTTTGACCGGTGAATAAACAAGTGAAGCCTGCCTCATCTTACCTATTCATTCATTCCATAACTCAAACGTTCTAGGCGTTACAGACGCACAGATGCAGACAAGGCCATGTCAACAGCACCCTTCCTCTCCGGTCTCTAACGAGCCCAGGCACCAGTGTGCCCTCGTCGCCTACTTGTGTTCTGGTTGTGTTCTGCCGTCCGGCTTGCCATTGCTGCCAAAGCCTTCCCTGAGACTGGGATCCACTATGCGTGACTCATCAGTCGGCGAAATGGCTCCATCCGTCAGGACCCCAGATTCAACCCACAGTCCCTTTAGTGAGGAGGCCGGGAAGGGGTGGGGCAGAGACTGGCCTGTGCCCAATCCTGGGAGGTGCTGCTCACCCAGAGTCCCTTATAGTCTTCCAGGGGACACTGACCCCTTTACCTCTGAGCAGTCTCCCCAGCAGACAGGACTGGGGAACCCCCTGCTTCTCTCTTGTCCCACTCTCATCTGTCACTGTTGCCCCTTTCTCCTTTGCTGAAAAATAAACAGCCTTTTGCCTCTTCATTTGCACGGTAGAGACCACACAGGGGCCACCACAAAGGGGCCCCCACACAGGGGCCTGTGGACTGCCCTCCACTGCACAATCTGGGCTCAGTTCTAATCCATTCATTTCTTTAACAGATATTTACAAAGCGCCTCCTAGGGTTGGACAGAGTCTGTCATCCGGTCCTTCCCATCCCTCCACTCCTCTCCCGTCTGTGCCAAGGCCAAATGCCTTATTTCCAACTTCACTCCCTAGTCTCCCAGAGACTGCAGCAAGTTGGGAACCAGCCTTCCTGTCTCCTCCTATCTGTCCCCTTCTAATCCAGCCTCCGCAGGCTGCCAGAGAGATCTTATTAATATGCAAAGCTGATGACATCAGGCTCCCATTCAAATCCTTCCGGGGCTTCCCACAGCTCTCAGGCTGGAGTTTAAAAGGCTTAGCTCCACTCTAAAGGCATTTTGTGATCTGGCTGCTGCCTGTTTGTTCAGCCGCATCTTCCACATCTCCGCTCCCAGACACCCTCTGCGTCAGTTCTCCTGAACTATTCATAGGCCCCGAACGCGTCACATTGTCTCAGACCTCTGAGCCTCTCACCTTCTGTTCCTTCTGCTGGATTGCCTCTCCCCCTTTTTGTGTCTGGACTGCTACTGTCAATAGTACTTTCAGCGATGTTGAAGAAGTCCTGTATCTGCTCTGCACAGTGTTGTAGCCACCAGCGCATGTGCCTACTGAATACTTGAGATGCAGCTAGTGACTGAGTGTCATAGTCACTTTGGCAACTGGCTACCTTATTGGCCATTGTGGGCCCAGACAACTGTTACTCATTTTGAAATCCTTGGCTCAGGGCTCAAGGGATCTGCTAGCAAAGCGTTGCAACATCCGGGCTGACATCAACGCCTTGCACCTTGCACGTGTGTTCCTGTAGCATCCTTGTCTGGCTCTATCCCAGTGCTCAGAACACTGTCAGTGGTTTGTTGGTCTTGTGCCCAGTAGAATGAACACTTTCGAGGGCAAAGGCAACTCGATACATTGTTGCTGCATGAGCAGTGGTATGCTGTTAAAGGTTTAACACCTGGCTCTCTGAGAGAAAGCCCTCATTTGTAGCACTTGCCAATTCTGTGGTGTAAACACTCCCACTGTGTGTGAAGAGAATGAGGAGACAAGCCACAGACTGGGAGAAAACACTTATAAAAGACATACCTGATAAAGGACTGTTATCCAAAATATACGAAGAACTCTCAAAATGCCACAATAAAGAAATGAACAACCTATTTTTTTAAATGGGGAAAATGGGGGCCAAGAGTGGCACAGCAATAACAGAACTGGACCCACATGGGAAAGGGCCTGGGTTCTTGTCCTGGTGCCTCCCTGAGCACGTATCTATGATCCAAGTCAGATGAGACTGGGGGTGCATTGTGGCATTAAAACCCTGTTGGGGGTCTCTGTTTCTCTTTCTCTCATGGAAATAAATAAACTTAAAAAAAAAAAGGACAAAATGGCCCAACTTGGTGGTGCAGTCATAGCATACAAGACTTCAGTGCTGGAGGCCACAGGGCCAGCCATGGTTAGAATGGGTTTGGATCTCCAACCCAGCTGTTCTGAAAGGTGCTGAGCACGCATGTGTGTGCCCAAGATCCTGACAAGCTGGAGGGCCAGGGGAAGGAAATCACAGCATGGCCAGGCCCTGTCAAGGGTGTCACCCCTATTGCTCATGCCTAGGTACAAACATATTTTCCATTATGAATAAAATAAACTTTAAAAAATAGGCAAAAGTGGGACCAGCAGGTGGTGTGGTAAAGGCGCTGGACTCCCGCATGGCTGACTATGGTTCAAGTTCTAGATGCTTTTTCATTCTCTCTCTCTCTCTCTCTCTCTCTCTCTCTCTCTCTCTGTGGTGAGCACATGTGCCCTATAGCAAATTAAATAATAATAATAAATAAAATTAAATAATTATTAAAAATAGGCAAAAAAATCTGAGCAGATACCTTACTGAAAAAGATAGATTGCAAATAATCATATGAAAAGATGCTCAACATCATATGTCATTAGAGAATTACAGATTAAAACAATGAGAGGGGGCCAGTAGGTTGTGTGGTGGTTAAGGTATTGAACTCCCACATGGCAAACCATGGTTCGAGTCCTAGATCCAGCAGCTTGAAAATCACACCAAGTGTGTGTGCATGCATGCCCAAATTCCCAAGAGGAGACTGGAGAAGGGGGTGTGGTCTGGCTGTCTCCCCTAGGAGGATGATGATTTCTCACTTTCCCCTTCTCAGTCTCTAGGGAGTACATGTGCCCTATGGCAAAAACCTAAAAATAAATAAATAAAACAATGAGAGATCACCTCACACCTATTAGAATGCCCAAGATCCAAAACACTGACGACATAAAATGCTGGTGAGAATGCGGAGCAACAGAAATGCTCATTCACTGCTGGTGGGAGTGCAAAATGGTGAGGCCACTTTGGAAAACAGTTCAGCATTTTTTTTTTTTTTACAAAACTAGAGTTACTCTTTACCATATGATTCAGCAATCCCACTCCTTGGCATTTACTAAAAAGAGTGGAAAACCATGTCCACACACACACCTCACATGAATGTAGAAAGTTTATAGAAGCTTTATCTTTATCTAGTAATTGCCACACTTTGGAAACAGCCAAGATGCCTTCAGTAGGCGAATGAATAAACTGACTACATCCACACAATGGAATATTCGACCCTACAACAAAATGAGCTATCCAGTCATGAAAAGACATGAAAGAACCTTAAATGCGTGTAACTAAATGAAATAAGCAAATCTGAAAAAGTTACATGTTGTGTGGTTCTAATTATACGACATTCTGTAAAAGGAAAAACTATGGAGACAGTAAAAAGGTCCAAGACTGCCAGGAGTTGGAGGGAGAGAGGTGAAGAGGAGGAACACGGGATTTTTAGGGCAGTGAGATGACGGTGCATGTTCCATGATGGTGGTTACCATCCAGACCTGGAGAATGTGCAACGCCAAGAGTGAGCCCTGATGTAAAGCAGGGACTGTGGGTGACCATCATGTGTCAACACAGGTTCACCACTCGGGAAACACAGGACGGTGCTGGGAGACGGGGGTGGTGAAGGAGGCTGTGCGTGTATGGAGATGGGGTATGTGGGGCTCTCTGTTCCTTCTGCTCCATTTTGCTATGAACTGAAGACTGCTCTAAAAGATAAGGTCTACTGGAAAAAGAACGAGTGCCATCACGACTGATGTCAAGCTACATTGTGACACCCCAAGGTTGGAGTGGAGAGTCAGGTGCTCTGCTGGCTCCATGAGCAGTCAGAAGCTGGCCCCAGCATACCACTACGAGAACGAATGAACAAATGAGTGAATGACACTGGGAGTGCTAGAGAAGCCTTCAGGCTCTTTAAGTCCCTTCAGACCTGCGGGAGGCTGGGCATGCAACTGCAGACCTGATTCTGGTTCCAACCCAGGAGATAAAGGATCCGGGAGTCATTTCTTTGACTTATTCAGGAACAGGGACATTTGTTTTCTTCGAGTCCTTTCTCTTTAATACCAAGACTTGTTCAGGCATCTACTAAGGGGCTGACTCAGACTAGAGGAGAGTGAGGCTGAGCAAGAAAATGGAAGACTGACCAAAGTACCTTAGACGACCAGGGCTTATGATCTCTCATAACAAGAAGTCCGGAGGCAGGCGGTTCTTCCCTCGCTTAATTCAGTGACTCAACAATGCCATCCTCTGAGCGTCCGTGGAGTCTCTTCTCAATGGCTGTTGCAGTTCTAGACATCACATGTAGATGTGAGGACATCCAATAAAGAAGAGGTACATCCCCTCCAGCAAGGAGCTGGGGATATGAACTGTGGCTGCCATGTGGGGTCCAGCTTCTCTTGAGCCAGGCGTTACCACTGGGCCATGGAGCTTGTTCCCCATTCGATTTTAACAAATAAGAAAAACCTTTCCCAGAAGCACTCCAGGCTCTGGAGGTCAGTGAGAGTCCCTCTGATCCCACTAGCAAGATTACATCACATGCCATTCCTAAACCAACCATTTCCATGAGAATCACACCACCAAGACTGGTGTATGCCAACTGCCAGAACTTGGGAACCAAGGCAGGGATCTGCCCACAAGAAGACGATGGGGTGAGGGTGGGGGTTGGGCATGGCAGTCAAGCCCCATAGCCAGGCCATTCCATAAACTTTTTTTTTTTTGAGAAAATTAAGAAACCAGAAGGCAGAGTGAGGGAGCCCAGTTCCCAACTTCTCACCCTCCTAAGTTAGAATGCCTTACACGGACACACACACATCTCTCCATCAGCTTTTCTCTATGGGATCTGATGGAATCCAGGCTAAGCCAGCGAGTCAGTGGAGATAGGGTCCGTGTATTTAAAAAAAGCAGCGCTGTATGTGGTGTAGCCCTATGGCTGCTGTGGGGACGAAAGCTTCAGCCAGAGGCCATGCAGCAACTCACTGATCCTGGCATGAAACTCCCCCTCCCACCCCTGCACGAACGCTCTCTGCAGGGTCATCTGTGGCCGTGCTGTGACGTAGGCAATCCCATTTCTACACTAAATCCCCCAGGGGGCAGCGCGTGGTGTCTCACTCTCCTAGCTTTGTCCTGGTTATGGGAGTTGCTAGGTAACTGCTTCCCACGCCAGAGGAGGCTCCGTTACCATGGCAAGTCCAGATGAGGCAGAGGGTGCAAAGGAACAGGAGCACTGGCCAGGGGTCAGCAGCCTGGACTCTGTCTTCACTCCCTCCTGAGACACTGGACATTTGGGATGTCTCTTGACCCCTCTAGGCCTCAGTTTCTTTGTCAGTAAAATGAAAGTGGGGCCAATCTTCTCTTGTTCTGAACCACCGATGCACGCTGTGGCAGACACTAAGCAAACACGAAGCCTCAGACCCCTCAGGCGGGGAGTGACTCAGATAGTGCAGGGAATTACTGGATTATGTTTATTTGTCTTAAAAAAATAAAGGGCCAGCTCCATGGCCTGCTGGTTAAGGCAGTCGATCCCATATGGCTGACCACGCAGTTTGAATCCTGGCTCTAGAGTGACTCAGAAAACACACTAGTTCACCAGGGGTGTGTGTGTGTGTGTGTGTGTGCACGCACACACGCATACCCAAATCCACGATGTGGAGAAACAGAGGAAAAGGGTTTGCTGCATAGCCATGCCCCAGTGGAGGGTGCTTTCTCCCTCTCCCCCTCTCTCTGGTGAGCACACACGTCATCTAGCAAAATTTTGAAAAGAAGGAAGAGAGGGAGGGAGGAAGTAAGGAAGGGAGGGAGGAAAGAAGAAACTAAGAAGATTGTGTTTCCATTAGGACAAATCAGTTATGGAGATTCTCCCTCCTGTTGGCAGAAATTTAGCTGCTGGAATTTATATTCTCATTCCCTGAGTCCTTTTTGAAACCAAACGTGTTATGAGATAAATCATAGCCATGGCCCCTAAAACACCCAGCTTGCTAATGCGTGCTGTCCTGTCAGGTGGGCCTACCAGTTCCTGGGCTCTGCTGGGCTCACTGGGCTCCTCTGGTGTGAGCCTTTCGGGCCTCCTACTTGACTCTCCTTTCATTTTTTTTTTTTTTTTTTTTTTTTTTTTTTTAGGGGCCTCGGCCCCCCCCAAAAAACAAAGAGACAGAGAGACAGAAAGTGAGAAGTCACCCCCAGGGGGAATGGCCACGCTGCAATCCCTTCTCCATTCTCCTCTCGGGATCTTGGGCACGCACATACTCGCACCCGATGTGAGTCCAAGCCACTGGGTCCGGGACTCGAACCGCTGTCGGCTACATGGGAGTTCAGCGACATAGTCATTATGCTAACTGCTGGTCCCAACTCTGCTTTCATTCTGAGACCCACCCCTTCATTCCTGCAGTGAGATCCCTTCCCAAGCCCAGATGTTGGGGTGTCTGCGGTAGCCAGACATTCCTTCCTCTGCCTTTTTCATGCCCATCTCCTCCAGAATCCGGATGAAGTTTCCTGATACTGGCTCTCATCTTGCCAGTTGTCCACCTTAACCACCATACTGGAGGGTGACTGGTGGAGGAGGCTGGCCAAAGGCATCAGATCAAAAAAGATTGTCCACCCTTTCTCGACATACACATCCCCCAAGGGTAGGGCTAAAGGTAAAGGAGGTCAGACCTTGTCCATGGAGCAGGAGAACCACTGGGTGGTTTTGGGTAAGTGGCCCAACGGTATCCATCTCACAGCTGCCAGCTATGTGCTAGGGCATTCTAGAACCTTCCGGGCCTGTAGAGAAACTCATCTTTGAGCTGTGCACCTGGTCCATCCCTCCTTTGTAATTGTCCCCTATTCTCTCCTCCAGACCATGTGGACAAGTAGAAAAGACAAGAGCTCTGAGTCAAACAGACCAGGGCCCAGTCCAGGCCCTGCCACTAACCCTGAGAGCCTGGACATGTTACTCAACCTCTCTGGACTCATTCAGAAAACTGAGATGACATGAACTGCAAATGGAATAATAGGAACTCCTTGTGAGGGCCTCACGAGTGGTGGGGACATGGTAATGGTTTTCTTCATTCTTTTATTTCGATGGTCCAGGCCAACGGGGCATGGAAGAGAAGAACCTGGTCCCCCTCTGAGGCTTCTGCTGCTTCGAATCCTCCCAGTCCCCTCAGTGAGTCTCACCTTCCCTGGCCAGTCCCCACCCCTTCCCTGGCTCCCTGCCCGGTCACATGACTACCTTCCACTTCGGCAGAAACCATCTTCTTCGCCTCACTTGCCCCAGCTAGAGCATGTTGCTGCAGAGGCCTTTGCTCTCCTGGAACCTGCCAGGCCTGTGTTCAGCCCTTTTCAGGGTAACCTCGGCACCTATCAAACTGATAAATGGCTGATGCAGTGAGTCAGCTGTGGGGAAGCTCCCCACCCTCTTCCCGGCAATGCCTACACAGTAGCGGAACCCAGCGAGGGCCTTGGCCAAGTAAAGAAGAGTTCTTGAAGGGAGAAAGCCAGGCCCGGCAAGGATGTTAGAAGCATCTCAGGGGGACCAGCAGGTGGCGTGGTGGTTAAAGTGCTGGACACTCTCACATGGCTGACCACAGTTGAAGTGCTGGACCTGGTGGCTTGCTTGCTCTCTTGCTCTGTGTGTGTGTGTGTGTGTGTGTGTGTGTGTGTGTCTGTCTGTCTGATCAAATTAAAATAAATGAATGAATGAATGAATAAAATAAAATTTAAATAACTATTAAAAAAAAGGGCATCTCAGGGCCACCTACAGGATAACAGCCACCTCAGGCTACTTCCTCTGGTGGCTCACCCTGCTTTGAAAAGGACCCCTCCCAAGTCAGGCACATCTTTGCTAGAAAACCTTTTCCCCACCACCCATAACTTGGGGTTCAAGCCCCCTCTGGAGATGGAGGGGCTGGTGGGCAGGACATCTGGGCCTTGCCCTGCACCATCTTCCTTCGGTGCCTATGCTCATGCAGGCTCTCCACCCGAGGGCCTCGCCCTGTCTCCTGACCTCCCTCCACATGTCAGGCCAGGGAAAGTGCCCCCTCCTTCGTGAAGTCATCCTGAGTTCACCCCAGCCTAGAGCAGCCCTCCTCCCTGAACCTCTCCTCACTGCATCCTGCCATCTTACCTATAGGATGTGACTGACAGGGCTGGCCTGCCCTCTCTCCCTGTCATTCCCCATCTCTAAAACACACACGCGTGCACACACACACACGTATATATTGATGCACATATTCACATGCATATAAATGCACTTACACACACCATGACTCAAACTTAAGTTGGTTTAGTCTGCATTTGCCTTGAGCATTTCTTCACTCACTCACCCACTCATTCATTCATCCTTTAATATCCCCTCATACCAGGTCTGTGTTAGAGCTGGGGCACAATTTTCCTGCTGCTTCATCATCAGCTACTGCCTAGCATACCTTCCCAACTCCCTTCCAAGTCTGGAAGCCCTTTAAAAGACTGATTCGAGGGGCTGGCAGGTGGCATGGTGATTAAGGCACTGGACTCCCACATGGTCAACCACAGTTCGAGTCCCAGACTTGGCAGCTTTCTCTCTCTCTCTCTGGTCAAATTGAAAAATAATAATAATAATAATAAAAAGACTGACTCGAGGGCCAGCAGGTAGCCTGGTGGTTGGGGCACTGGATTGCCACATAGCAGACCATGGGTTGAGTCTTGGACCCAGTAGCTTGACAAATAAATAGATAAATACATTTTTTAAATGTTTCTTAAAAATGCAAGTATGTAAGTAAAGGACTGACTCGAGGGCCACCTCCTTGGAGAGCCTTCCCAGCTTCTCAGCACCCAAGTACATCTTCCTTCTCTGAGCCTGTGAGAGCTGACCGAGAGCAGGCCTTCTGTGGCGGGCGTGCTCTAGGTCTGCCTGCTCTAGGGTATACCCACTAGCCTCGTGAGACTACAGAGCACTTCACGTGTGGCTAGTGCGACTGGGGAACTGCATTTTTCTCTTTTTACACTTTTCACTTTAATTACTTTTAACAGAAATGGTCACGTGTGCCTCATAGCAAGCACAGGAAGGGGCAGGCCATTGTGTAACCTATCCGGTCCTTTGGTACCATGGGCCTGGTGGCAAGCAAACCTGGCTGAGTGGCCCCAGTGAGGCTGCTAAACCTCTCTGAGCCTCAGCCTTACTGGGTATGTCATGAGCGGGTTGTAATGTCTAATGAAGTGATCGAACATAACATACCAGAAAAGTCCCCAGCATAGCGCCTGGTGTCTAGGGATCGCTCAGTAAATGTGTGGAATCTGAATTTTTCTCTCTAGAAATGAAATAAGTGCTTTTAGGTGGTGATTCCTAACATGCTGTTAACCTCAAGTCAATGTGTTTTAAGGTTGTAGAACATACTCGGTTGGGCTGAAATAACGTGGACCGCCTGCCTGTCCCCCTGCAGCTTTGGGGAGGAGGAAACAGACCGCAGGGGAGGCAGAACGGCTTTCAAAAGAAATCCCTTTGTTTTCTGAGTTCCTCTGAGCAGGGAGCGGGCCCACGTTTTTTCTCAGATCCCCTACAACCCAGCGCTCCATGTATGTTTGCTAATAAAATGATCACTTTCACTGAGAATAATACTCACAATCCGATCTAATAACTATTCCATGAGTACCTGCTGGTTAGGCACTGGCTGGGAGGTGACACAGAGCCAAACACACTCAGCTCCTGACCCTGGAAATTTAATCTATCGGTAGTGGCAACCTGTGTGCTAAAGACGGCTGCTCTTTGACTCTGGGCTGATGCCCCTGGGGGGGCCGTTCTGCTCAAGCAGGCAAACTGCATCAGCAGGGCAGTGAGAGCTGAGAGGGCCCACACCCTGACCTGGACTCGGCTTTCTCTTGGCCCATCCACTTCATCGGCAGGAATCCTCTCTCTGTACTAAACCAGCACAAATAATCCGAGCACGAGACATTCAAGGCTGCCGGGGGCAGGGCTCCGGCTAATCCCTCCAGTGACCAGTTCTTGCTCTGGGTGGCTGTGCCACTCCCACCCCCAGCGCCACCACCACCACCACCGCTCTGACAAATGACTGCAGGGCCCCAGGGGCAGGGCTAGGAGACCGGTCTCCAGGAGACGTCTCCCGAGACATCCACACACTGGGGGCTCGTCCCCAGCAGGCTTGAGTTGAATGCTGCCCTCATTTCCCTTCCTGACCTGGTCTCCCACCTCCATCAGCTGGAGAAAGGACCTCCTTAGTCCATGCCTCCCAGGAGGGCATGGATATTGAAATCCTTTTCCGTCTTTTAAGACAATCAAAAATGTCCACTCTGGGGACCAGCAGTTAGTGTAATGGCTATGTCACTGGACTCCCACGTAGTCGACCGCGGTTCGTGTCCCGGACCCGGTGGCTTAAACTCACGCTGGGCGCGTGTGCGTGCGTGCCCAAGATCCCAAGAGGAGAATGGAGGAGAAGGGATTGCGGTGTGGCCATCCCCCCTGGGGGGTGATTTCTCGCTTTCTGTCTCTCTGTCTGTCTGGCGAACGCACGCACCCTATAGCAAAAACCTCTCCAAAAAAAAAAAAAATGTCCACTCTGTAGTGAGCCCCAACACACACATTCTCTCTCTCCCTCGCTCTCTCTCACACACACACTCACACCGTACAATGGATGGTTGAAAGGCCTCCCGTTCCACGGAGTTGCCTTTGCACTCTTGGTCTTATTTTTGTTATTTTATCTACGACAAGTGAAGAGAGAAAATTCTCCCTGGTGTGAAGAAGGAATTCCTGGTCAGTTTAGTTAGAGGTGGTGGAAAGGGGGGCCGGGATGAACGCCCAGAGCTTAGGTATGAGGCCCAGAACCCTGTGACGAACAGAACGGTCTGTCTGGAGAAACTGACAGCTGCTGGGGGAGACAGAGCTTGTGTACTAAGATGGGGCCGAGCATGAAGGAGGGGCCCTGAACTCCAACCTGGAGGCCCAGGAAAGACTCTGTGGAGGAAGTGACCACGAGGCTATTGTCTGAAGGACTGGGAGAACTGCAGGAGGACTAGAGAGAAAGCACTTCTGCAGGAGGAGCTCCCTGAGCAAGGACACACGTCGAGGCAGAGGAGAGACAGAGGCCGGGAGCATCTCGGGTGCAGATCATCTGGGCTTTCACCTCAGATAAGGGGAGCCTTGGTGGAGCTCTCTGCAGGGACGTGACATAATCATATTTGCCTTTTAGAAAGACCTGAGGGGAGAAGACTCAAGTAAGGGAGACAGGAGGCTCTTCAGCAATGTAGCGTGGAGACGGTGAAGCGGCCAGGAGTGGTGGAGTAGCAGCAGCGGGGAGAGAAAACGGCGACTGGAGACACTGAGGAAGTGCTTCTTGCCCAATGGCCTCAAGGGAAGAGAGGAGAGAGGAAAATGAGACGATGTTTCTTACTCAGACAGGATGGCAGATGACAGTGTCATTCCAGATGTGGGAAGTCCAGGAGAAGGAGGCAGGGCAGAGGAGGGAGGACAAGGGGGTCCATGCGGGACTGCAGACCATCCGAGCAGAGACGTCCAGCAGGCAGCTCGGTGTTCTAGAGTTGAGAAAGAAGCGTGAGTGTCATCCCTGCACCAGGAGGTGAGACTGCCATAAACGGGTGACAGCTAGGGGACAAGAAGGCCCAGGACAAGTCCTGGAAGCACCAACATCTGAGGGCTAGACGAGGGTGATGAGAAACCCTAGTGGACCGTGTCAGGGAAAGCAGGGCCATCACAAGGCCATTAGAGGAGAGGGAGCCAGTGTGCCTCCAAGGCTGTAGGTACAGCAGTTCCAGGTCCGGAAGGTCCATGGGACAGGAACTTGCCTAGCACATAATTAGTGCCCAAGAAATCATCACCGGATGAGGTGAAAGCCTCAGGTCAGTCACAAGCTGGCAGGTGAGAGGCCTCAGTGCATTTGTTTCCTGGGTGGTAAACCGGGCCAGAGGGGAAGGCTGCTCGACTGGTTTGGTCCTGGGATCTCTGCCTCTCCTCCCGGAGGTGGAGGTGCTGCTGGAGCCTCTTCCCCTTATTCACTCACCTTCTGGGAACTGGCAGTATGAATCTCACAGAAGCGCCAGAGAGCCCCCCAAGTTTTATAACAGGCGCTCGTGGCACAAATTGCTGCAGAGGAAAAAGTCACCCCTGGGAAACTCATCTAAGAACATATCATGAGGTGGCCTATTTTAGGCCTGAAATTACACAGGAAGGCCTGGCAGAGGAGACGTGCACAGGGCTGAGCACAGCGACAATTAGTGCTAAATATCAGGTGTCACATCTTTTCCGAACACACAGCCTTCGGTGTGTGGCTGCAGAGACAGGCAGGAGGCAGGTGAATTAGAGCCAAGTACCGGGGGAGAGGCAGACACCCAAGGAGGGGAGGAGCAGGGAGAGGAAACGCTGGAGGGGGCAGTTTCTCGGGGAGGTGGCAGTCACCTTGGGCAAGGTGCCTCTCAAGGTAGAACTGGGACATGATCCTGCCCGACCTAGTTCAGGGAAACTCCAGATCCTGGACAGGAGGAACCAGCAGAGGAACGGGGCTTTCCTGGGGTATAGCCACCTCGTACAGTGTCCCTAGGCCAGGTGCGACTTAGTTTCGTCTGTAGGGCCTCACCTAAAAGAAATCTGTTTCCCGCTAGTAAGGCTTTCGTTTGTTTAGAATTCTTCCATAGGGTGAGTGCACTAGGCATGAGTTTTTCAAGCCATCAGGTCCAGGACTCAAACCACTAAGTTAGCCATGTGAGATCCAGTGCCTTAACCACCATGCCACCTGTTGGCCCTGTAAAGCTTTTTTTTTTTTTTTAAATAGATTTTTGTTATAGGATGCATGTGCTCGCTGGAGAAATGAAGAGACAGAAAACAAGAAATCACCCCCCGGGGGGATGGCCACACCACAATCCCTTCTTCTCCATTTTCCTCTTGGGATTCTGGAAACGCACGCACACAGGCCTGGTCTGAATTTCAAGCCACTGGGTTTGAGACTCACACTGTGGCTGGCCATGTGGGAGTCCAGCTCCTTAACCACCACGCCACCTGCAGGCCCCATAAAGCTTTTTTAAAATCACAATAATTACACACAGTTTAGCTGTGTGGTACGATAGAAGGTCTGTGGCTCAGCAAATGGACTGCACCCACATTCCCATTGCCAGCTGATAACTTTGAGCCAGACACCTTGCCTCCTGGAGCCTCAGTTTATTTATTTGTAACACCTCACAATACTTCATTTCAGTCTAACAGCTGGGGAGGGGGAGAATAGGTCAAATTAGATCATTGTACGTTGAGAGGCCTCTATAGCAAGTCACCCCACCTTATAAAGCTTGCTGGGAATTTGACTCCCAGCTCAACTAAGGGAACCACCGGGGCAGCTAGCCCTTCTGTCTGGTTCCTCTTGTTAATTCTCAGTGACAGACATGTTATCTAGAACACATTAACATGGTATGTAAAAGGGAACGTTGCAGAAGACAGTTTCCCATCCATTAGATCTAGGAAAAATCTTTTCCAATGTGCACTGTTATTAAGAGTCTACTCTGCTTCAGGGACCAGCAGTTAGTGCAATGGCTATGTTGTTGGACTCCCACGTAGTCAACCGCGGTTCGCGTCCCGGACCTGGTGGCTTAAAACTCACGCCGGGCGCATGTGCGTGCGTGCCCAAGATCCCGAGAGGAGAATGGAGGAGAAGGGACTGCGGTGTGGCCATCCCCCCTCGGGGGTGATTTCTCACTTTCTGTCTCTCTGTCTCTCTCTGTCTGGCGAACGCACGTGCCCTAGAGCGAAAACCTCTCAAAAAAAAGTCTGCTCTGCTTCCAACCTGTCCAACCCTAACTGTGTCATGGCGTGAGTGTGCTGGTTGAGAGTGAAATCACATCTTAGTCATCACATTTCAATGCTAGCTCCCGGTGGGCAAGGGCTTGGTATGGTTTTCTCAGAGCTGCGTCCTTCACACCTAGAACAGGCCTTGGCTTCACAAGGCTCCACGAGGACTGGTAAATGAACAAATGCTTTCTAACCCTTAGCACAATACTAGGCAGTCACAACTGTGTGTTGAATGAATACTTGATGTTTTTAATTAAATTTATTTTATTAATGATAGTGCATGCACACACACAAAAGAGAGAACATTTTCTCTTTCTAATGTCCTTTTCTAACATTCTCAAATGAGGCAGTATAGCAAGGTGGGCAGATAGATAAGTTCTGACATCAGAAGGCCGGGTTTGAATTCTGGGTCTCTATTTACAAGCTGGGTAAACTAGTGTAAGCTG